>NC_051066.1:41099835-41461085 GCF_004664715.2 Peromyscus leucopus | reverse complement strand
GAGGGATTATACAAAAATAACCTTTAAGATTGAGCACCCTAGTAGAAAGCTTTGGTCCCATTCCAATGTTTTTTCATGCTATATATTATTATTATTATTATTATTATTATTATTATTTTGCTTTTAGTTAGAAGAGACGATTTGGGGTACATATGTGTTGTTTTTTATGCTTCTCACTTCTGCTAACATTCCCAATGATCATGGCACCAATCAGTCTTGATCACTTTAAGGCAAAGGCAGATGTGAATAAATCACTGAATATCCAGAGGTGCCTTTGATCCTATGTGATCCAGAAACTGTGAGAGAGCTATAGGGCAGACAGGAACTTTGAGGAAGAAACAGGGTCTTCTTGATTTGCCAATTTGGTAGCATGTGCATGCAAGTCTTAAATAAAGAGCAATGATTCTCAAAGTGATAGGTTTTGCACGTTAGCATGACATGGAGTAACAATGTCAAAGGAGAGGCATTCCTCGTGATGCTGAAAGGCTTGCATTCCCCTCTACATTAACATGTTATTTCCATAACTATAGAGAAGAGTAATGTTTTTAGGGATTTTTTTTCCCCACTAAGGACATTATACTAATGAAATTCTGACAATTTTGTTTGAAATTAAAGGAATATAGAGATATAAATTTCAAATCATTTTGTACCTCTGATGTATGAAAGAATCAGAAAACAAACCTCATTTGGGCTCCTGCTATGATGTCTATAGGTGCATATTCAAAAGGGAAGAAAAGCTTAAGAAGAGCTGAGAGACACACGGAAAAAAAAGTCAGAATTCCACCACTCAGTAAGAGAAAACTGGAGTGGTCTTTTCAGAGTACCCCACTAAGGGTGGATGGAAGTTCTTCCTTTCTGTATCACTGTTGGTTTATTAGTAAGAATTAGTTCTTGGCACAAAGGCATTCCCAGAAAATGGAATATGTCTTCCCCCTTGAATTCACATAGGCTACCCAGAAATTCACAAGTTCCTGGAATTTTTATAAAAAAAATTTTATATAAACAAGCAATGATCTTGAGGTTACAGTTCCTGGTAACGATCTCTATGGATGCAATCAAAACATGCACTTAGAGAAAAAAAAAGGATAAGGAAAACAAGGAAGAAATTTTCTTAGAGATAGATTTTTATTAAAATGTTTATCCTTTCTTAATTCATTCACATTGGGTGTTACAGCACCATTAGTAAATTGTTATTTTTATGAGACTGTTTCACTAAGGAAATTTCTTAATTCATTACATTTTATTAGATCAGCAGTAATGAACCAAAAACAATATCATTTATTTTTATTACTACTGTAGGTTAAATCACAATGATTTATACAGCCAGTTTGAAGCAATGACTGTGTAATTACTTGGTTATTGTCAACGATATATTTTTCTTAAATAAGACACTTTAACCACATGTAAAGTCGATAAATACAGAAACTTGTAAGTGAAAATAGTGGGCTAGACATGCAGCCACCATCTTGAACTTAAGGTACCATGTGTATCCGTTCTGGTTGGGGTGTAAGGGATGTTCGAAAATGGGCAAATGACTGGTATAATGGAGTGACAATATGAACATGCCAAAGTCAAGTTATGCAGTAGTAAAATGATATTTATAGCATTATAAGCCTAACAGGGCTAATTTTCTTAAGTAGAAACCATGCATAGTCATTCCACATTTTCTGTATGCTTGCTTCTCTGACAGGGAGAATATTTTCCAGTATTTCATGACCATTTTTCTCAGGACACTTAAAACTACAAGGTTGTTAGACAATATTCTTTTGGTCTTATCATCCCAAGACTTAACACTTCCATTAGTCCTGTCTTCCAGGTAGTGAAGAACAGATGTGCTACAACACTTTGTAATTTGTAAGGAATTGATGACATTAAGGAAGCTAATTCCTTTTTCTGGATAAATAATCTCAATTCAGATAGATGCTAAGATAGCAGGTCAGCAAAGGCCTTGCTTGTTTAAATTTACTAAAGATGTGTTAATATTTGCAGCTACCATTAAATGATTGTCTTGAAATTTTCCAGAAGAAAAGCAATTATGGATCTGTCATCCATTATCTACACTCTTGTGTCAAATAATGCCAAATCCAAGGAAATTTTGCAGCTCATTTGGCAATAAAACCTGACCATAACAATCATGAACACAATTATATACTTTGTTCTAGTTAGTATCATTATCCAGCTATTTTACTGTATATGCTCAAGACTCTTACAAAATTTACTCTGACTATTCTCTAATATGTAGTGAATTCACCATATTGCTTTTGGGAGTTGAGAAAAATAGCTCAAAACCAAAAGCTATTGAACTCGACACATATCTGGGACAAAGGTTTCACATAAGCTTCCAGATGCAGGCCATCTAGGCAGTGTTGGGCATGCGATCCCTCTTGTTGTTTGAGCTTTAAGTTAGACCAGTCATTGGTTGGCCATTCCCACAAGTTCTGAGCCACCATTGCCCCAGTACATCTTTCATGCAGGACAGATTGTAGGTAGAAGGTTTTGTGACTGGATTGGTCTCCCTGTTCCATCACTGGAAGCCTTGCCTGTATCCATTACTCCATTACTAGGAGTCCTTGATAGGGCCACCCTCCTAGATTCCAGAAGGTTTCCACTGCATTAGATTTTCACATTTCCCCTCAAATACCTGCTAATTCCAGTAAAGTCTCTCTCTGTATTCTCTCCTTCCCCCACCTGATTCCTCCTCTTCCCATCCCCACCTGCCCCTAGTTCACCTGCAAAATCTATTCTATTTTTCCTTTCCAGGGAGATCCAAGCATCCCCCTGCAAGTCTCCTTTGTTACTTACCCTCTCAGAATCTGTGGATGGTAGTATGATTATCTCTTACTTAGTAGCTAATAAATACATATAAGTGATCATATATTATGTCTGTCTTTCTGATCCTGGGCTGCTTCACTCATGATGTTTTTTTTTTTTTTTTTTCTAGTTCCATCCATTTGCCTGTAAATTTCATGATGTCATTTTTTTAACAGCTGAGTATACTCCATTGTGAAAATGTAGCATGTTTCCTTCATCCATTCTTTGGTTGAGGGGCATCTAGGTTGTTTCCAGTTTCTGGCTATTATTAATATAGCTGCTATGAACATAGTTAAGCAAGTGTCTTTGTGGCAGGATAGTATATATTTTGAGTATATGCCCAGGAGTGGTATAGCTGGATCTTGAGTTAGATTGATTCCTGATTTTCTAAAGAACCATCATATTGATTTTCATAGTAGCTATACAAGCTTGTACTCCTACCAGAAATGGAGGAGTGTTCCCCTTGCTCTACATTCTTGCCAGCATGAGCTGTCATTTGTGTACTGACATTATGGCCCAGAGCCCTAGGGTAGATTAAATACAACTGGCAAAAAGAGAAGAAAGAAGAAAAAGTCAATGAAATGATTCCTAATGATATTTGGCTATACTCATAGATCAGGGAACCCCATGGAAGAGGGAGAGGAAGGAGTGTAGGTGTCAGAGGGGTTGAGAACACTAGAACATGGCCCATAAAATCAACTAAGCAAGCCTTATAGGGCCTCACAGAGATTGAAGAGGCAAGCATGGGGTGTGTATGAGTCTGTGATAGACCTTGGACATATATGTTGTGGTTATTTAGCTTGGAGTTTTTGTGGATATCCTAACAGTGGGAATGGGGGTGTTTCTGACTCTTACATCTGCTTTTGAGACCCTTTTCCTCCTACTGGGTTGCCTTGTCAAGCCTTAATGTGAGGGTTTGTGCCTAGTCTTATTACATTATGTTATGCTGTGTTTGGTTGAAATACCTGGGAGGCCTACTCTTTTCTGAAGGGAAATGAAGTAACAGTGGATCTGAGAGAGAGGGAGGTAGAGGGAGACTTAGAGGAGTGGAAGGAGAGGAGGTTGTGGCCGAGATGTATTATATGAGAGAAGAATAAAAAAAATTTCTTTGGATTGGGGATGTAACTAAATAGTGTAGTTCTTGACTAGGATGTAGAGAGCTTGGTTTGGTCTGTAGCAGTTCAAGAAAACAAAAACAAAAATCAGAAAAAAAGAGAGTGTGTTTCTTGTGTGAACTCTGTAGACCACAATGTGCTGCAATGTCAAAAAGTTAGACACAGCTGCATAATGTTATCCTCAAATAAAAATGATTGTTCTTCAGAAAAAAATATTTTCCATAAGAAGTTGTAAACTTGGCTTATTTATTTTTTTAATAAATGGTGAATTTGCTTTGGCAGGAGGAAAGGAAGTGTGGGGTTCTGTATTCAGGTCCTCTGGCTTCTCGCATTTTCAAGTATTTCATTGTGCATTGGTTCAACTTTTCCCCTACTCTGCCTGGTTAATTCTGAACTATGGATAGCAGCAAAGCGAGGCTGCCAGGCCTCTTATCACTGGAGGTGGGATATCATAAGCATGGCTGGTCATTCCACATTCAAGGAATGCAAGTAGTTTTATCATAAGTGGACTCAGGATGGAAAGATGATCATGAATATTTATTAGAATGTTGTTATAAACACAAGAATCAACATAGAGAACTGAAAAATGAGTGATTTATCTTTAGAAAGTTACTTGATAACAAAAACTCCTAAGGTCTGAAAAAGAGAACAATCTTGCTCTCAGTGTGTTCTAGGCATGACAAGATTTCCATTGTGTTCTAGGCATGACCAAATTCCTAGTGTGTTCTAGGCATTGCCAGAAGCCCAGTGTGTTTTAGGCATTACCAGATACCCAGTGTATTCTAGGTATTGCCAAATTCCCAGTGTGTTCTAGGCATTGCCAGATTCCCAGTGTGTTCTAAGCATTGCCAGATTCCCAGTGTGTTCTAGGCATTGCCAGAAGCCCAGTGTGTTCTAGGCATTGCCAGATTCTCATTGTGTTCTAGGCATTGCCAGATTCCCAGTGTGTTCTAGGCATTGCCAGATTCTCAGTGTGTTCTAGGCATTGCCAGACTCTTAGTGTGTTCTAGGCATTACCACATTCCCAGTGTGTTCTAGGCACTGCCAGAGTCCCAGGACCTTCTGACTTCACTGTAATGTCTGCTTTTGACATGGCAAAGTCTTTTCTTATTTCATGTTCCAGACTACTGAGAGATAAGTAATCACCAAAATTTGTCTTTATGTTATATAGAAATTTTTTTGAAAGATGGAAAATAGCACTTATTTTAAACTATACCAAAAAGCTAATTATATTACTTTTATATAATTATAATTAATTTTATTACTAAGGACAGTTTGAGTGAAAACATGCATCCTCTCCCTTCTCCCTGTTTATAACTCTACTTCACATCCATTTTGCTAGAGATTTCTGAATGAGAAAAAAGAAACTAAAAGAACAGGAAAGGATATTACTGCTCCTAGGTATGGTGGAGGAGGAAGTTTATTATAAATAAAAGGGAGTATTGGTGGAAGTCTTAAGGCAACTCCACGTAGTTAAAAGGGAGGTTTATTTTATGGGGTAACTTACAAGTAAAGGGGTAGGTTACAGGGTCCAGGAAAGATGTAGTGCAGTCCAGTGATGTTCTCTGGAGGACTCTGCTTGATCTACCTCTAGCGTCCAGGATCCAGGAACCAAGAGAGCCAGCCCATCTGGATCTTGGGTCTTAAGGGCTCCTCTCTTGGCCCACCTCGTAAGTGTGACAATTACTGGAAGCCTCAATGAGGGTATTTACTTCCAGGGCAAAGCTAGAACAGCTACCCACTACAAGGTAGCGTGTAGGTAGAGGCAGGGACATTTGAGAGTCCAGAGTGGACATGACCAGACTGAGCTGGGCCATGTTGGGAGAGAAAGGGGAAAAGGGAGGGCAGAGATGGGAACCAGGAGCAGCGGCCAGGAAGCCCAAAGGTACAAAGAGGAATGGGTAACCAAAATGGTTGGATTTTATGGGGAAGGGCAACTGGGGAAGGACAGCCTAGCCCCTGAGCTGGAGAAGGTTAGGCTAGGGGATAGAGTATACCGGCCAGGAGGACCTGATAATAGGTAAGGACTGAGGAATGCAGGGAGAACATGGAGGCGGTCCTTTGATATGTTAAATATGCACCCCAGCCATTTGTCCAGCGTTGGAAACTTAACATCCTAGCCTTTTTATTGATAATAAATAGTAAGCGGTGATATAATCTTCTGTGACTACTTTCTGCTGACATTGGGACATTGTGGTTGGGGACCTAAAAAGCTGGAATGTTGGCCAAGTCCCTGAAAAGTAGGCTGTTCCACTCACTGTCCAGGCTCTCCAGGACCATATGGGGCTAGGGACATGCAAGCATTAGAGAAATTTGCAGTCTTTAATTGATTGGAAATCTGCTGGAAATTGATTTGATATGTGAAATAGGCACCTCAGCCATTTGTCCTGGGTTTGAAACTTAACAATTTTAAGGTGCAATAATTTCATATTATTTGTAATCATGTGACTATCACAATAAATGTGGTGGGTAATGTTTACTGTCAACTTGAATCTAGAATTACATAGGAGCTAAATTTTCAGTCATACATGTGAGGGATCATCTAGATTAGGTTAGTTTCTGTGCACACCTGTGGGGGATTATCTAGATTAGGTTAGCCTCTATGCATGCCTGGGAAGGATTATCTAGAGTAGGTTAGCCTCTGTGTACACCTGTAGGGAATCATCTAGATTAGGTTATCTTCTGTGCATGCCTGTGGGGGATAAACTAGATTAGATTAACCTCTGTGAACACCTGTGAGAGATCATCTGACTAGGTTAGCCTCTGTTCATGACTGTGGGGGATCATCTAGATTAGGTTAGCCTCTGTGAATGTCTGTAGGCAATTATCTAGATTAGTTAGCCTCTATGCATGTCTCTGGGGGATTTTCTAGATTAGGTTAGCCTCCGTGAATACCTCTGGTGGATCACCTGATTAGGTTAGCCTCTGTGCACACCTGTGGGGAATCATCTAGATTAGGTTAGCCTTTATTCATGTCTATGGGGGATTATCTAGATAAGATTGGCCTCTGTTCATGTCTGTAGGGGGTTATCTAGATTAGGTTAGCCTCTGTGCATGTCTGTGGGGGATTACCTAGATTAGGTTAGCCTCTGTGCATGTCTGTGGGGGATCATCTAGATTAGGTTAGCCTCTGTGCATGTCTGTGGGGGATCATCTAGATTAGGTTAGCCTCTGTGCACAGATGTGAGGAATCATCTAGATAGGTTAGCCTCTTTTTGTGCCTGTGGGGGATCATCTAGATTAGGTTAGCCTCTATTCATGCCTGTGTGGGATCATCTAGATTAGATGATCTAATCTCTCTGCATGTCTGTGGGGGGTAAATGTGGTTAGGTTAGCCCCTGTGCACATCTGTGGGGCTTATATAAATTAGGTTAATTTAAGCAGGAAGACCCACCCAAACTAAGGGCTACACCATTTCCTGAGCTTTGATCTTGGACTGCCCAGAAGGAGGAAGCTGTCTAAGGACAAGCATGCACTGTTCTCTCCTTCCTGGCTATAGTACAACAGGAACAGCAGCTTCCAGCGCCTATCCTTTAGGCTTCCCCACCATGACACACTAAATACTCAAACTGTAAGCAAAAATAAACCCCTCTTTCCTTAAATTGTTTTTGCCAGAGTGTTTTCTCACAACAACATGAAAAATAACTAAGTCTGAAGATGAAAACCTATGTGTATTGTTTAACCAAATGAACACACAAGAGGTTGAACACTTCAAGTACGTTCATGTAGCTGGGAACCCTTCACCTTTTGGCAACAATTTAGGTTGCATTCAGAAAAGAAGACAAAACCTAAGCCGTTTAAAAATGTCTTTTTTTTTTTTGCCACATATACTGTGTTAGAATAAAATGAGGGTTTTGTTATATTTAAATCTTTGTTTTACTATGTTATTGAACAGTGCTTGTGGATAGCAACATGCTTCCTGTCCTTTCCTATCCTATCCTATTCTTTCTCACTTTTTCCCTGCTGAAAGTATGAATGAGAGAACATCTGGTCTTTGAACAGTTCTCTCTCCCTCCCTGTCTGCTTCTTTCCCTCCCTCAACCCCTCCCTCCTTCCTCCCTTTCTTCTGTCTCCCTCCCCCTCCTCACTTTATTTTGTATGAGTTTAAGGCAATACATCTTAAAGACTTAAAATCATCAAGGTTAGCTTATTTAAGTAAAATATACTCATACCTGGTAATCACACAAACACAAGTTGTAAGAAACTAAGAAACAAAACAGCTCATCAAGAACAGTGGAAATAAGACCTAAAAATACTGTTTTGATTTAGTAATATTATTGGGAAAATGTTGAATTTATGAGTATCTCTTTTTTTCTTAATTTTTTATATTCATTTTTCATGCTAACCACAGATCTCCCTCTCGTCCCTCCTCCTGCTTCCCCTTCCCCCCAACATCTCTCAATCTAATCAATAGCATTATAGTTCTGTTTGTGTACTCTTTCAATTGTTTATCTATTGGCTTCTTTTTTCAGGGGGTGGTGGTTTCAAAACAGGGTTTCTCTGTGTAGCTTTGGTGCCTGTTCTGGATCTTGCTCTGTAGACCAGGCTGGCCTGGAACTAGTAGAGATCTGCCTAGCTCTGCTTCCTGAGTGCTGAGATTAAAGTAAAGGCATGTGCCATCACCGCCTGGCCTTGGTTTCTTATTTAGCCTTTTTTTTTTTTTTTGTCTTAGTTGATTTATAATTTATGGTCTGTCAACCTACACATTTCTGATAGATGATACAGTTGGAACTTGTTCTCATTAAGTTCACTGTTAAAAAACAAAAGGAATAACTCAAACAGAAATAAAATACAGAGGAATGAAACCTTTTACTTTATAACTAAGGCAAATAATGACCTCAGAGACTGAGGGAACTGGGGACCCCATTGTAAATTTCAAGTTGGTTCCATGGCAAAACAGGAGTTTTGTTGTCCTCTTTGAATCCATATTTTTCTCCCATATTTTTCTCTCATTTGTTCTTTTCTTAAGCACCACAGCCAAAGGACACGTCCTTAATATATCAATGCACAGCTCTTCAGTGAGGGATCTCCACCAGTAGGGAAGTGTTTGACCAGAGTAGTATTAATATTTAAATTAAATATACCATATACATATACATCATATACATATATACATACATACATACTTTGGAGATATCCTCTATTTTCTATTGGCAAGAACCCTAATGGAGATGACAAAGTCACACAGGGACCTAGGGTTAAGCCAAATACTACTATTCTAAAAAGCAAAAATGTAGCAATAAAATGTCTTCTAATGATATTCTGCTGTACTCATAGATCAGTGCCTTGCTCAGCCACCATCAGAGAGCTTCCTCCTGCAGCAAATGAGAACAGAGAGACCCATAACCAGACAGAGAGTGAGAAACCTTGGAACACTCCACTGTAAATGTGATATCTCCTCCAATTCCCTCCCCTTAGGCCTCAGAGAACCTTGCAGAAGAGAAGTCACAAAGTAAAGAGCCAGAGTGGATGAAAGACACTAAGAAAACAAGGTCCTTTAACTCTTCATGAGCAAAGCAAATAAGAACTCACAGAGACTGAGGCAGTAAGCACAGGACTTGCATGGGCATGTAATGTGGGGATTTAACAAGGCAATGCCACGTAGTTAAAACGGAGGTTTGTTTGGAGGTAATTTACAGCCAGTAAAGGGTTGGTTACAGGATCCGGGAGAGATGAGGTGTAGTCCAGTGGGGCTCTCTGGTGTCCTACTTGGTCAGCCATCCAGTATCCAGGATCACCAGGAACCAAGTGGCCTGGCATGTCCAGATCTCGGGTCTTAAGGCCTCTATCTCAGCCCCACCCCAGGGACAGGTCATAGGTAGGCATGGCAGGTAGCAGAAGCCGCACTAGGAGTAATACTTCCAGGTCAAAGCTGGAACAGCTACCCACTACAGGTATACAAAGGTCCTATGAGCACATATTATGGCTTTCAGTTTAGTGTTTTTATGGGATTCCTGGGTGTGTGAACGAGTAGGTCTCTGATTCTTGTGCCTTCCCTAGGGCTCTTTTCCTTCTGTTTGTTTGTTTTTGTCCAATTCTGATGTATTAGATTTTGTTTTATCCCATTATCAAAAAATAATTTAAATTTATGATGATTGGGAGAGAAACTAAGGAATTAAAAATGCTGAGGAATAGAAGAGGAAAATTATGTCCCTTTAAAAAACAAAACCAAATGGTAAGTAAAGATAATATAGATTAATTCATGTGAAATCTCCAAGTAGCAAATTTTACAAAAATTGAACTGTATTCCTTGGGAAAGTATAAACTTAAACATACTCTAAAGTGGATAAGTAGATAAAAACTAAGGAAACAAAATTCTGAATCCCACTCTTTTTCAATTATTCAAGGTGTTAATGATGTGTAGAGTAACGATTTTCCCTTGTAGAAAATTGGAGAATATTTCAAAACAGATGTGCTTTGTATGTGTAGAACAGTGCTACAATAAAAAGAAAGAAAATAGAAAAAGAAAATATTAAGAAATAAATGATTGAAAGGCTAAGGGGAAAGGACTGTTCAGCTGAATCGGTAGAAAATGGGACTTTTTAAGAGTTAAGACCCAGAATGTGTTTGGTTGTGTTTCTTTATTTCTTTGTGAGCCACACTTGTCCATTACCCTGAACTAACAGACAGGACCTCCCATTTTCTTCAATTCCTTGCTGTGGACTTCAGTGCCCTATTGGCTATAGAGAGAGGATGCTATATTTTAGAACCAAGGCAGAGGTCAACATTGGTTTGTGTTCACCCTTGATGTCACCATTCAGAGTGGTTTCTGATTGACCACTCTGTGCCCGTTCTGTTGAGAACCCAGCTCACAAAGGGAACATCTTATTTTTGATACATTCCATCTAAGGAGACAGAAGCCGCCATTAACCTATCAGAAAAGCTACTGGCACACCCTAGTATTAGAAGAAAAATCTTTAAAGTCAGCATTGTATTGTACAGTTCTGAAAGGTGTCAGGAGTGTCACTACTGGGGGCCTTTGTGATGTTGCCCTGCCACATGGTAGGTGTTATGAGAATATCCATAGATCCATGCATTGTGCTTCTAGATTTCTAAAAATTAATTGAGTGGTAATCCTTGCTTATCATTTATTTATTTATTTATTTATTGGCTTATTTATTTATTTATTGGCTTATTTATTTATTTATTTATACATCATTCTGAGGCCCCCTTTTCTTAACACTTACTGGTAAGATAGATTTCTGTGAATCCCAAGCAGTTCCCAAGACAACTGTGCTCTCAGTATTTGGACTTGAGTGTTGAATCCCCAAGCAACACAGGCCATCAAGGAAACAACTTTGTGTTTCCAGACATAATGGTCAGGAAGAAGTCATACCTGTGCCTGGGCACTTGGTTTCTTGTACTGCATGTCAAAAACTATCTCTCTCCAATTTAGAGATGCCCTAGCCTAATTCAACAGGCCAAAGGTCCCAATTGCTAATTTGCTAAGCAATTTATCACATATTACCTATACCATCTCAAGTCAGATCAAGTGCGACCACCAAATCATGGCAATGAGTCGAGACAAGGGAAATTGCTATTAATTCACTGAGATGACTTGTTGCTAAATATTGAAAACACGTTTTTAATTTGAAACATTAGCTGTGCATTCTATTATGTGACTGCTTCAGTAATATGTATAGAAAACTATGTTTAAAATGTGCAATATGAAACTTAACAGGTGTATCTTGACACAATTAAAATAAAATAAAAATTTACATGGAATTCAGGTGGGTTCAAGTAGTGAGTGCTTAGACATTTTTCACAAGTCTTTTCAAATAGGATGATGTTCTAAATACAGAGATATTTCCTCCTCAACTGAGCTGCAAGAATGGACAAAGGCCCATAGTGAAGGAGTCTATCTATCGTAGCTCTATGTTCAACAAGGACCACATGACCTTCACAATCATCATGTCTGGAATCAGAAGCTTTCAGATCTATGCTCTGCCATTTATTAATTACTTAATTTTGTAAGCCTGGCTACCTTGTCTACACAGTCAGGGGACTATAACCTGATGGCAATAATTATAACTACCTCATAAATGTGCATATTGAAAAATCACCTTGGTATTTGATGATAGAGTTTCTATTAAGTCGCAGCCACAATGATCAGTGATAAAGACCATGGCTTTCAAAGTCCACCAGTGTACTAGTGGTAGTCAGCAAGCAAAACCAGAAAAGTTTTGGGGAATCTTTAAATTTGGTACTATAATATGTGACCAAGAAAGCAAAGCCAAAATTTATAAGAGGGATACTGACAGTGAGGTGCCTACACCCATATCCAATGCTTTTTACCAGCTGGAGTGCTGAGCAATGGTGCCAAAACACACTCAGTGCATCTCAAGAGTCATCTTTCCTGCTTCCTCACATGTGTATCTGCCTCATAATTTAAGAATAAAGTTAAAATGGCAAATGAGAATCATCACTATTTTCATAGTCTCCTAACCTGAGTTTGTTGACTATTTGGAGCTTGCTAGGTAAATGTTATAGAGACAACCTAGAGATGTGTATGTTCATGACTATTCTGGCCTAAGAAAGAGTGGGGAGTTTATTAAGCATAATCTTAAAGCCATTATGTGATTCCTTGGTGATAGCAATTAATGCTGAGGTACTGGGATGTCTTATAGTCTATGCTTTGAAAATTCTTTGATTATGTAGAAAACATAGGGAGCTTCAGTGAAGAATATTTGGTTTCAAAATACACTAATATGTTCAACTATAACCTAAGTGGCCATAGTCATCTCACAAAACAGAGTTTTATAAATGTCCTAAAAACCAGTGATGAGCCGGGCGGTGGTGGCGCACGCCTTTAATCCCAGCACTCGGGAGGCAGAGGCAGGAGGATCTCTGTGAGTTCGAGGCCAGCCTGGGCTACCAAGTGAGCTCCAGGAAAGGCGCAAAGCTACACAGAGAAACCCTGTCTCGAAAAACCAAAAAAAAAAAAAAAAACCAGTGATGATTTCTTGTATTTTATAGATACTTACACTAAGAAGAGGAAAGGGGTGCTTCTTTAGGACTGGAGAGTGATGGGAAAAGTCTGGCATAATTTAGTGTCTAATTTGGTCGCTCTAACAACCACTGTTCTTTTCAGAGTAGCACTGAGAGTGACATTGCGTACACACCCCAAAGTTGCTCTGGAAGTGAAACAGCCATATCTGATCTGCTAGTTTCTCAAGGTAAGATGATCGGTAGTCCTTGGAGGAAGACAGTTTTACATAGCACCTTTGATTTTGCAGTTTTGAATTGCTCATCTGTAAAGCACTTTTGTTGACTGGAGGATCTGTGAGTCAGAGTGAACAAAGACATATTCACATTATAACAGAGACATGGACACACACTTCAGTCTAAGTGTCAAAGCTCAGCAGATATTTTTATAAAAGGAATATCTCATTTGCCAAGAGTGACACTTGAAAACTAGCTTCACTTAGCATCTCAGGTCTCGTGAAGAACACACAGCAGCCAGAACGCTATGAAGACATAACAAGAAATAAACAAGCACCTTAACCACTTACTATCTTCACCTTGATTTCCTTCTGAATGATGGAATACATTTAAAATTCCATAAGGCATCAGTTGGGCATCCATGGCAGCCATCAATTAACCTGCATTTTGTTTACAAAGAGAGTAATTGGCATCTGTGCCTATGAATCTATTTTACTAATAACTGTTCTAAGGTACTTTCTACACATCTAATAGAGAGGGGAGTTGCTAAGTAGGGCTAAATCTTCCAAGATTTCGTTGTCAATCCTTTCTTTGGCTTTGGAGCATAAAACTTACTTTCTCTTTTTATGCTTGCTGGAAGCCTGGAAGCTACCACTCAGAAATCATATATAAATGCAAGCCTTCCCCACGTCTTTCATTTGCTAGTTACCTTTTTTGCTTCCATGGTGGAGTGAAGTTGGATCTCACCTTCTGCAACTGTTCTTTGCCCCCAGTCTGACGCTTATCTCGAGGAATACATATCACAGAATGTTTGAAGTTCCTCCATTAGGAAAACAGGGCTGGAGACTCACTACATTTATCTTCAGTTCCTCAGTATTCAGGGCATATTTGAGAGAGATCAAGTTATAGTACAACACCAGAAAGGACTAGAAACTGAGTCTGAAACACCCCTGTCCTTAAAAATCCATTAGACCTTCTTGCAGTGCTCTGGAGTCTGCTTCTGCTCTAGACAGACTCAGACATCTGCACAGTTTGTGAAAACTTACTCATGTCTCCTTTAAACACCCTGCCAAACACTTGAAGAAGTCAGCTGATCAGATCACCAAGACACAAGGACAGAGGAGGAAACAGCCCTTTATTCCCATGGACATTTGGTCCCACTGCTTGCTCATATGTCTTTGTGGGTTTGTCTCTGCTTCTTACTGAAGATAACAGAGGCCAAGCACTTTTGATATCACTTCTATATTACAAACATTTTTAAATCACACACAAATATACAAAAAGACTAGTTCAGAAATCAAAAGGGCCCACGAATCCACTGGGCTCCATTGAAACTAAATTCCTTCCTAGTCCCAGTTGAGTGCAGCAAGCCTGGAGCTTGGCTCTGCTTAACCCCCTCCACTTCCCCACAGTGACCAGCTCTGCTTCTTACAGTGTTGAAAGCTGAGGAAGGGAGAGAGGTAAAGGGTGGCAAAGAGTGGCTTCGAATGGAACCTGGATACTTTGGTATCACTTTCATCTAATAGAGTAGACACTTTAAAATTGAGTCCTTTGCTTTTGGTTTTGTTGTATTCAAAGGTTCCTGGGTGCAGCCTTCAGCTCTGGAGAACTGACCTGTTTCATCGCTCTACTTTAGTTAACTCTATCCCTATAGTCCCTGCTTTCCTCTAATACTTTCTGTGTGACCTCTCGCTTCCGTTCCCTGTCTCCCTCCCTCCTGCATCCCCAGTGCAGCACTTGGAAAAGATACTTTTCAACTGAGGTCTAGCTGTCCAGCCTGTCTTCGGTGCTCACGTGCAAGCTGGAAAGCAGCAAGCCGACCACGCATGGCAGACATGCATAGCAGAACCAGCATTCCATGACCTTGTTTCTGAGAAGCCATCTACTTGGTGCTTCTCCAATTTTTTTTTTGTGGGGGTGGGGTCATGGGTGGGGTGGAAACATATTTCCCAAAGAACATGGTTCTTGAAACACTTCTCACTTAGTCCAAGGAAAAGCAAAGAGCCCTCTCTTCCAAAAGCTTTCTTCCAGAGTTCAGTTTTAGTTTGCCACTTGTCTATCATTGTTTCAAAATCAGAAACAGGAATTTAGTGGATGGTGGCAATTCCAACTGAGAACTACCTTCTTCCAAGGTTCTGCTTCATGAGGATGATCTGCATTTCACTGTGAAAAGGAGGTGTGGATGCCATCTTCTGAGGTGCAACAAGCAACATGAAGGAAAATAGCATTCAATTTTATCATTTTATTCCATTGAAAAATAAGACCTAATTTTCCTCCTGAGAGGATTCTGTATCCTTTCTCACTTGATTGATTTGAAGCAAGACAATTTTCTGTAGTAGCTGCCGGAGCATACCCACTCTTTGTCCTTTAAGGACGTTTCATGATTGGCCACCTCTAACCTTGGGGTATTGTTGAACTCAATTGACATATCATGGTATCTACCTAGACTTCTGCTGTACAGTTTGAATAAAAGCATGCATGTATTTAAATATTTCTGAGCTCTTTTGGTATTGCTGCTCTGGTCTATGAAAGAAAGGCAAATATAAATCAAACTTCTCCTCTAGTGTAGAGAAAGACTGTAGATTGGAGGCTTTTTCTTCATATGCCTGAGGACTATGGCTGTTTTTCATGACAGCAAACACACAGAACCAGCTACTAGAAATAAAACTGAGAAGAAATCTGTGAGTTGGAAATAGTAAAGTTATCTTTTTCTTAGCATTCTCAATATATGAATGGCAGCTCATGCACCAGTGATGGATCCTGATCCTACTGCCAGGGGTCTGCTTAAGCAGATGAAGCTACACACCTGTATTGTTTATGCAGAGGGCCTAGTCCAGTCCCATGGAGGATCCTCAGGTTTAAAGTTCATGAGTTTCCACTAGCTTGCTTTGGCTGTCTCTGTAGGTTTCCCCATCATACTCTTGATGCCACTTACTCATAGAATCCCTCTTCCCTCTCTTCCACTGGACTCCTGGAGCTCAGCCTGGTTTTTGGAGCCCATTATCTATGGTGGGACACCTTGCATAGCCTTAATGCTGGGGGGGGGGGGAGGGGGGGGTGTTGGGCCTGCTTCAACTGAATATGCCAGGCTCTGCTGACTCGCCATGGGAGGCCTTACCTTTTCAAAGGAGGAAATGGGGCATGGGTTGGGCTGAAGACTGAAGGGGTGGAAGGGGGAAGAGAAGGGGGATCTGTGATTGGTATGTAAAATGAATAAAACATTTCTTAATAAAAAATTATGAATGGCACAAGAAAATGTTCTGTAAATATTGAATATTTATCAAATTCTAGGTCTGGTTCCCAATAGCATTGTTAAAATAAGTGTCAGGTTGTAGACCTTCACATTTGTACACCAAGAGTCAGAAACCTTCTCCAGACTCTTATTTATTACAGTATACCACAGTGGTTGATTGAATGAATGCCTCTTTAAAGGGGTTCTGCTATCTACAACTCTCAAGACAACTGTCCTGACAACAGATTTTATGCAAATACTGCCAGACTTTGCTTTGTGAAGGTGACATTTGTCTTTCTTATTCATCGTATGTCCATGTCTGACATATGCTCTTCCATGCACTAAATGCCTAAAACACAAATATTTTGAATTAATAGAAGACATTTCTTCTTCAGGTCAGTAGCAGACATTTGGCAGAAAAGAATAAGTTAACCTGAGAATCATTACTGTTGCTTCTTTTTTGCTATGATTTTTAAAACTTGTCAAATAGTCAACCTCACCTAAAAATAAAATTGTTGAAGTAAACATTTATTTAAATAAAACTCCTGGTGACCAGCTCCCCAAATTTATTTCCTTTTATTTTCAGTAAATATTAATATCCTAAGTTAATTATTTTTCATAATGTTCATATATATTAATAAATAATACATAATGCTGTCTCTCATATTTTCAAAAATGTAGGTGTTTTTAATATGAATGATTTATACTCTTCTCTATTTACTTGTTTTGAGCCACATTACATTTTTTGATTTTCATTAGTAGGATTCATATGGTACATAGTCATTTATTTCAACTATCATAGAATTCATTATGTGAGGAAAAGAAAAAAAAAAAACATTTATCCACTCTCCAGCTAATACATATTTAAGTTATTTGAAAGTTTGCTTTCATCAACAGAGCTGCAACAAGCCTGCATTAAACCGCCACTTGTACATGGGCACTGAGCTTCTCTATGGTGTGGGACAACAGGTGGACGAGCTGAATCAGCAATGGGGTCTAGAGGCGTTCAGTGGTCTCAGAACTGCCTGTGTCAGCAAGCTCAGTGGACAAGCAATCTCAGTTTCTCAAGTCCTCAGCAGCACACGATGCCTTTTGACTTAAACCCTGGGCTTTTGCCGCCGTATTGTCGTTTTAACATGTTGCTATTTCAGTGGATTCCTGTGTACTTCTCAATTCACTAGTGAGACTGATCACTAGTGAGACTGAATGTTAATCATCCAATAATCTCTTCATAAGTAGACTTTAAGGGTGTTTTTTGTTTGCTTGCTTTTATTTTACAGTGGTTTAATTATTTATATTATATATCTGAAGACTTTTTTTTTTTACAATCCTGAATCTTTTTCTTCTTTCACATGAGTATCCAATTAGATTTTCATAACTACCTTCATTTTGTATTTCCTTTAAAAATACAACATATGTTTGAAGTGGTGGCACATACCTTTAATCACAGCATTCAGGAGGCAGAGACAAGTGAATCTGTGAGCTCAAGGCCAGCCTGGTCTACACAAAAAGTTCTAAGCTACCCAGGGCTACGTAGATCTTGTCTCAAAAATAACACACACACACACACACATAAATCCACAAAACCAACAGGCAACAGAAAACAAACAAAAACAGCACTAAATGCAATTCTTTTTTTTTTTTGTATTTTCACAGAAGTATTAACTTTTTCAAGAACTCAAAACTAATCAATAATCTTATATTCCTTAATATAGGCTTCAACATGCTATACCAATGGAATATCTGAGAATACACTCTCATTTCCATATTTCAGAATTTGATTTTACCTTTAATAGACACACAGAGTGGGTGTTACAGGAACCATTGTGCATCAGTCTTTACCTTCAATCGTACACATGTCTCATGATTTCTTTTTGTTGTGTTTTCAACATTTTTCTTTTTACTTTATATTCTTGTGTTTTAGTAAACCTTTCACTGTGCATGTATGAGTGGTAGGATCATTGTGTTTGTGAAATTGCATTTTTGTACCCATTATTTAATTTTTATTTTTACTTATTTTTATTTTATGCACATGAATGTTCTGCCCGAACATATATATATATATATATATATATATATATATATATATATTACACACACACATATATATATACAGACATGTGTGTGTGTGTGTGTGTGTGTGTGTGTGTGTGTGTGTGTGTGTTCCACATGTGTGCACTGACTGCAGAGGCCTGAAGAAGGGGACAGAACCCCTGGTGCTGAGTTAACGGTGGTTGTCAACTGTTTTGTCGCTTCAGGGAATTGAACCTGGGTCCTGCACAAGAGCCACTTATTGTTGAATTATAAATAATTCTGTTGTGTTGTTATTGCAACATGCACACATGCAATTTTATGGGGAGACTATAGTGAGCCATTATGTAGCTGATGCATTAGAGAGTAAGGAGCTAGCCTTGTTGGAGAAGAAGGCAGGTTTCGTGTAAACTTCTTGGTCTCTCACCTTCTTTGTGTGGAGAGCACGGGCACAGTGTTCCTGTGAAGATGACAGAAATACCTAAGGGTAAGGAAGGCATCTTAAAACTCAGGCTAGAAAGTTGGCATGGGCATGCTGTCATTTCTACTTCTGTGGTCCAAAGCAAGACACACACTGTGTCCAAAGTATCAATACTGCACGTTCTCACCGAGTCAGACTGTAAAGTTATATGGTATAGGACATTTTTACAGGAAAAGAACTGGGAACAGCAAACAGCTCTTTCCAGCCAGTATCAGCTGTTACCTCAGCCATGGGAGCCATGTCTCCTTTCTCTCCTGTCATCTGGTGCTGGAGATTCAGAGGCAGTCTATTGCTGCTGGATAACTCACTCCCTTTTACCTTGGTATTTTTATCATTGTCTCTTTATTATTTATACTCTGAAAAGCAAATACAGTGCCTCTAGGGTTGGAGGCATAGCACATTTGCTGCTCTTATAGAGGACTTGAGTTTGGTTCCTGGCCCCCATAAGGTGACTCAACTGTAACTCCTGTTCGGGTGGTTTACCACCCCTTTCTGACATTTCATGGGCACAGGCAGGAAGGTCATACGTGGACCTATAAGCAGTCAAAACACCCATACATATAAAATAAGATTTTAAATATACAAAGATACATAACTATTTCTATCTCTCTCATTACTATAACTTAGTCTAAGCTGGGTCTTTAATAGCTGCTCCTTATATTTCAACTTTTCCTTTTATAATTCCCTTCTCTTTCTCTCTGTTCCATATAAGTACTTAATATAGAATTTTAGTTCACTTTCTTTTTTTTCTCCTGGGGTTGAACTCAATACATAAGAACTGTTGGTGGCTTGTAGCAATTATAACTGTTTATGTTTAAATCTTCTTTTCCATATACAACAGATCTTCGAATGTCAATCTTTTTTGTTTCTTCTTGCTTGCTTTATTTACTTACTATTTATTTCTTACATAGGTGTTGTGGATTGAATCCAGGGACAGTGTATATCAAGCACATACCATACTGCTGAGGCTAAAGCCACTATCATTTTGCTCTCTTTAAAATGAATTTCCCTCATTATTTCTCAGAGGAATTGAAGCATATTTCTGTGGATGCATTTCTCAGAGAGTTAGATAAACATATTTTCTTAGGCAGCGGCACTTTCCTAACGATGTTGTACAAACTAGTCTCCTGATGTTTATATTAAACGGTGGATTCAGATTTAGTTGGCCTGGACATATGCCTGAGAATCTGTGCTTCTAGCAAGCTCCTCGATGAGGCTAAGACTTTTGGTTCAAGGGCCCTAGACAGAAAATATTCTGATGTGAAAAGTCTTTTAAAATTGCTTTCCCCTATGTGGCATGTTTGACATCAGACTCATTGTGAGTGGAAGCCATTTGACTAACTTTCTTTTCTTCCTTCAGCCGCTTTACCTCCCCTATCCACCTTTCTCACTAGCGACTGTTTCGTTGGTCGACTCCACACAATTCCCAAACCTCCCAGTCTGAAACTGTGTCTTTCCATGACCCTGACATACTCCTTGATTGTCACACAGTGAAGATACATTTGATCCATTCAAAAACCAGGTTTATAATTTTGCTCATCCCTGATAATGTGCCCCTTTCTCCTACCTCCCCCTCAAGATGTCAGAATTCTGTTTAAAAAGAAAAAGGAAACTTAAGTCGCATTTTTATGAATGGAATTACAGAGTACTTTCAGGATGACCAGTATGAAACAGTGAATTTAGTTTCCCTTCTTGTTTTATCATCTCAGATGAAACAGTTTTAATTCATACATTTTCCAGCAATGAAACTTCTGAGTAGAGTAGACCTTTGGCTTTAATCACACTCACAATTTCCACATATAAGCCATTGGTTCCATGGATATATTTATTTTCCTTATAAGAACATAAGTGTGTGTCCACATTTTCTCCCCTCTGTTTGAATTCCAACTGTTTTTGTTACATATTTGGAAATTGAAGAACGAATGAGAATGTGAATATTCACACACCACAACTAGACTCTCTTCTGTTTCTTCATAAAGCAAAGACTCGAGTCTCTATCCTTGAAGAAAAATGAGAGATCAGGTACTAAAATATAATGTTAAATACTTAGAGCTAAGACATTGTTTTCATCATTTTATGTACCTTTCAAACTAAATCTAAAATTTTAATTTTTTTTAAATGAGCGTGTGTCAGACTGAAGTTGCAGAACTGTATTTATATGTAAAGGTAACTCCAAAAGTTGTATGAAATGTTAGGAAGAAATACCACATAAACAATGGAATTTATATAACATATAAGTAGATCTAAGGTCCTATGTGCTACTTAGTTTATAAATATTCTCTCTAAATGCTCAACCAATAACTGGGCGCCACTTAATGTATTTGGCAACTACACATGTACATATACACTGGGTCTAGATAGCTAGCCTAGCCTTCAGTGGCTGAACCTTATCTGGTACCATTCCCTTTTTATAGTGCTGTCTAACAAACTATTTCAGAAAAGTCATTTAACTAATTGTTTCATTTCAAAAATATAAAAACAAGCTTCTTTCAGCTCTTTCTGTAACATACTCTGAGCATTTTCAAGGCTACTGATGATTGGAGTGTGGTATAACAGTATGATAGCCAGGCAAGGACCCCAGGCAGCTCTAATTCTGTAGCTAACAGCAGACATGACTTTAAGATGACTTAGTTTGACTCTGTGGGTCTCAATTTCATCTATATAAACACAGAGAGGCTTTTATTTCCCCCAACAAAGTATTGTGAGGGTGAAATAAGGTAATTGAAACAAGTGACTTTTCAAAAAAAATATTATTAAATAAGAAATGTAATGAATTCAAAATAGGTAAGGGCCTTCCATACCTTACTATCAAGATGGCGGTTACCCCTTTAAGAAATGACAGAAGCAGAACAAGTAAGTAATTTAGGACTATCCCCCTTGGTTGTCAAATCTCATTGTACAGCCCTCTGGCACAAGTGGGATTCACTCCTTTGCATCCCTTCCCGTGGCTTTCCCAGAAGCCCTTGGTGAAGCATTTACTTTTCTTTCTCCTTCTTACTGGCATTCTTTGAACTTCTGCTTTTATTAGACTCTTTTGCTTGGCCACATCCTTCTTGCCTTTTGGTTAGTGGGTCACAGCTCAGAATGAGTTCAGAAGCTAACACACACTTCAGCAATTAGCATTCTGGAAACTCAAGCTGTTTTTTGGCAATATTCTAAAGAGATGATTTCAGCACCTTTCATCCCAGTTTGTTTGATAATGCACATTCCCATGTCCTTGGACCTGGCAGGCTCTTCAGGGCTTGGAGGCACACTCCTTAGGACGGTGAGGAAAAGCGAGAGCAAGTTGACGATGCTAAACAGGGACATTAGCTGCATCTGAACTAGACATGCCGAGTTAGTGGGGTTTTGTTCCTGTCCCTTTCTCTCTATTTTTAAATGTGACTGTACTCAGAACTATTCTGAACATTTTAGTTAACTCCCTGCCGTCCACCTACCTATCTTATTATTAGCCACCCTCTCAGAAATATTTTTACAGGAGTTAAAAAAGACATGAAACAAAACGTCTTCCGAACTGTTTCCCCCCGGCTTCAGAAGGAAGAACAGACTCTGGGCTGCTTTTGTACTTCCTCTCTGGGAGACAGGATGACTGAAAGCCGAACAGAAGCTGGGGAATTTGGTCTAACATAGAAAGTGCTCTGTATTTGAAGACATTTTTCCATACTCAGACTGAGGAGTGAGTTATCCACACTGAGGAATAGATGTTTAGTTCTCCATTAGTTCCAAAAAATACTGGCCTTGTAAACATTAGCATAATTATAATTAGATGTGGTTGAAAGGGTAGGTAAATCATTTCCCCTCTACTTCCTTAACTTCCTTTGCTTACCAGCTCTTCAAGCCTATGTCTTGTCTCTAAGTTGACTTTAAACGAACAGACTCAGGAATGATGGAAGGCTGACAGAAGCCTATGAGAAACCTGTACAGGTGTCAATGCAAGAATTAGATTCTTCTCTTTGTGCTGCTCAACTGTTTCTTACTATCATCTTTTTAAAAACTAAATTACATTTATTTATATGTGTATGTACGTCCTAGTCATTGCCATTCATACTAAAAGGTTACATCCCGAGGTGAAATGAGTCTTGGAGCATGAAGCTCAGCTCTGCAGTCATAAATGGTGACAGGACAACCAATGAGGTTTTCTGCCCAGAGTGACACAGTCTGAGGTTAAAGCTGTGTTAGAACTCTAGCAAGGTGTTGCAGAGGATGAGAGAGAGCCATTACCATGGTTATCATGGAATTCCAAAGATGTGAGGGTTGGCATAGCTGATGCAGAGAATTCTGGGACGGGCTGATGAAATGTCAGGCTGATGAAAACCCCTGGCAATGAACACCTAGTTGTAGAATCAGAAGACAATGCCCACCCATGGGAAGGAGATGACACAGGCCAACCAAGATTCATTTTCCCAATTTTCAAGCCGTGTCCAGTAAGTTGAATCACTCTTCTTGGATATATTGAATGACTACCTTTTCCCAGGTTTTCCCTCAGCCTCTCACTTCTATTAGCACAGCGGACAGTTATATTAAGGAAGCTCACACACCACGTCACTGTAATTCTGCCTGCTTACCTGCTAGTACCCTTAAATATTCTAGTTTCACAATCTAGAATGATTTCCTCAGATAACACCTCATCATTCTGATGTTAAATTAACTGCCTTTCTTCTCCTCAGAGGAATCTTTCTTAGACCTTTGGTTAGAAGAGACCTTTCCACCCCAGTGACATAACCTGCAGTAGTAAATCTTCATAACAATCACCAATACCCCAAATAACAGAGTTTACATATCTATTATTTATTTGTTTGCCTGTTTATTATTCATGTAACAGAACTTGGTTGTTATTTTCTTAGTGCAGTGACCTTTTTATACCTTCCTGCACAGAGTGAAATAGTGATAAATATTTCTCAAAGTAATCATTGAAACTAATATTTTGTTCTGCAATCTATTATCCAAGTATAAACATCCTAAATATTAGGAAACAACCGTCATATAATTGAAAAACATTGTTGGGAATATAAACTTAGGCTTTTCGGAAATAGAAGCGATAGAGAATATAATAACAGTGTATCATACGTGCAGTACCATAGAAACACAAAAGGCAGATGTTTACAGTAACTATAGTTGTATTACCATTAGGAAACCACTGTTAGTCCACTGTACCACTTCCTAGAGAACTTCTTCCTGTTTCAGAAATACTGGATTTTAAATATTACTAGAGTCATTTTTAAAGTGATTGAAAGTCACATAAAACTGATTTTGGTCCAAAGGGAACTCTTGGTTCATGTTTAAGCCCGTAGACAGAAGCAACACCAAAAGAAAAGCCAGAAACCCCTGTTCCCTACGGACGTTCTTTTATTATTGTTTTTGTGCCTTCCCTTTTGTGGAAGTACACTTTACCGCTTCCAAATGGCAACCAGCTTCAAGGTCTGTAGTTTCCTGGTAGAAAAGATCTGAATGTCCTGTCTTGAGTCATTTGGCAGTCAAGGAGACTTGCAGAAGCATATGATAACAGAGGATTCATCAGTACTCTACACAGAAAGAGTGAGGTTACATGAGGAACCTGAGTCATGTGTACACACCTTGCTGATACCATGAGAAACCACAATGTTGGGGCAGGATATTTCTATGTGTGATATTTTGCTGTTCTTGGAAAAAGAAATATTATAAATATCCAGTAAGAAGGGGGGAAATGCCACAAAAATTATGTTGTCTGTTGTTGTGAAATAATTATTAACATATTCTAAATAATCTCAAGTTGTAATTATTTGAACAAAGTAAAGTATATGATCACCCCTACATAAAAGCTTGTGCCAAAAAGCCTGTACCAATCAGATTTCAGGCATATATCTAACTAACTTTCATGCTTCTAGAAGTTTCTCTGGTTACATAAAAGGATTCAAGGAAAGTGTCTCTTCTGTGCCAGGTTGGAAGGGAAACATGGTTATATTTTTCACTGTGCTGGATAACTTAACATCAACTAGACATATACTAGAGTGATTTTGGAAAATGGAACCTCAGTTAAGAAAATGCTTGTACTAGAATGGCCTATGGGCAGACCTATGGTGCACTTTCTTGATTGATGTAGGGTGGGGGAAAGCTCACCATGGGTTGTATCATTTCTGGGTACTATAAGAAAGCAGGATGAACAAACCAGGGAAAGCAAGCCAGTAAGGAGCATCCCTCCACATCAGCTGCTTTCTCTGGGTTTCTGCCCTTTTGAGTTCCTGTCTTGGCTTTTCTCAATGGACTATGACTCAGAATGTGTAAGTCAAATAAACCTTTTCCTTCCCAAGTTTCCTTTGCCCATGGTGTTTTATCATAGCAATAGAAACCCTAACTAAGACAATGGGTGAGGTATTGTATAAATCTCAACTATATCCAAAAATGAAGGTGAAACCCAGCAATTGACATTCAAAAGCAAAAACAAAAAGACTAATAGAATTCATTATCAGCTAGCTTTCTTTAATGGAAGCCTGATGCAAGTTCCTCATAGTTCATGGGAATCAATAACAGCAAGTAATGTAGATCACAAGAATGAGGGGCCAGGACCCCAAAAGGCAAGTGTCTGGGGAAGCCTTTCTCTCATCTTTAGAGCATGTTCATCAGCTGAAGGCAAATGCTTCAGTGTTAGCTGATTTGATCCTTACAGTTTCTTTCTGAAATATATAAGGCAGCAAAAATGAGATGAGTGAGGAGACTTATCTGTTGGTTGCTACTTGGTCTTCAGCATGAATTCCAAAACTCTAAAAGGTAAGGAGTGAGGTGATCACAAAAGCATTGACAACGTAAAGAATCCAAAGTCATAGAAACATAAAGCAGATTTAAAAGTATGTTCAAAAAAGTTAAAAGAGACAGAAAAGCAAAAGGAGGGAAGGAAAACACAAGAGAATACACAGAAAAAATTGCCAAATTATACACTAAATACGGAGATTACAATAAACTGTACTAAAAAACATTCTAAACACAAGGATTTTCAGCAGAATTAAAAAGAGAACTCACTATGTGCTATTCACAAGAGACTCATTTCATTCTGCAGGGCAGACCTTTTACCCAGAGCTGTTGGCCAGAGCAAAGTGAACTCCATGTTTTTTGTTTTGGCATTTTTTTTGTCTTATTGCATTTTGTTTGTTTTTATTTTTATTTTTGTGACAGAGAGAGAGAGAGAGAGAGAGAGAGAGAGAGAAGAAGGAGGAGGAGGAGCTTGGAGTTGGGTAGGTAGGGAGATGGTGATGATGGGGAAGTGGGGGATGGAGAGAACAATGTGTTATGTTGTATGAATACAATTAGTAAAAAAAGGATACAACAACAACAGAGAGACATTTCAAACACAACAATAAGTTAAAGAAAAAATGGGAAAATATTTGTGATGCAAACCCCCACACTTAAAACCTGAAATACTTGTACTAATTATGACAAATAATAAATATCATAGCATAGAGCAGGAAAAGATAGACATTACATGATGATAATAGAGCAATTTGATAAGATGACATAGTTACTCTAAATATTTATGCACTTGACAGTATAAAGTTTCAGAATATATGAGGAAAAAATGGACAGAATTAGCCAGGTGTGATAGTGCATGCCTTTAATCTGAGCATTCTGGAGGTAGACACAGATGGATCTCTCTGAGTTTGAGGCCAGCTTGGTCTACAGAGTGAGTTCCAGGATAGCCAGGGCTGTTACGTTGTCTCACTCAAATATATATATATATATATATATATATACACATATATATGTGTATATGTATGTATGTATATATATATGAAATATAATTTCATATAAATAATATTTCATATATATATGAAATAAAAGACATAATTGACAGGAAAAATTAGAAATGTCTTAAGGCCTAGCAATGTAACTTATAGGTAGAATGCTTTTTTAGTCTCTCTGGAACCCTGAGATCAAGCTTCTACGATAGAAAACAAAGACACGGTTAAGTTTTAGATTGAATAATTGGCAGAAATAGACCCAAAATGAGCAAGAATGATGGACAGCTCAGGACCACCAACAGCCATTTGTGAAGAACTGACAGTTACTGACCTCATCTAAGACTAATACCCACATATAATCCTTCCAAGTACACATGGGGAAAGTCTACTAAAAGAGAAGAATATTACTTTTATGTTTGGTCATTACAATCAGATTGATCATGACAGAATGAAACAGAAGTGAATAATGAAAGTTTAATAGTAACCTATCTGCCACTACAAAATTAAGCAACCAAAGATCAAGTTTCTAAAGAAATAGAAGTTGTTTGCTTGCTTGTTTGTTTGTTTTTGTATGTGTATGTGTTTGTGTATGAAGGTATTTTTAATTAATTAAAAATAGATTTTCTATCATATAGTATATTCTTATTAGGATTTTCCCTACCTTAACGCCTCCCACATCTGTGTCACTTCCCAACCCACTCAAATCCACATTCTTTCTTTCTCTCTTTCATTAGAAAACAAATGGGCATCTGAGAACAATAATGATAAAATAAAACTTTTTAAAAATCAGAATAGGACAAACAAACAAGCGAACAGAAAAAACAAACAAACAAATAAGGAACATATATAGATGCAGAGCCACAGATGCAGATTTCACACACAGAAAACCTATAAAACTAAAACAAGGAACTATAATGTATAACCAAAAAAATCTGTAAAGTAAAGAAAAAATAGTACCCTAAAAAAAGCACTATGAGACAAAACACCCCCTAAAATACTATTGAGTTCATTTTATGTTGGCTATCTACTTCTGCGCATGGGGCCTGTCCTTCAGGCTGGTTTGTGTACCCCATGAGACTACATTGGAGAAAACTAATTTTCTTCCTTTATGAATGGTTATCTATTAGAGATATCTCTGGGTTAGGGATAGGATCTTATGTCCACTTCCCTTGTCAGCATTGGGACCTTATCTAGGTTAGATCTATGTGGGCCCTGTGCATGCTGTCATAGTCTCCGTGAGTTCCTATACACTTTAGTCTTGTGTCTACAAGGCCTTGTTCCCTTTGTTTTTTCCATTCCTACTGGCTCTTACAAACTTTCTGCCTCCTCCTCTGCAGAGTTCCCTGAGCCAGGAGGGATTTGATGGATAAACTCTGTTTAGTACTGAGTGCTCCCAAGTCTTTCATTCACTGTCTTTCATTTTCCAGCTGTGGGTCTCTGTATTAGTTCCCATCTACTGTAGGAGAAAGCTTCCTTGTTGATGGCTGAGCAAGACACCAATCTCTGGATAAAGTAGAACATTCTTAGGAATCATTTTGTGGTTGTATTTCTTTGGTAGAACAGCAATATTTAGTTTTTGTCTAGGTTCCTGCCCTATCTAGTCTCAGGTTCTTGGTCACTTGTGCAGTGTTGGGGATGAATTCCATTTCATGGAGTTGGCCCCAATTCCAATCAGATAGTTGTTGGATACTCCACCAACTTTGTGCCACAGTTGAACCATTGTAGGCGGAGTTTTTCTGTGCTACCAGCCAGCTCCCACTCAGAGATTTATTACTAATCAGAAATGCTTCACCGATAGTTCAGACTTGTCTCCAGCCAGCTCCTACAACTAAAATCATCTCATTTCTATTAATCTGTGTGCTGCCCAAGGCTCATTTGCCTTATCTATGAACTTCCCACATGGCCTCTTCCATGTCTGGCTCTCAACTCCTCTGAATCTGCCCTTCTTCCCAGCATTCTCTCTGCCCTGAAAATCTTGCTTAGCTATCATCCAGTCAATATTTTATTAACAATGAGAGCAACACATTTTCACGGTGTACAGAGGATTATTCCACAGCATTTCTCTTTTTTGTCTGAATAAAAAAGGAAGGTTTTAACATTAACATAATAAAAGTGTACACAATAAAAACAATTACCTAGTAAAAATTACAGTGACAATATCCAGTCCATTTGTATTGGCAAAACTAGAGAAAATATTCTATTATTTATCTTATTTTTGTGAGTCTACAGTTTTATATCTAATTTACATTTTATCATAACTAAGGAAAACTTTAAGTCTAATTATTTAATCTTTAACTCCCTCAAAGATCCCAGAAGGGTGTAATGTTACCTAATGATAGAAACATCTAGCTGTCTGGACAGTCATCTAAAGTTCTTCTGTAATGTGGGACATCCAACTTGGACCTACAGGCCTAGTATATCTGACAGGCATTTTTAAAAAGCAGGGAATTTTGAAGGACTGTCCTACAAGTTTGGCAGTTGTTTTTATTTTTATTTGCATCCTGCTGGTCCAGTTTGGACAGTATACTGTCAGCAATGGAGGCAAGAGAAGTTTCTTTGCCCAGATGCCTAGCTTTTGCCACAAAGAGAGCAAACTCCATACAGAAGTTCTTAGATGCCCATCATCCTCTTTTAAAGTAAACTGGTGCTGTCAGGGACAGACATGTCTCATTGTCATGAAAAGCCTTAGGTTATTAAACATATTAAATACCATATTCTGTAGGTCTTTGAAATGTTTGAAGACCATATATCCATCTAAATATATCTGTGTATGACCTTGAAAACATACCTAACTGTAGTGGGTAGCCATTCCAGCTTTGACCTGAAAGTTCCAACCCCTATTGAGGCTTCGGTAATGGTCATGCCTACAAGGTGGGGCTGAGAGAGGACACTGAAGACCTGAGTTCCAGATGCAGGTTCCTGGGCACAGGATGCTGGAGGTAGACTGAGCAGAGTTCTCCAGAGAACACCACCGGACTGTGCTACACCTTTCCCAGACCCTGCAACCTACCTATCCCTTCATTTGTAAGTTACGCCACTAAATAAACCTCCCTTTTAACTACGTGGAGTGGCCTTAATAATTTCACCAATACCTAACATTGCTATAAGTTTGACTACTATAGATGAGTATTAATCTGTATTTTTAATTATACATTACATTTTTAAATGAGCTGCATAAACACAATACCCCAAGAAAGAGTAGAAACATACATATAATATAACAAAATTAGCTTTAAATTTGTATCAATATAACCAAGATCTATACCAGTGTAAAATATTTTAAGATTAATAGTTATTTTTTGGATTAAAGTAGATTTAATAATCTACCACCTTTTCCTATCATTCTTATATAATATCCCCTTTTTCCTTTAGGAAGAGATCTCTGAATTTAATTATTTTTTTTAGCTTCTTTTCTGACTATGGGCAATAACAACTTGTAACCAACTCTCATAAACAATGGCAAACATTTATAAACCATCGCATAACCAAAAACCACCCATACCCCATCTCTTGAGAATGTGGATGTCATTTTTCTAGACTACTTCCTGTTATCTGTGGATGCTGGTATCTTTGGGAGAACCTTGAGAAGATCAGGATAGTTGTTAGAGCTTAGCTGGAGTAGTTTGTGAGGCTAGACCATCTCAGCCAGGAGCTTTGAAGCTGTTTTTGGATGTAGAATTCTGAGGAGACTGTAACAGAGGCATTCTGAGATGTTGGATCACCTGGAGTACCTGTTATCATTGGTGTCTGGTCCCCTTGCTCTGAAAACACATAAACTTTCAAAGGTAACATACATATCTGCATTAACACAAGTATGGAATGTGCAATGTGTACAAGTCAGGTAACATGTTTTTTGTTTGAGCAGGTAAAAGCATCTTTCAACTTTATAAGCTCATTTGGCCTATATAATAAATTTGTAATATCAACCTCTATCCATGTCATATGAAAGGATAACATATAATAACAAATTATGAGGACTCTGAAACCAACAAGATTTATCACATCTCATCTCTCTCAGTGCTGTTCCCATATCAAGGGATCAGCTTACATGTTACCTGTCCTGTAGTCTTTTTTGGCTTTCTCCCCATGTCTGTAGCCAAGATACTCAGGGGGTCTCCTCTAGTAAAATCTGATCTCTATTACTCTGGATGGAATCTGCATCCTTTCATTTCCTGTGGAAACAAATGTATAATTTCTCCCCCAACACAAAACATTGGCCAACTTCCATTTTGAAGTTAAAACATTTTAAACATATATAAATTGGATTTATTTAGTCATTTCTATAATCCTGTGTCTCTCAGCAACTATTGTTTTTTGTACATTAGCATTTAAAAATTTCAAAGTTAACAAGACACTATATAGACTCCCTGTGTATTTTCCATCCTTACTTGGTTTCTTCTTTTTTAACTTTTCACTCTCTTTAAATATATTCTTTTATTATTTTTATTTTTTTATTTTTTTTTATTTATTTATTTATTTTTTTTGGTTTTTCGAGACAGGGTTTCTCTGTGTAGCTTTGTGCCTTTCCTGGAACTCACTTGGTAGCCCAGGCTGGCCTCGAACTCACAGAGATCCGCCTGCCTCTGCCTCCTGAGTGCTGGGATTAAAGGCGTGCGCCACCACCACCCGGCTTATTTTTAAATTATTTTTTCTATGACTGTTGATAACCATTTTTTCTTTTAAGCCTATACACATTGTTAAACATACTGTAATATGTTTAGAGGTTTTTTTTTTTTTTTTTTTTTCATCTGAATCTGCTTTACTGTGTTTCGGTAACCTTTTCTGTCTGCACGAACAAAACTTTAAACCCACTACATGGCTTAGTTCATGGCACACTGTTGGCTCAAGCATGCAGGCAGCTGTTGGGAGACATGTCTTTGTCTATAAGTGTGGGTGTGTACATGTGTACACAGGTACCTGTGGAGGCCAGAGGCAATGAATCTCCATAGATCTGGAACTACAGGCAGTTGTGAGCTGCCTGAGGTGGTGCTAGGAATCAAAGTCAAGTCCTCTGCAAAGGTAGCAAGTGTTCTTCACTCCAGAGCCATCCCCTGGTCCCCAGAGTTCTTTTACCTAGATGGTGCTCTTCCTAGTGCTTGCTTTAGAATCACTTTTGCTCTCTTTCTCTACTTTCAAAATTAGACAGCTACCAATAATTTAACACTTTGAAAAAAATAGATAAATATTTTTCACTAAAAAGTTTCCTCCATGTATTCTTTACATTTAGATATGCTTTCATTTTTATTAAGTTAAAAAAAAAAACAACTCCTAATTTCCTACCTGCAAGATATGCTTGTGTGCTGTGGAATAATCCTTCTGTACACTGTGAAAATGTGCTGCTGTCATTGTCAACAAAAAGCCAATTGGCTGATAGCTAGGCAGGATTTTTAGAGCTGAGAGAATGCTGGGAAGAGAAAGAGAAGCATCTCAGGAGTCATGAGCAGATGAAGAGGGAAGCAAGATGAACCTGCTGTGGTGAAAGAAAGTGCCACATGGCAGAAATAGATAAGAAATATGAGTTAATTTAAAATGAGAGAATTAGCTAGTAACAAGCCTGAGCTATTAGCTGAGTATTTGTTATTAATAATAAGTCTTTGAGTGATTATTGGGAGCTGCTGCCAGGACACAGAAAAACTCTGCATACAAATGGTGTCCATTGTGGGAGCACTTATTTCCACATAAAACCTGAGAAAGCTTAAAAAATGGTTCCAAATATATTTTTGGAGTCAAATGGAGCCAAATGCAGCTTCCCAGTCTCATATCTCTCATGTCTGCTTCAGCCATAAAAAATGTCATTTAAGAAAAAAATGAAACTAAAGGAGATCATTATGTGAAGTAAGTATGCCAGGCTCAGAAACAGTGCATGATCACACTTGTATGTAGAATATAAACATGCTGGAATCTTGGAAATAGAGAGTAATAGCGATACTCTACCCAGACTGGAGAGAGTACCAGCCAGGGAAGGGCGGGTAGGTGGGGAAGGAGGTAGATAAGTAGGTTCAAAGTTACAGTTATATAGGAGCAAGAAGTTCTCAAGTGCTGCTGAAGAGAGTGTAGATAATTATGCAATATATGTGTGTGAGTGTGTGTGAGTGTGTGTGTGTGTGTGTGTGTGCGTGTGCGTGCGTGTGTATTTAAAAAATGGAAAGGAAGGTTTCTAATGCTTTCATCATATGAAAATGATGCATGCTTGAGGAGCCAGATACCTTTAACCTGACTTTGACATTGACATTGTGGGGCCTGTGAGATGGCTCGGTAGGTTAGGGTACTTGCTACTCAGCCTGACATCCTAAGTTTGATCCCAAGACCCCAATTTAGGCAAGAAATTATTGACTCTGGAAAGATGTTTTATTACCTCTGTACTGTGGCATTTGTACCTTCCCACAGGCAGATGCATGTGTATACCCCACAATACAGAGGAATGCTCACACATACAAAAGTAGATGTTAAAACCTAAACATTGCACAACATGCTCATGTATGGAAACATAAATGGTACCTTATAAATATGAACACTTCTGTTTTAGGTGAAAACAAATGAGTAAAGAAAAAATAAGACTTAAAACAAGTTTTTTTTAAATTATAATACTTAAATGGCTCTTTGTATGTATGTTCATCAGCACAAATGAAATCATTCCCCAAACTATCACAGTTGGAAGCTAGGAAGATGTCTCAGTAGGTAAGCAAGCTTGCTCTGCTAACATGTAGAATTGAGATGGAATCTCCAGGACTCTTGTAAAAATCTGGGCATGACTACAAGTGTCAGTAACCACATCATTAGGAGGTGGAGACCATTGACATCTCAATGACTCTCTGGCCAGCCATTCTACCTGAAATAGGAGCTTCTGGTTCAGTGAGAAACCCTGTTTCAAGGTAGCAAGGCAGAAAGCAATGGAGGGTACCACACCTCCATATGTAAACACAAGGACTATTCCCTCCATAATCATGTGCATGCACTAGATTCAGAAATATCAGATGTATACCACATATACTCATGATGATGATGATGATGATGTTGATGATGATGATAATGATGATGATGAACCCCCCCCCAAAAAAAAATCACAGTCAAATTTGTCAAGATAAAATATGGCAGTTCCTTAAAAATTTGGGAATCCATCTACCTCAAGATATATCTATACAACTCTCTGGCATATACCCAAAGGATGTGCCATCCTATCACAAGGACCTTTGCCCAACCATGTTCATTTTAGCTTTATTCAAAATAGCCAGAAACTGGGAAAAAAACCTAGATGCCCTCAATAGAAGAATGAATAAAAAAATGTGGTAAATTTACACAATGAGGCCGGGCGTGGTGGCGCACGTCTTTAATCCCAGCACTCGGGAGGCAGAGCCAGGTGGATCTCTGTGAGTTCGAGGCCAGCCTGGGCTACCAAGTGAGCTCCAGGAAAGGCGCAAAGCTACACAGAGAAACCCTGTCTCGAAAAAACCAAAAAAAAAAAAAAAAAAAAAATTTACACAATGGAATATTACTCAGCTGTTATAAAAAATGCCATCATGAAATTTGCAGGCAAATGGATAGGACTGGAAAAAAACCATCCCGAATGAAGTAATCCAGACCCAGAAAATAAATGTAGTACAATCACTTATAAGTAAATATTTGTCATTAAATAGATGATAATGAAGTCATAATCTGTAGACCCAGAGAGGTTAGGGAAAGAGAAGGGGTCTAGATGGGAATGTATGGATCTCCCTGGGAGGGGGAAATAGAACAGATTTTACAGGAGGACTGAGGGTGGGTGGGAACAGAATTCAGGGGATCAAATGGGGGATAGGATGGAGGGAGACATGGCTGCAATTTGGGGAGGAGCAGAATTTTGGAGGTCGTGTGGAACCCAATGCAGTGGAAACTTCTTGGAATGTATGAAGGCAATCCTAATGAGGACTCCTAGTAATGGAGGATACTGAGTCTCAACTGGCTGTCTCTTGTCAAGCAAAGCTTCCAGTAGGATTGGGTTGCATGCAATTGAGTTGTTGGCCAAAGTGGTCCCATAAAAATTCCCTAACAACCAGGCTTCTGCTAAGACAAAAGTTGCTCTCCACCAACCCAGAGTGGGACCCCATTGCTGAGGACGACACCTACACAACTCATTGAACATGGAGAAGTTGAGTTGGTGCCTAAATGGAGGAACTTTAACCCCTCCATTCTAATCCTTTTGGTGCAAAAAAGGTACTCTGCAGGCTACCAAAAGAAAAATGTAGACACCAATCCAAGCACAAAACCTTTGACTTACAATCTGTCCTGTCTGTGAAATATGGTAGGGTAGTGGTGGCATAGAACTTTTAGGAGTAGCCAACTAATGTCTGATTTGACTTAAGGACCACTCCATGAGAAGGACCTGATACTGCTTGGATAACCAAGAATCAGAGACTAGGTAGTCCAGAAACCTACAGTGAAACCAAACACTACTACTGATTTAAAAAAAAAAAAGTATCAATAAAATGACTCCTAATGATATTCTGCTATAGATCAGGGTCTTATATAGTCATCATCAGAGAGATTTTTTTCCCCAAGCAGATGAGAACAGAATCAGAGCCCTCCAAGCCACACATTACTTAGAGAGTCTAAGTGAGAGGTCTCCATGAAATCCCTCCTCTCAGAGCTCAGGGAATCCCACAGAAGAGGAGATGGAAAGGCTGTCAGAGCCAGAGGGGATGGAGGACATCAGGAGAACAAAACTTTCTGAATCAACTAAGCAAGGCACATATGAACTCACAGAGACCAAAGCAGCAAGCACAGGGCCTAAACTGCTCTACACCAGGTCTTCTCCATATATAGTCTAGATATTAACTTAGTATTTTTATGCGACTCTTGATTGTGAGAATGAGTGGGACTCTGACTCTTGTGGCTGCTCTTGGGATACTTCTCTTCCTGTTGGATTGCCATGGCCAACTTCAATATGACAGTTTTTACTTCATCTTATCATGTTTTATTTTAATCATGTTTGGTTGTTCTTTTTTAAGGAGGGACAGAAAGGGAGTGGATCTGGAGAGGAAAGAAGGTGGGGAGGAACTGGGAGGAGTAGAAGAAAGGGAAGGTACTATCAGGATGCGGCATATGAAGAAATGGTCTATTTTCAATAAAAGGAAAAAAATGAAAAAAATTATCAAGATGATACAGATTACCCAAATATTCCTATAACTCTTCAATGAATAATAATCATATTTACATGGCCTTACAGAAAAGGAATCTCTATGACCAGCTAAATTTAAGATGGTTTTAATGGCAAATATTTAAACAAATAGTAATATTAATGCTATACAATATTTTTCCAGTAACATGAGAGAAACTTCACAGCTTGTTATACAAAACAAGAATTATTCTGATACTAAATCCAGAAAAAGAAAATATAATACCAACAATGTTTAGAAAACAGATATGAATGTTACTTTTTTTAAAGCAAATGATATCCAAAAATATTTTCAGAGAAGAATACGCTACCACCAAGTTGGGTTTATCCAGGATTTTTAAGGATAACATAGACATCGAAAATCAATCAATCAAGGTAACGTTCTATGTTAATAATAGCTTTAGAGATAAGAGCTCCATTATTATGTCAGTTAATATTAAACAATGTATCAAATGTCATTTCATAACTTTAAAAAAAACTGTCAACAAACTATGAAAGGAGAGATATGGCTACAACTAGATAAAATGTATCTATCAAAAATAAAATAAAAGGCTGACATAAGCAAATAGCATGTAATGTTCTTCCCAAAAACCTCAGTTCAGTTCTCACTAACCATGTCCAACCAATTTCTGATCCAGGAATCTGATGACATCTTCTGGACTCTGAAAGTCACCTGCTCTACATGTACACAAACACACACACACTCTTATGCACTTTAAAAAAAATAAAATAAATCTTAAAAAATCCTAAAATAAAACAAATTATTGTCATTATTAATGATGAGACACTTAATGCTTTCCCCAAAGCATAAGAATATGGCAAGGATGTCACTCTCATGGCTTCTACCCCAAATCTCACTGGACATCACAGGCAAAGCAATACTCAAAATAATTATGGGAATAATGCTCAAATACTGAAAAACAAAAATTCGAGTTTCTATACATAGATAACATGACAGAAAACTCCCTCAAGGTGTGTAAAAAAGACATAAATAATGAGAGAATTTAACAAAGTCACAGGAAAAAAATGACACCACACAGAAATCAATCATATCACTCTGCAATAGAAATTATAAATTCAGAATCTCAAATTTAAAATACTCATGTATGACACTTTAAAAGTTATATAGAAGTACCTGACTTGCAAACCTAGTCATTATTTGTATGGAGGAAGTTATAAAATGCTGATGAAGAAAGATCTAAGGAAGGAAGTCTTGTAGATGTAAATGACATAGTAATGGTATAAGATCTGACCTACAGAGGTATCATGAGTCCTATTAACCACCCTCTTCTACATGTAATATTGCTTTAAAAGTCATATGGGAAGTCCAAAGAACCAGAAGAGATAAAGCAATTTTTATTGTTTGTTTATTTTTTGAGATTCTGTGTAGGCCTGGCTATGCCTGAACTTACTCTGGAGACCAGGTTGGCCTTGAACTCCAAGATTGGCCTTTTTTCTCTGCCTCCCTAATGCTGGTACTGAAGGCATGCATCAATACTGACTGGCCTTGCACTCAGACTCACTTTCCCCTGCCCCTGCTTCCCCAGCACTGGGATTAAAGGCATGGCTACCACACCCAGGTGAGATAAAGCAATTTTAAAAAGAGGAATAGAATTATTTAAAAAAAAAAAACCCACACACTACCTGTTTTTAAGACTTACACTAGTACCCTAACCATCCAGAGAGAGAAGTATTGACAAAAGTAGAGAGATGTAGATCAAAAGAAGTCAGTGGTGTTTAGGGAATATCTTTGCAAATATGGACTGACTAAAATTCAAATAAAATAATCTAAGGAAGTATTGTCTTTCAATAAAACAATGCACATCCATGAGCAAAGAAGCCCTAGAAAATAGACTTGCCTAAATATATGAATGTCACCCAGAAATCCAAACATAAAAACAGCAAATTATTGAAAGAAAAAAATAAGAAAATCTCATAACCCAATGTTAGGCAAAATGGTTTTAGGAGATACAACAAAACAATGATAAAAAACCAAAAAAACTAATATCCAACTTTGTTGAAATTTACAACTTGAATTTTATGAAGAACAGGGTAAGTACATGAAAAGACGATTGCAATTCATAGAAAATATTTGTAGGTCAAATATTGAGCAAAAGACTTCAATGTAAAATAGTAAACAAAACCAAATCTATATATGCTCAACATAAAAAAAAATATGTACAAAGGGCTTGGGCGATGAGTCAGTGGGTAAAGTGCTTGCTGTGCAAGCATCAAGACCCAAGGTTGATCCTCAGCCAGGTGAGGTGGTCTGTAACCTAAGGACTGAGTGTTTAGAGACTGAAGATTCCATGGCCAGCCAATATAGCTGAAATAGCAAGTCCCAGGTTTAGTGTGAGACCCTGTATCAAAACATAAACTAAAGAGCATTTAGAGGGAGATATTTGAGGTGGACCTCCACAGATACACACACAGAAGAGCACACCTGCATAAACATTTGAACAGTTTACCAAAAAGGACAAGGATAGGACAAATAAACATCCAAATTCTATCCTACATTATTAATCAAATGGGGAAATGAACACTAGAGTCAAGATAAGATGTCCATGATACATCAATGAGAAAGATGAAATGTGGTAGGGATTTAGGATTTTGGGGGGCGGAATATGGGGAATCAAGGGCTGTCATTCATTGTTGATAGGCATACAAACTACTAAGGATACCTTGGAAGGATGTTTGACAGTTTCTTCTAAAGAAACTGTGTTGCAGTAATCCTACTGTGTAGTTATAATCCCAATATGTAGCAACAAATCCACTGGGTCATGAGAATCCCACTGTGTTTCCATAATTCCACTCAATTTGTTTACCTAGCAAACATGAAAGATCCTTAGATAAATCCTGTTCACAGATACTTTAGCAGCTTTATTTACAAAAGAAACACCTACCAACAATCCAGATGTCTTTTAATAGATTAATGATTAACTAAACTGTGGTATATTTACATAGTAAAGTACTAGAAATAAAAGAACAAATTATGTGCCAGGTAGTAGTGGTGCACACCTTTAATCTCGGCACTCAACAGGCAGAGGCAGGTGGATCTCTATGAGTTCAAGGCCAGCCTGGTCTACAGAGTGAGTTCCAGGACAGCCATGACTGTTACACAGAGAAACCCTGTCTCAAAAAAATAAACAAAGAAACAAATAGTTAATTTAAAAAGAATGAATTATTGATAACCTGCAACAAGGTAGATAAATTTCTAAGGCTTCATTCTTTGTAAAAGTAGCCAGCCTCAAGTGATTAAAACCTGTTTGGTGCCATTTATATGACACTCTTAAATCAAAATGGTAGTGGTAGAATTTGAATCACTGCTTGCTGGGAGATCAGAAAAAGATGGTGTGATCCAAGCCTAATTAGGAAGGAACTTTAAGGGACCATAGAATTGTTCTGTGTCGTTGTTTTGGTAGCTATACAAATATGTTCATGTGTTAGATATGTCACAATGTTAATTCTATAACATTTGCAAAAAAGGTCACTGAAATGATTCCTAATGATATTCTGGTATACTCATAGATTGGTGCTTAGCCCAGTCATCATCAGAAAGGCTTCCCCCAGCAACCAATAAAACAGATTCAAAGACCCACAGCCAAGCATCAGATGGAGCTTGGGAAATCCTGTGGAAGAGAGGGAGAGAAAGGATTGTAGGACTCAGCATTGTCAAGGGTACCCCAAGAAATCTCACAGAACCAACTAACCTGGGCTCATAGAGTCTCACAGAGACTGAACCGATGACTAGGGAGCCTGCATTGGTCTTACCTAGGGCCTCTGCATGTATGTTACAGTTTGTGTAACTTGGTCTTCATGTGAGACTCCTAACAGTGAGAGCAGAGGATGTCTCTGACACTGTTGCCTGATTTTGAGATCCATTCCTCCTACCAAATTGCCTCTCCTAGTCTCATTGCAAGTTGATATACCATCGTTGGCTGATATTCATGAGGCTCACCTATATCTGAAGAGAAACAGTAGAGGAGGAGTAATGGGGTGTGGGTGGGGTGGCGGGAGGTTTGTGGAATAACTGGGAAGAGGGGAGGGAGGGGAAACCTTAGTTGAGATGTAAAAACAAAAAAAATTAAAAAAGAATGCCTTAAATTAAAAAAACACTGATATTAAATACTGCTGAAGATTTGGAAGGACAGAAATCTCATCTGTTGGTAGAGGGTGCAAAATGGTATAGATGCATTGGAGGACAGTTTGTTATTTTCTTACAAAGCTAGATGTAATCTTCCTCTAAAGCCAGACATTGCATTTTAGATGCTCAAATGAGTTGAAAATACACTCACAGATGATTCTACACATGAGTTTTGCAAAACATCATTCATAATTTGCAAAACTTCAAAGGAATCATGATGTCCTTTATTAAGTGAATATATAAACAAACTGTGATAGTATCACACTGTGGGCTATGACTCACTGATCAAGAAGAGAGCTGTCCAAGCTGCTAATAAGCCAAGTGTGATGGTGTGTCCCTGTAATCTCAGAAATCTGAAGGAAGAATTAGGAGGAGAATAAATTCAATGCCATCCTCAGCTATATATTGAGTTGAGTTTGATACCACCCTGGAATTCCTAAGACCCTCTCTGTAAGTAAATAAACAAATCTTGGAAAGTTGTACAGAAAGCTTAATGACTATGTATTCTCCAGGGAAAGAAACCACTCTGCAATGGCTACATATCATGTCCAGAGTTTATAACCTCATGGAAAAGGCAAAACTATAGCTTCAGGAAATGATCAGTGACTGTGAGGAGACAGGAGTCGAGACAGAAGAAATAAAGTGGTGGAACACAGTAGATCTTGAAGGCAATGAAACTTTTTATTGTAAAATACCAATGGTGGACCCATGACGTTAAATATTTGGCAGAATGTATAGAAGGCTACAAGTGGTGAACTCCAGTGCATACTGCAAACTTCAGCTAATAACCATGCATCACTGTGGGCTCAACTGCCCCACACTAATGAAAGGCAATAATAGGGAAACAGCATGTGTATGTGTGTCTGAAGGGGCCAAAGGGCAAGGGGGGATAAATGAGAATTCTCCAAACTTTTCACTCAATTTTTCTATTACACCAAACACCACTGCAAAAAAAAAAAAATAATAATCTGTTAGTGAAATAAGTCAAATTCACCATATTTTAATCTCAAACCTAAAAACTTTAAAAAGATGCAAAAATGATGATAGTTCAAGCATAAAACGTGGAACTGGCAAGAAGACCCAGTGAGAAAAACATAAGAAGCAAAGTCTTGGTGCTTCTTGTACCTGAAATGTACACATTTAATTGTTTTCTTACCCCAATTGGCAGCAAGGGTAAAATTCTATTTTATATACAAAGAAAAAGGAAGGTGGTTTGTGATCATTGCTAATACTTCATGTAGGCATCAGGATAGGTACTCATATTGTTAGCAACAGGCTGATCCACAGAGTCATCCTTCTTTTCCAGAAGTTTCTTTTGGATAGTACACATCCTTTTTAAGTCACTGCTGATTTGTGAGAGTAGTTGGGGTCTCTTGAGGTGTTCCTCAACTACTGTTATGATCCTTCACATTTTCCTTGGTGATACTTCTTTGATACGACAGTATGTCTACATTAATACATAATAAACACTCTTTAAAGCAGTGGTCAGTCCTTTCATGATTTGGCTTGGCTATACTATTATGATAAATTACCTTAAACAAGTTCAACCTGGTAACTGTGGAAAAGGTTACATTTTCTTCAATTATCCTTTTAATCAATCTCCCAGGATAATCATTCTGCCTAAAAATATGTTTCTCAATACTAATTTCATTATCCAGGTGATTCTCATCACCAATCATTAAAGTACAATTCGCCAGACTCTTAACAACTCTTACTTGAACTTAAATGGGTGATTAGATTCAATATGCAGGATATTACCTGCACGGTGGTCTTGATAATACATTCTCTATTGTAACTATCTTTGCTTCATCATACTAATGGATGTTAAAAAGGAACAAAGCTCTCTATTAAACTCTCCCCAGCAAATCACATATATAAGTGAAGATTATGTTTGAAAAAGAGATAATAAAAGACTTTCTTGCCTTCATGCCAAGAAAACCCTCTTGATACTGAATTTCCCTCAGCCTTTCAAAAATCAGTGACAGCGTCTTCTGAAAACATTGGTGAAGCACAAGCCACCCTATGTTGCTGTGGCTACGGTGGCTTGTTTGTTTGTTGTAGCCTATTATGACTTATAGAAACCAAAATAGTACTCTGGCTTCCTAGTTTTCTTCCATATTTATTCCTCACTAGGCTGTATCCAATGTAGTCTTCAATGAGCATTCCTGTATTTTCTGGGTCAGAAAATATAACTACCCACTGATAACGGAAAGAATTTAAATGTAGATCTTTGTGAGGTATTGCAAAAATACACAAACCTAAAGATATGTCTTTCCTAACCTCCAACTTTCACGTTGCAATAAGACAGAGTTTTCGACCATGTCTCACTCATGTACATTTTCTCTCAAAAAATAATGTTCCTCTCAAACTTGTTCAGGTCCAAAAGCTGGATTTATAACTATCAATGGACCTCACTTGAGTTTTGGGAAAATGTCATGTAGATATGTTTATTGATATGCAAATCTTAATTCAGGTTAACAGAAATTTCAAAACCGTTTCTCAAGATAAAATGAAATAGAAACTGCATCTTGACACCTCCGTATGTTTATTGACTAGAGTCCATAATTTAGTTGATTGACTATTGTTGTCGATATTACTGTTACTTGTGTCCTAGATTTTTTAAAATTGTGCTAATGCTTTTTCTTAATAAGAAAACATTTTGGAACCACTTGTGTTTATTTCTCCTTTCTTCTTTCATAGTGTAACTTACATGAAATGACACATAAAATGTGTATATATTATAGATATTTATGGTGTACAGGTGATGTTCCTCTATTGCACACATTGTCCAGCATTAAGACTGGGGTAAACACATGTATTCCCTCAAAAAGCTGTCTTTTTTAAACTTACAATGAAATTCACTGTTTATGGGATCCAGGATCCAGGATCCAGAGCTCTCTAGTCAACCTCCAGGCTCTCGTTGACTGCTGCTTTGCAGCTAGCTTTCTTCCCACCCACATCCTGTCCAAAATTATTTTGAAAATGTTTAAAATAGCAAGTGCTTGAGAAAACCACTATTTGATGAATCTCTTCACCAAATGTATGTCTAGATACCTCTGATTTTTATAGTCAGAAAAATAAATAAGTACATGTAGTGGGTACTATCACAAAATAAACATAGGGCATAGACAAATATAAGGTGGAGAGTGTAGAATGTGACACTGTGTCTCTCATTTCAATATTATATTTGATTTTTCAGGAACTTGTCCATCCTCTGTTCCCATAGGAGGGTAAATGTCAGCTATTTTCTTGAGAGCTAGAGCCCCATCTAATTGTTTCTCAGTGATCATGATGATACTAGCAAAGAAAAAACATACATTCTACCATTGTTTGTCACAATGACTTATATGAGTTTAAGCACTAGATTTCCTAAACCAAGACTTACCACTTCAGGGTTATTTCCATGTGACCTGTGGAGAATAGTCATGAATAAGAGGAGAAGGCATGTGGCTTTCTCTGCTGTAGGGCTGAACTCCCTGTGCGAGACTAGAAGGCAGTTCGGAGTGTTGTGAAGTAATCATGAAGTTACACGCTTGTCATTTCTTGTACATTCACTCAGAACTAATGCACATCACTTTTTCCAATTATAATCATTCCACCATTTAACAAGCACAAAAGGCCTTAGATTCCAATTTGCCACTGATGCCTCACTCTCTCTTGCTTGTTTCTTGGCATTTCAGTCTTGCTAGGTTGTGCATGGCTCCAATAATAGAGTGTTCCCCCTTTCAAAAAGAGACTTGCAGAAAACAACATCAGCAACAAAAAAATCAAACACTACCTAATGAAAATAAAACAAACAAACAAAAATTTACCAATGGAGTCCACCCAACATTGGTCTCGAATTACAGGCCTTCTGTTTCCACTGCCATGTTTTGTTTTGTTTTTTCCTTGTAATTCTTGTGCTATAGTAAATTTATGTGATATTTGTATTTGTGTATAGGCTTCTCTACTGGCCATAGCAAGCTGCTTCAGTCTCTGTCTCCTCACAAAGACTTCACAGGTCAGTGTCTGCCTCTGCTAGTGTGGGTACACACACAAGCCATCAGTGGCTCCAGAAACATCATCGTCTCCACACTCCGTTAGCTGCTGCTTCCTTCAGTGAGTATTAATATGCCAGAACGAGCCGTGAGACAGGCCGGCTTTGGATACGCAGCCTTGAACATGAGCTACATATAAGAGGAAATTGGTATTTTCATTTGCCGCACATGCTTTAATGATATTAAGCAATCTAATATGGTGCATACGCCGGATTTCAGTAATGTTTCTCTTGAGAATTTCCGACGGTAATGGCAATTTAAAATGACAGCCTTACATTTATATAGCTCCTTTCATCTCAGAGCCTTTACACTTTATAAAGTTAGATAAAGCAATCATTTTACTTACCCACCACAGAAATTCTGCCACCTCTAGGGCAAGTCTGAGCTTACTTTCAAAATTGACTCAACATTACAGATAATTATAACAAGAGGCAAAGTAACACAGTGAATGAAGGGCTAATAGAGAATATAGAAAGATAAAATGATTTCCAAAGGAAATTTTAGCAGAAAGGTAAGAATCGGTAAACAAATATTTCCCTGGGGTTATTTAATAAGCATGAGTGCACAGGACTGTGAACTCCTATGCCAGCCACTAGAGAGCATTTCAGGGTTACACATTTAAGGCTAATTCTCTGAAGGTTGAATTTAGATCATTGAAAGTAAAGATTCAGAAATCACGTAATTTAAAGAAACTAGGACAGAAAAAGTACTCATAGGATGAGAATTCTTTTTAAAATGTCATGTTTTATCCTTGTTTAAAATATAACTAAGATCCCTCTGCCTCTCTATATGTCTGGTCAGCAAGAGAAAGTGAACGTAAGTACTCAGAGAGAGGTACTGGAGACACTCAAACCTCGTGAAAATTATTTCTAAGGTACATCAATTTACCGGCTCTCTTAAAGGAGATTCTGAGTGTCCACAGAGATGGCCCCACCCCTCACCATGAATGTATGAGAGTTATCTCTGCCCCTTGCCTAAAGGGGGTAGTCCCAGTGGCCTGGACTCAGCAGCTCAGCTACCATTCCGGCCCACATCTAGGGCCTCGGGTTTGCCCACCCTGACATCTATCCTATCTATGACTTGCTGGAGCACATTGAGGGACTGGTCCTGTAGAATGTGGATTTTCATGACTTTCAGTGAGGGTCCAGTGATGATAGTGTGCCAGAGGCCTTGAATATTTTGTGGGTGGGGCTGATTGGACAGAAGGATATACTTCGTGACACACTGCAGCTCCCGATGCTACTAGGATGAATGAAAGATGGAGGAGCCAGGTGGTTTTTGTTTGATTACTTTCCTTTGTTTTTAATTAATTTAGGGGGCATGCTGCAGGGGTGAGGGATGGATATGGAGGGACTGGAGAGTGAGCAGAACTGGGGTGCATGATATGAAATTCCCAAAGAATCAATAAAGAATTACAGCTTTTTTTTTAAGATTATGAGTTTATCTATGATCAGCTTTCCTTAATTCATTACTTTCAGGAATTACATAAGGGAGATGAATAAATTTATAGGTAGGTATGGGTAGCAGAAAACACATTTAGCATACTCTAAGATATCTGAGGCCATGTCCTGTGGAGCAGAAACTAGACTCCAACTGTATCCTGCCAAGGGTGTTCAAACAAGAAACTGCCACAGCTAGAACAGAAATGATCCAAATGATCATGCCTGTTCCTTCTCCACTACCTTCTTCCACATGGTGATGCTTTGTTGCTACTGTCTACAACACTCCAGACCTGTAAACGAGGCTAATCCTAATTGACTTTTTCATTAGCTAGAACTACTCCACTTAGGGAAACTTCCAAAACTGTATCCCGAGAGCCCCAAGTGCTGTGGGAGAGATCATACTTTGTTCTTTGTCTGTCTCTTTTTCTCCTCACACCTATCCATTAATGTTTTTTTTAAACATTGCTGAAAAACTTGGAGAGCTATGATTAAAAGTGAATTGCTCTGTAAGTTTTAGTGACTAGGTCCTAGGCATTCTCAAGGATCTACCAGGCTTTGAGACATTTATAAATATAGAAATAACAGAGGGGTGAAGAAATTCCTTTTAATAACTTTATCCTATGGGAGTACTTTTAATTTAAACATAATTGCATTAATTTAAGAAATCACAAAAGGGATATATCTGCTGAAATAAATGTAGATTAAAAATGCTTGAATAAACTATAAGTACATAGTAAAGTTTAAAGAGAGAGGCAGACTAAGTGGGACTCTGGCAACATGAAGCCCCCTTGCTCCCCAATAGTCATTGTGTCCCAGCGCACAGATACCACTGTTGAAAGGAAATATGGAAAACTTTAAAATGGCCTTTCTACAGCACACACAGCGTATGTGTCTACCATTCACAGAAGACGACAGTGGCATGGCAAGCAGGGCTGGGTTATCAAGACACTGCTGTACCTGATTTAGTTATGGGAAGAAATATATCCTCTCTTCAGTTCACCTGTTTCTTACCAATTCAGGCAATATTTGTTGAGATTAAGACTCAATATTAGTTTCCAAGGTAATACTGGAAGCATCGGCGCATGGAAGGTGAATAAGCAAGGGTGTTTCCAGTGTTCTTTAATGTTGCTGTGTGAGTTTTCTTTTTCAGGTGGTCCTGGGTTGTTTGATTAGACTGCCAGGTGCTTGTCTTCCCACAGCTTCTTGTGCAGTATTAGATTATCAATATGTAATATACACTGCAAATACTCCAGGAAATATCAATCTAGCTAGTAAACTTAGCAAGCAGACTGGTTAGAATGTGACCTCCAGAGGTGTTTCCCACTTAGTGTTTCTGTGGTAAGAAGAAAGTTCTGGCTCCTCTCTTGTGTGAAAAATGGGCATGTTCTGCATGCGTAAATTACATTTACTTACAGCCTAATAGACAGCTCTTTGAGTAAACAGAAGTCCTTTTAAGTTGTTTGTATGATTTATTAAATTTGTAATATAATTCATCTAACTTGAATACAATGCTGTAAGTGTCTGTAATAGGATATGGCTTGTTCTCTCTTCTGTAAACAGAAAAACATAATAAAATAACAGGGATATTAAAGTGTATTAATATACTAAAATAACAGAGACATTTGAAACCACAGAGAAGTGCCCAGCTCCTTTCACACTTCATAGACTAATGCCAACACTTAAATATGTAGGAATTTCTTTGTGATGAACTTTCTGCAACTGATTTATTTTTCACAGTAAAGGATAAATTGCAATAGATATATCTCAAGGTAGACCAATACAAATCTGAAACAAAAGGCCATGTTAATTATCATTCTAATTTCCCTCAATTTTTACAACAAAAATACTTATAATCAGTCCAAATTTGTAAAGACTTAAGTGAGATCCTGTGATTGAGCAGACACTTGCTGATTCAGTCAAGAAAGTTGAATTTATTTTTGCATCTCTCATTGAAAACAGTACTATAGTTTGAACCTGAGATGTCACCCTGAGGTATTTAAGGCTTAAACTGTAGGTTGATGGGCTTCTTTGAAGATGATTGGATCATGTGAGCATAGATCCAATCTATTGAAAAAGTCCTAATTTGATAGTGTTAGCAGAACTTGGAGGAACCTTTAGGAGATTGGGAGTAAATAGAGAAGGAGGTCGTGGGTTCAGGGTGGCCATATTTGAATGGTGTTTTTTTTTTTTTTTTTTTTTTTTTTTCCCTGCAATGTCCTTTCTCTTTGCTGTACAGCTGTCAGAAGGAAAGCAGCCTTCTACATTATTAACCCCTCCTGCCAGTGTGTCGTTTTTTGCTCACTAAAAGCCAATAGCCATGAAGCCAGGAAACTGGCTAATGCACCCTCTGAGACTGTAAGCAGAAATAAATTCTTCTTACACCGGTTTTCTCCAGTGCTTGTTACAGCAACAACCACAGAATGACTAACACAAACACAACACCCGCGGGTTCTTTTATTCCTCATATGGATGTCTGTGAGGATCAACCAGGCAATACACATGGAGAGCATCTGCAACTTTAATTCCTTTATATATCTAAGAGGCTTTGTATTGAATACTAGAGTAGGAGGGACAAGGGAAGGCTTACCAGGAAGGGGAATTTCATACAGTTCACAGCATTGTTCTAAACATATAGAGGAAAGTTTGACAGATGACTGATGAGAAGTTGAAGTAGAAGGAGCAGCACTGTAGACGGAGCAGGGAAAGCCATATGTAAATGATGAGCCCAGAACAGCACAGCAGCCCACATTCACAAAGCTGGCAACCTGAAAGATTATGCATTCCTAGAAGGACACTAGTCAGCCTCCTAAAGTCTGAATGGACCTCAAGCTACTGAAATATCCTGTACTTGCATTCCATTTTTAAAGTTTTCCTGATCTCAGGTTTCATTGTGTGTAAGTATACACACACACGCACACACACACACACACACACACACACACACACGAGTGCGTGTATACATATATGTATACACATATATGTATATATGTATGTATATACATATATGTGGACTTACTCAAAATTGTGTTAATTCTGGAATTATTTCTAAATTATGAATTGACAAATCTGAATGAGACAAATGAAGCAGTATCTTGAAAATGAACTCCTGGGTGTCCAGTGCTGCAACTAATGACTGAAGGTGGGGAAGTTCAGAGTATGCCTAGGACAAGGAAAATCACAGAAGCTTTGCATGAATGTCAGTAGGTAGATGGTAAGAAGAATAAGAGTAGGAAGAAACTCCTTAGGCACGCAAAATTGGCATTTGCCCTCCTGCAGTTATCCATGCCTTTGAAGATCTCCACTGATGTGAAGTCTGAGTTTAGCCTTGCAACTTGCTTTGGTTATCAAGAGATTAGCAAATATGCCTCATGCAGATAATTAAACAGATTTTGTACTGAGGTATAACATCCCTGTGAATTTTGAGACCATGACTATGTGACTAAGCCTGTGCAACCAACCTTGCAGTCAGCACCTTGACCATTATCCTCAAACCACACACAGAAGAGCTGGTACCTGAGCAATTCACCATGTTGAGGATATACTATACCCACAGCTCTATTAGATAATGGCACATAGACTAAACATGAAAGGCTGGATTTGGAAGGTGGAAACTGTATAGACATAGAGGACAAGTGGTTAGCCAAGGCATTAGAAAAGAAAATTATAAGTAATCTATTTAGAGAATGCCTTTTAAACTATAACAATGTAAAACTCATAATAAAAGACCAAAGGCAGAACCCTAACAGAGGCCTCCATTTAATTTAACAAATAAGTGACAGAGACATAAACATCAAATTGCCCAGCATGGAGTGTGAACCAGAATGTTCACACAGAACCAGAGCCAGAATCAAGGAAGGAGAGACTTCTAAAGGATCAGAGCAGAAGGTTCAAATGTTCAGAGTTGATCAAACAAAAAACACTCCCATGGATGAGGACAGGCCTATCACTTGACCAGTTTAAATTGGTGGGTACAAGAAAAACAGTAAGAACTGACTTCCAGTTTTAAGAACTGAAGAATGTGATTAAGTGAGTGCTATCTTGGGGAAAAAAATGGAATAGGAACATTACAAGAAGATATATTTACAAATATTTTGAAGGATCAGTAAAATTGTGTCTGTTTAACACACTTGACTCCTCCTCATTGAATGTGACCTTAGCTGCCAAGAGGACAGATGCAAATTAAAGGCATATCATTTCGTCTGATATTTGACATCTTTACGTGCAACTAATATCTTTGGTATCACTTCTAAGGAACCTTCAGAAAGTGACTGCATACTCACTTACTGAATGTGTGCTGACTAATGCTCATTTCAAATCCTTAACAATACGTCTGGGAATATTGCTGCTTTGGTTGTTTGACTGGCTAACTTTAAAAGTGTAGTCTAGGGAGTAAAGAATGTTAGAGGGAACATAAAAATAGTCTTTCACCTATAAGTAAAAACACAATTTGTAATTGAGAACAGGATTGAGAGAGCTGTAATTGACTTGATAGTTCAAATAATAAACCTAAAAATTAAGTGCTTTCATACCAGGATATCTAAAAACAAGCAAATTTGAAGATAAGAGTCTTGTAGATAACTAGGAATTGAAAATATGGGGCACTAGATTGGTGCAACTCTCAGATCTCACCAGAGCAGGGTGGTTTTTTTTTTTTTTTTTTTTTTTGTTTTGTTTTGTTTTGTGTGTGTGTGTGTGTGTGTGTGCACGTGCGTGCACTGGACATGAACAATAGTATGCACAGAAACTCACAACTGACCAAAGGGCAGAGAAGTGTCAGTGGAGTTCTCAGCCATAAATGGGACATCTATATCATACCTTGTGATTGTTAACTTTGATTGCAAAGTTGAGATACTTGGGAGGGGACCCCAATGAGGATTTGCACCCATCAGAATGCCCTGCGGGCATGTTTGTGAGACATTTTTCTTGATCAATAATTGAAGCAGGAGGGCCCAGCCTGCTGTGGAATATGCCACCTCTATGTAGGTGGGTCTTAGATAGGAAAGGGAGCTGAACATGAACTAGGGAGTAAGCCAAACGACAGTGTTCCTCCATTCTCTGTTTCAGCGTTTGATCCTGGTTCGTACCTCAAGTTCCTACATTAGTTTTCCATCTAGGATGGACAATAACGTGGGATTAAATGAACCTTTCCTCTCCAAATTAGTTTCAGTTACAATGTTAGTCAGAACACCCAGAATATATCTCATCCCTCTAAGGCTCAGAGACAATGACAGAAAATAGGGCAGAAAGATTTAAAGAGAGTGTGGGGAGACCAGAAATGAAACAGTGTCCTCTGGACATTACAGGCCCAACAAGTTCAGGAACTCACAGTGGCTGTGGTTACCTGCCAAAGATCAAGCCAGTCTACATTTCACCTCGAAGAGGGCAGGAGTTCCTAGGGTCCCATCCACCCAAGCTGAGGAGCTATTGACAGTTGATACCTGCTTGTAAGAGATGACCCATTTTCTTTGACTTTGAGGGTGTAGCCCTGGTAGGTTGACCATGCTCCAGGGGTCAATATCCATGAATATATGGGGAGCATACATTTGACTCAGTATCTTGCAAAAATTAAACAATATGAAGTTGGGAGGAGGTGGGATACTGAGATGGATCTGGGCGGTTAAGAGTGGAGGTAAATATGATCAAAGTATACTACATGGATATCTGACATTCTCAAAACTCAATAAATATATATTTTAAGAAGAAAAAGAGTACATCAGACTATAAGAATGAAAGTGGAATGAGACTATTTTGTGAAGTTTATAGAAGAAACAATGAAAATTCTCGTTTCTCTTCTTCCATTGAGGTAGCACACCTCCCAGATCATCTTATGGGTGTACTGAGAAGCTTCAGTTCATGGGAATTCAAGAAGGTTTACCAAAGAAGAGGCTATTTTCTGAATGCTGAGACTACTACCTGATTCACTCTGCTGGGCTCCAGGAGCACCGCAGTTTTGAGCATACTCCAACCTTTTGTCTCTTCATTTAATATCAAGGATTGAAATTTTCATTTGAAGATAAAAGATCCATTGGCTTTCCTTCCTAAAAGAGAAATTTTGGAGTTTGCAGAATTTTATTTCTTCAATGAAGAGAAATAAAACAACATATTTTATATTCTAAACTGGTCAACCCCTAGACTTACACATTATTGTCAACCTTTTGAGCTTATTTATCAAAATAAATAAATAAATAAAGATAGTTGCCCTTGGATCTAAAACCATTGATGTCTTTTTCATCAGGGTTTACATTATGCTGCATAGTTTTGCACTGAGTTTTTATTTAACAAAAGTATTAGAAAGAAAGCAGAAAAATGGTTCCCTTATAACTGTACATTAATCTCTACATATAGTATTTCATTTATATCATTCATATATATATATGAATAATAAAATTGAAGTATATGTTTTAATAATTCTAATGGCAACACTTGAAGCATTTGATATGATATAAGATGGGCTTTGAAGTCAGAATATCTGAACATGAACACTCTCAACTCACCTGCTGTGAGACCTGAGACAAGTTATTTAACCCCCTAGAAAAATGTTATGTAAAACACATATTGTTTCAAGGATCAAATATCTGTATAAACTCCTGATCATAGTATCTGAAAGATCATTTTTTCTCTTTATCAAGTTGTAAAGTTTTCTGCATGGTATAATTGCTTTATTTTTTAAATATTTATAGAGCTTTACCTGGTAGGATTATTCTTCACATATTTTTAAACAGTCAAAATAAAAAGTTAAACATTTGTCTTTTGTCATCTGAAGACTAAATTTTTTATTATGTCCATAGCAGTGGGCATTTTCTTAACTCTGGAGAAGTTGAGTTGCTTTGTAAGCATAAAACAAAATTAGTTTTCAGTTTCTCAAGTCAGAGACTGCTAGCCCAGTGGCCTGACAAAAATCAGCCACATCCACCTGTGCATTGAAATATCAATTTAGAAATGCCACTTTCCTGGAGCAGTGAGGAGTTATCTGGAAGAAACATATTTTATCACTACCTGTAGCTCATATCATGGGCAAATCTCCAGCACCCGGTACAGGATCCCATGTTTCTTTAAAATTGTGCTGCTGAGCAGTGTTGCACTTTAACACTTTTAAATAAGTTCTTGACACCTGCGTCTTTGTGCAGGCTCAGATCTGGACCACAGAGTTTTTTCTTCCCTTTAATTTAAATGCACTATTTTTCATCTAACGACAAGCATGCATTACGTCTCTCCATTCTAACCAAGCTTCTAAAGCTATTTCAATTTGACTAGAGCGTTTTCTGCCAAATGGCTACTCTGAGTTACACTGAGAACATTACCCACCAGAAAGCAGCACCTTGATGAGCGTGCCCTGTCAACTATCCTCCTCGTCGATATGGGAGTTATTTGATTTGAAATTGGATTCTAGCCTTCCCTGATCTGCTGTGTAAATGGAGAGGCATGGGTTGAAGAAATTCTCAAAGTTTATGAAGATGGTGATGTGCTCCCCACACCCCCTCAAGTTTGTATTCTACTTTGATTCCAGCAGAAGTTCTCATCTCAGTGATAAATATTCAAAGCTAAAAGTAGAAGAATCTTTTTTTTCTAATGGAAAGAAAACTTAGGAAAATTATTCTATGCATGAATTTCTTCTGTGATATGAGTTGGGTGCAAGTTGCAAGCTTTTGTAGCAGGGTGGCTTTCTGACCCTTCTTTAAACATTTAAGACTTAGTTCAGAAGTTCACTGAATAGGATGAGATGGGATTCTTAAGTATGGAGCCTTCAAAAAAATCTTCTAAATATATAATATTCTCAGCGAGACATGTCAGTCATTGTCAAGATGAAAGTCGTTTAAATGCTAAGTCCCTGGTAAACTGTGCCTGTGTTGTTGGGCTCTATTCACAAAGCAATACCTTAGCTGTATGTGTAGAGCATACAAAAAATATGACTTTATTATGGTATGTTCAGTATCGTTGAATGCTATGATGTGGGCTTGGAGGAAGGGAGTTTGCTATGCAAGTTACATGCTCATCATCACTATGTGTATGGCCCTCAGGGCAGCATAAAGAACTTCAGAGAAAACATATTAAATGGGCATGGGGAAGCATCCTTTTTGACCCACATGAAAGGGCCTTTGTGTAGATCTCATGAGCACAAGATTTTATTTTCAAGCGGATAAAGATGCCCGTTTCTTTAGAATCAAAGGTAGATTGGCAACACTTTCTATAAATGGCAAGATAATTATGAGCTTATTTGGTATTCAGTGTAAAACATTCATCACTTTGAATAGTTTTGGCATCAAGGCAGCTGTAATAGGCAATCCCACAAGAGTTCCTTTGTAATTTAGCATTAAATGATGTTCCCTTATTGTGATGGCAGTTAATAAGTTAAAAGACAGAGAATGGAAGAAAGAAAACACAATTCTATGCTCAGTCCAATGCAGCTCTGCCAGGGACTGGTGAAAATCTGCTGTGAAATGAACACAGGAGTAGTGTTGAATTTCTGAGATAAAGAGCATTGATTTGTGTGTGTTGCAATAACTGTTTATGCATCCATATCCCTTCTATGAAACAAAGTGTAGCATCTAGCTGACAGAAACAAACTGTATATAAAACTTTAAAGCTGCTTCCCTTCCCCACTGTATGTGTGCTTGGCTGGTTAGAATGCCCCCAAATTCCACATCGATTTCTGTGTCTCTCTCTCAAAAAAGAAAAATTTCTAAGTTATTAAAACATTTTAAATGCCATATTCTGTAGATCTCTGAAGTGTTTGAAGATGACCTGTCTGAAATACATCTGCTCAATTTTTAAAACATATCTAATATGACTACAAGTTCTATTGTAATGTCTAACTATTGACTTTCATTTCTTTATATCCTAATAGTTGGTAATAATGTAAAGTATTTAAAACTAGTAATTGTCTTTTTCTTTTCTTTTCTTTCTTTTTTTAAACAAGAACCTTAAATCTAATCTCCTTTGCTTAGCCTTTTTCCTAACCCTTGATAACAACTTGTAACCAAGCCCCCAATGAAAATTATCCCAGACCCAAAACCCATTAAAAAGACCAATAAACCACCTGCCCCACACCACCTTTTTGGGAATGTGGGCGTCGTATTCTTAAAATTGCTTCCTGCTGGGTATGGGCGAAGTTATCTTTATCCTGAAAGAAAAATTTTAGGTTAATTGTTAAATTCTAGGAAAGGTAACTATATCCTTCATCTCTCTCCTTTGTTTGAGGGTTTGTTGCAGCTACTCCAAGAGGTTAATTCCATTTTCCCATCTCTTGGATCTGGTTTGGCCTTGGAACTTGCTTTGTCCTATGTGACAGAAGTGACAGCCTGCCAGGGTAGAGTCAGGGCTTCCAATGACTCTCCTGAACACTGGTCCAGCTGTCATGGGAATGGGCCTGGATTAGCCTGTTGGAGGATGAGAGACACAGTGAATAGTGATGAGTTATCCAAGTTGGAGCCATCCTACTCTCACCAGCCCTAGTTGACCTGTGACTGAAGGCAAATTGCTGAGTAATCCTAGACAACATCACTGGTAGTTGGACCAAACCAACTTCCAGAAGAATCAGCCCTCACAGCCAGTTCTATATTGCTAGCCTCAGTGAACAGTGAGCTGAATATTGGATATTGTTATTATATCCACATAACTTGGTGCTGGTTCATCACATAAAGCTAGATGAGTGTTTTGATGCTATAGACTGAGGAGACACCAGATGAAGAAGCATAAGGCTCAAAGTTCAGCTGCAATATTACTAAGTGAACGTGAAGCACTGTTCTGGGGAGAGTTAGCTCTGTATTGCTCATATATTATCCTTGTTTCCTTAGGTTTAGGCTGGAAACAGCTTTCCCAAAGGCTTCCCTTCAAAGCTAGATCACCTGCCCTTCCATGAAACCTTTGATGACTTCTTCAATATGCTGCTTATAACTTTCTAGAATTATAGTACTAATTGCATAACGCCATATAGAGGTTTTTTTCTTTTGATGTTGTTTATAAGGTTAGTAATTTTTCTACCCTTTCAAAGGACAGAGATTGTATCCTATCCACATTTACAACACTCAAATCGCTTTGTATACATATTTGGGGGGCGGGAGAGGAGAAGATCATGCCATGTATCACTTAATAGACTGCAGCTCGTTATATACCTGGGGCTGGTCTCAGACATATCATCCTTCTCCTTTTACTTAACAACAGCTTATATGACAGGAATAAGCCACCACCCCAGGCTATATTTAGTATCTTGACAAAAAGAAACAGTAAGAAACAGTCAAATAAATACAATCATTGTTATTGGAAAGACACTGTTCTTGTCCCAGCTTCTCTCTATGTTCCTGGTGCTGCTTTAAGATGTTGTCAGGTGGCTCCTAGAACTCTCAGACAAACTAAACTTTAATTTATTATTACTGCTATTATCGTATGTTGTGGTTTGTTTCTGCTCTTTTTGGGGACCTACCACCCAGCTCCTAAATAAATCACCCACAGAGGCTTATTCTTACTAATAAATGTCTGGTCTTAGCTTAGCTTGTTTCCAGCCAGCTTTCCTTAACTTGAAATTATCCTGTCTACCTTTTGCCTCTGAGCTTTTTCATTTTCTTACTTCTGTATATCTTACTTTACTTCTTACTCAGTGGCTTGCTGTCTGGCTGAGTGGTTGGCCCATGGCATCATCCTCTCCTTGTTCTCTTCCTCTTTCTCCCCCCTCCCCAGATTTCTCCTTCTATTTATTTTCTCTACTTGCCAGGCCCACCTCTATTTTCTCCTGCCTCACTATTGGCCATTCAGCTCTTTATTATGTAACATAAAAGAATGCAACACATCTTTGCATCATTAAACAAATGTTCCACAGCATAAACAAATGTAACATACCTTAATATAATATTCCACATTTCCTTCTTTTTGTCTAAATAAAATGAAAGGTTTTAACTTTGACATAGTAAAACTATATACAACAGACAGTTGTCAAGTAATAATTAATTTACAATATTCAGTATATTTGTGTCTGGCAAATTTAGAGAAAATACTTTATTATCTATCCTGTCTTAGTGACTCCAAAGATTTATACATAATTTACTTTCTATCATAACTAAGGAAAACTGTAACTATAACTATCTAGTCTTCAACTTCATTGAAGATCCAGAAATATGCAATATTATCTAAAAACAGATACATTTGTCTGCCTGGACAGTTACCCGAAGTTCCTCTGCAATGTTGGGGCATTCATCTTCAGCCTACAGGCCCAGAGCATATGGCGGACTTTTCAGTGAAGCAGGAAATTTGAAGGACTGTCCTGTCTTGTACTGACAAAGTTTGTCAGTTGCTTTCCTCTGTGTCCTACAGAATATCTGACAGACTCTTCTGTGAAGCAGGACGTTTTAAGAACTGCCTTGCCTTGTTTTGACAAAGTTAAGAAGTCTTTTCCCTGTATGCCCTGCACATCCAGGCTGCACAGCACATTGTCAGCAGTCAAAGGCAAGAACAGTTTCTTTGCCCAGTGGCTAACCTTGCCACAGTGAAAGCAAACTCCATAAGGAGTTTCTTCAATGCCCATCATTTCTGAAGTAAATTGGTGCTGCTAGGAGCAGATGTGTCTCATTGTCATGAAAAGCCCTAAGTTAACAAAACATTTTAAATGCCATATTCTATAGGTCTTTGGAGTGTTTGAAAACCATTTATCTAGCTAAATATAACTAACTATTTAACCTTGAAAATATACCTAATGTGATTAAGTTTGATTACTATAGATTAGCTACTAACCTCATTTCTTAACTATATATACATCACATTTTTTAAAAATGAGCTGAGTAAGCATAATACCCAAACAAAAGTGGAAACATATACACAGTGTAACAAAAATAACTTTAAATTTGCATCAATATACTATATTTCCCTAAATGAGAAGAAGTATCTATAACCCACCAAATAACCAAAAGCCTCCCACACTCTTCTTAGGAAATGGGTGTTGTATTTTTCAAAGTTTCCTGTTGTCTGTGGACTAAGTATCTTTAGGGTCCCTGAGAAAATTTGAAAAAATAGCCAAGTCCTGAGTAGACCAGCAGAAACCTTTGCTGATATATATCACCTGTCAAGATTCAGAAGGTCTTCCATGATCAAACCTGATCCATATTAACCTGAAATGAATCCACAGCCTCTTGTTTTCTGTGGAAACAAAAGCAAAACCTCTTTCCCAAAGTAACACATTATTTTAAATTTCTTGTTTAAAGTTAAGGCATTCCTAAAATATCTTGATTGGTTCAATTTAGCAGTCTAGTTCACCATCCCACGTCTCTTATCAGCTGCTGTTTGCTTGCCAACAATCAAAAAAAAAATTCAAAATCAACACAATACTCTATAGAATCCAGACTGCCTGTGTATTTCCCATCTTTATGTGGCTTTTTTCTTTTCTATTACTTTTACTGTCTCTAAAGACTTTACTATTTATAAACTATTTCTTTCTTTCTCTACTGTCTATACCTTTTTTTTTCTTTCTTAAGCCTATGCACATTGGAAAAAATTCTAGAACTTGTTTAGAGGTTTTTCCATCTGGACCTCTTTTAGTGCAATCATTTGGCCTTTTTTGACTGCACGAGCCTTTAAATTGCCAAGTAGCATGGACCTCCACCTTTGGCTTTGGCAGGTGGCCCCTAAAGCTTCTTCCATAGTGAAAGCAAAGTGTTAAGCTATCAGCCTGGTTAGAGGTTCCTTTCAGGAACTGCATTCAACCTTCCTAGCTGTAGGAAGCTGATGTTTGCTGCTGCAGGTGTGGTTTTTATTTTTATTTAGCTTTTTGTTTGTTTTTTTGTTTGTTTTCTTAATGTACCTGATTTTCAAGGGCTTGCTGTAAGACATAAACTCTTAAAGAAGCTATATTTTCTTTTTTTTTTTATTTAAAAAAAAAAAAAGCTTTCTCAGGCTCTACATGGATATATGAGAGCCTCACATTGGTATGCCAAAATTCCGTTGTTTGTTTTTGCTCTTTTAGGGGGACTGCCACCAAGTTCACAAATAAAGCACATATGGAAGCTTATACTTACTTATAAATGCCTGGCCTTAGCTTGGCTTGTTTTTAGCCAGCTTTCCTTAACTTTAAATGATCCCACCTACCTTTTGTCTCTAGGCTTTTTCCTTTTACTTATATATATCTTACTTTCACTCTTACTCCATGGATGGCTGTGTGACTGGCTGGCTGACCTTAGCATCCTCCTTTCCTCATTCTCTTGCTCTTTCTTCTCTTTTTTTCTCCCAGATTTCCCTTTCTATTTATTCTCTCTACCTGCCGGCCCAGCCTATCCTTTCTTCTGTCTTACTGTTGGCCATTCAGCTTTTTATTAGACTAATCGGGTGTTTTTGACAGGCAAGGTAACACAGCTTCACAGAGTTAAACAAATGCATCACAAAAGAATACAGAACATCTTTGTATCATTAAAATAAATGTTCCACAGCATAAATGAATACAACACATCTTAAAATAATATTCAACAATCGTGCATTTACTCTGTTCATATTTATTTGACCAATTTTCCAAGGTGGAAATTGAACTTAGGACTTTCTACATGCTAGACAAGCACTCTATCACCGAGCTATAACCCAAACATATTTTTTCAGCTGTGCCTTGTTTCTATGCCACATAAAGCTACAAATATCAAGTTACTTTTCATATAGATAAGATGAAAAGCCTTCTTGAATGGCAATGATTGTGTCAAATGTCCCCTAAGGTGATTACAAAACAGCTAGAGTTTTGGATGCTGGGTTCCTTTATGAGCTTACTTAGATAGTTTTCTACAATTACTTAAGCCACATAAGTATTGAACTTTAGGTAACCTAGGCTCTCTCTTCTCCAATTTTTCAAAATTTACCTACAGTGTTAAAAGGCTGGGTCAGCCTCTGCAGTTCTTTGGAATATGAATGTGGTCATTCTCCTTCCCCCCTGCTGCACTGCTGCTAATGTAAACTTAATGTCTGTTCTTCAAGCCCTCCCCAAACTCGTATTTGTGAATGGCCCAGGTCTGAGGACATATTCTTGGGGATCCAATAACTTTAAATGGGATTACTTTTCCATGATAATTTAAACACAAACACACTTTTAAGTTGTCACAAACAGAACACTTATATCTTTGTAAAGTAGTAAAGCAAAAGTGTAGGGAGCTTAGGAAGTTTGGGGTGAATGTGTATTGTTGACAAGGACACAGCCATGTCAAGTATAACAGTTCCCTGGATTCAACAGAATTGGCGAAGCCTTCTTCCAAGTGAAGCTCGGAGGCAATGGCAAAGTCTTCCTTTTGTTCAAGTATGAATGTTTAAGTGCAATTAACCAGTGTGTGCAAAAATTAGCAACTGCAGCTTCCTTCTCCCAGATGATTGCAACTGAGACAGCTCCCTATAGGGACCTCTAGGGAGTCTGGTTAACTCCTCCTCATGATGTTGGAGGTGATGATGCTGAGGCTCTTGTAGGTGGCTGGTGCTTCCTTTGGAATGAGCCCAAGCCTCCTGAAACCAGCTCCTCTCAATGTGCCTCAGTTCTTTCTTCATCCCCTTGTCTCCACAGTCAAGTTTCTAGGACTAAGCCACACAGGACAAGGAGCAAGAGTCATTTTCTTGGGATAAGATTGTGGATGCAAATTGTGGTATTGGATGTCTAAATTCCAACTGAGATGACTTGAAAATTCAACAGAACTTATCTCTCACTACATTTATTATTTAAATTCAGAAAAACTAGCCTATGACTTAAGTGGATAAAATATTTACTAAAATGATTCACTCAAAAAAAAAAACAACACATCAATTTATTTATTCATTTCAATAGGAATGTAGCATTTCAAATGAGCCAAGCACTGTGACTGACAATATTGTTGTGGTATTTACAATAGAGAAAAGAAGTTCAAAAGTAAAAATTAAAAAAAAAAACAAAAACAAACAGTAAATAGGTAAGCTCTTTGTATTGGTGTTGATTGTAAACAATGCAAATGTGCAAGGTGGCACTCAGTGTGGATAAATTTGGTGGGTGTCTTGAGTGTATCCCCAAGGTCCGATTTTGGTTAAATAAATTTTAGTGTGTAGGGATCTTGATGTTCATATCCTAATGTTTTGGTTTGCATGCACAAATATCTCACCAAACCTCACAATAGTGTTGACTTTCTTTATAACTGTTGCTGCCTTTTAAGCTGTCCTAATCTGCAACTGCTCCCCGCTGCTAGAGCAGCAGTTCTGCTGCAAAGGACTAAGCTGGAGGGGATTCTGTTCCCTCAGGCACCCACCGACTCTTTCAAAGCTACAAAGGGAACTTATCTAAATCTCTGTCTCTCTAAAGAACTCAAGATTCAAAGGTTGAGGTGGAATTCTGCTCCTCAGAGAGGCTGAATTGCAAGTCGCTCACCTCCTCTAGTCCTTGTCCTTCTCCCAGCCCCCATTTAAAAGTCCTTCTCCCTCTGGCTCCTCCCTACCACTTCCTGTTAGCTAGTTGCTGACACTGCCTCCTGACCACATGTGAATTTTATTTAATCAAACAAATGTAACACATCTTGGCATCATTAAACATGTTCCAGAGCATAAACAAAAGTAATACACCTTAAAATAGTATTCTACTGTTGGGTCCAGGGTCACACAATAATGGGGGACAGACCATCAAAGTCTATTAAACCAGAAGCAAATTTTATTCCAGGAAAAAAAAAACAACAGAAAAATATATAAATAAAAAATAAAAGCACTGAGGGTCACAAAAGCTTATCGGCTAGCTGAGACCAGAGCCACTGTCAGAATTCTGAGGATGTGGCACGGAAGACAGGTTCTGGCCCCCTTTTTATAGTAAGGGGGAAAGCATCAGGCATGGGATGCATGCTAGGAGTCAAGTAGAAACAACTATTAAAAATTAACTTTGGTCCAGGCAGTTGTTGGCTATAAGGGGCAAGGGGGTTAAAAGTTAACCCCTGGCTGTTGACAGAGGAGCGGGCTGTAAAGCAGAGAGCCATTGTCAGAAGTTAACCTTTAGAGATGATGACTGTCAGCTTCTGTCTCTTAAGCTTACAATTTTATAGTTTTATATTCCTGAACCCTTCATTCCCTCCTTGAGTGATAACCGGAATCACACAATAATCTTGCTATAAAATTTGTTTTCTAGTATAAAATTCTTTACCTTGCCAACAATGTTGTCTTCCTAACATCAGATAGAGTGACTAAAAAATTTTACCAATGGTTTAGTATGTGGAGTTTGTTTGGAGTAATTATTCTTATTCGAACTTACTTTTTTGATCTTGTTAAATACTAAAGAGGAATGGGTAAACACACACACACACACACACACACACACACACACACACACACTGCAACAGAAAGCAATTGAACACTTCCTTGCTGACCATATTTTGGGGATGGGTTGTCCATTATTAGGGATTAAGGATTAGAATAGTATAAACTATTCTAGGTACTTGGTAAAAATGATGGGACTTCAATATTTTTTATTCTCTAGAGTTCAACATCACAGAGCTATCAAGTTACAATGAAAACTATTGGAAATATTTTATAAGTAGAAAACTGTAATACTGGCTGTTAGGATTCTGCCACTCCTCCAGCTGCATGCCCACAGTTCAGTAGATAAGTAAGGGTTCTTACGTCATGAGTGTGCTGCATGATTATGCAAATGCGTGCAGCAGGTCAGGTAATCAGTGCATGAGTGTCATAGTTCCATAAACCCGCATGCACATGTACAGGGAAATCCTTAAAAAGCTGGTCAGACTCCTCCCCTCTTTCTTCTGCTCTCTCCTCCTCCCCCAACTCTCTCTCTTCCTGCACGCCTGGTCTTTCACAGGCCTGGTCACTCTCTTCTGTCCCCCTACCTCCTAATAAATCTCTAATAGTGGGTTTTGTCACACCTCAAGACCTTTCCTCTCAGAGTGTAAGTGCTGGATTTAAAACTAACACCGGCAAGTTTTGCCTGGATGACTAAACAGTCCAGAAGTTCAGCAGAGTCTGCAGTTTACACTATCTATAGGAACATTTTAACCTGACCCACAGAACAGAAAGCATTCGTGTCACCATCATCGTTTGTGCAATGCTAAACCATATTTTAAAGGTTCAAAGGCAGGAGGGAGCCTGGCAGTGGTAGCTCATGCCTTTAATGCCAGCACGCCAGAGGCAGAGGCAGAGGCAGATGGATCTCTGTGAGTTTGAGGTCAGCCTAGTCTACAAAGTGAGTTCCAGGACAGCCAGGACTGCTTCACAGAGAAACCCTGCCTCAAAAAAAGAAAAGAGAAAAGGTAGGAGGGAAAAGGAAAAATCTCTGTATTCTGCATTTGTATTTCCTATCATTGCCATCTAGAATCATTTAAAGGAAATGTCATGGATTTCATCCATGTTTAAAAATGAAATGTTCAAATTTTAATGACTTGACAAGAAAGTTTTCCCTTTGAAAGAAAAATGTGTGCTTCTATCACACTCAAAATGTTACTCATAACTCAAAATTTGTGTAATTTTCTCAAGTAACGTTCTTGTTTGTTTCTAGAGAAAGAGGGGCAGGGGGTTTCTATGTTGCTATTGCTGCCCGAATTCTAGGTATGCTTTTTGTCTGCATTGTTGTATTTAATTGTTTTGTTCTTGACACTTGTTTTTTTTTTTTTTTTAGAAATATGCTAATGATTTACTAAGATGAAAGGAAATAATACTTTCTTTTTTTTTTTTTTTTTTTATTTTAAGTAAATTTATTTTACAACATCATTTAGTTCAACATAATAGCCACAGATTCCCCTGTTCTCCTACTCTCGCCCCCCTCCCCCTCCCCCATCCACCCCCCATTCCCACCTCCTCCAGATCAAGGTCTCCCTGAGGACCGGGATCGACCTGGTAGACTCAGTCCAGCCAGGACCAGTCCCCCATCCCAGACCGAGCCAAGTGTCCCTGCATATGTCCCAGGATTCAAACAGCCAACTCATGCAACAAGCCCAGGACCCGGCACCAACACACGGCTGCCTCCCAAACAGATCAAGCCAAATGACTGTCTCACCCGTTCAGGGGGCCTGATGCAGTTGGGGGCCCTCAGCCTTTGGTTCATAGATCCTGTGCTTCCATTCGTTTGGCTATTTGTCCCTGTGCTTTATCCAACCTGGCTTCAACAATTCTCGCTCATATAAACCCTCTTCTTTCTCACTAATTAGACTCCCAGTGCTCCACCAGGGGCCCAGCCATGGATGTCTGCATCCAGATTCCTCAGACCTTCCTTGGATGGGGTTTATGGCACAACTAACAGGGTGTCTGGCCATCCCATCACCGGAGTAGGTCAGTTCCTGCCGTCTCTCGTCCATTGCCAGCAGTCTTTTCTGGCGGTATCTTTGTGGGTCTCCGTGGGCCTCCCTAGCTCTCTGCTTCCTCCCCTTCTCATGTGGTCTTCATTTACCATGGTCTCCTATTCGTTGTTCTCCTCTCTTTTCTTGATCCAGCTAGGATCTCCCACTCTCTTTCCCTCGACCGTCGCTCTTCATTGTTCCCACTCATGACCAGGCTGTTCATGTAGATCTCATCCATTTCTCCATGTCTTTTTTGGGGTCCCGTTTTCCAGGTAGCCTCACTGGTGATGTGAGTAGCAGTTCAGTCATCCTTGTTCCACATCTAATATCTTCCTATGAGTGGGTACATACCATATTTGTCTTTCTGAGTCTGGGTCACCTCACTCAGGATGATTTTTTCTAGATCCATCCATTTGTCTGCAAACCGTATGATGTCATTGTTTTTCTCTGCTGAGTAGTATTCCATTGTGTATATGTGCCACAATTTCTTTATCCATTCTTCAGTTGAAGGGCATCTAGGTTGTTTCCAGGTTTTGGCTATTACAAACAATGCTGATATGAACATAGCTGAGCAAGTGCTCTTGTGGTATGATTGAGCATTTCTTGGGTATATGCCAAAAGTGGTATAGCTGGATCTTGGGGAGATTGATTCCCAATTTTCTAAGAAAGCGCCATATTGATTTCCAAAGTGGTTGTACAAGCTTGCATTCCCACCAGCAGTGGAGGAGAGTTCCTCTAGCTCCACAACCTCTCCAGCATAAAGTGTCTTCAGTGTTTTTGATCTTAGCCATTCTGACAGGCGTAAGGTGGTATCTCAGAGTTGTTTTGATTTGCATTTCCCTGATGATTAGGGATGTTGAGCAGTTCCTTAAATGTCTTTCAGCCATTTGGGTTTCCTCTGTTGAGAATTCTCTGTTTAATTCTAAAGCCCATTTCTCAATTGGACTGTTGGTCGTTTTGATGTCTAATTTCTTGAGTTCCTTATATATTCTGGATATCAGTCCTCTGTCACCTGTGGGGTTGGTGAAGATCTTTTCCCATTCAGTAGGCTGTCGCTTTGCCTTGTTGACCGTATCCTTTGCTCTACAAAAGCTTCTCAGTTTCAGGAGGTCCCATTGATTGATTGTTTGTCTCAGTGTCTGCGCTACTGGTGTTATATTTAGGAAGTGATCTCCTATGCCAATGCGTTCAAGATTACTTCCTACTTTCTCTTCTAGCAGGTTTAGAGTGGCTGGATTTATGTTGAGGTCTTTGATCCACTTGGACTTAAGTTTTGTGCACGGTGACAGATATGGATCTATTTGCAGCCTTCTACACGTTGATATCCAGTTATGCCAGCACCATTTGTTGAAGATGCTTTCTTTTTTCCATTGTACACTTTTGGCTTCTTTGTCAAAAATTATATGTCCATAGGTGTGTGGGTTAATGTCAGGGTCTTCAATTCGATTCCATTGGTCCACATGTCGGTTTTTATGCCAATACCAAGCTGTTTTTATTACTGTAGCTCTATAGTAGAGCTTGAAGTTAGGGATTGTGATGCCTCCAGAAGTTGTTTTATTGTACAGGTTTCTTTTAGCTATTCTGGGTTTTTTGTTTTTCCATATGAAGTTGAGTATTATTCTTTCCAGGTCTGTGAAGAATTGTGTTGGTATTTTGATGGGGATTGCATTGAATCTGTATATTGCTTTTGGTAAGATTGCCATTTTTACTATGTTAACCCTGCCTATCCATGAGCATGGGAGATCTTTCCATTTTCTGACATCTTCTTCAATTTCTTTTTTCAGGGACTTAAAGTTCTTGTCATATAGGTCCTTCACTTGCTTGGTTAGTGTTACCCCAAGGTATTTTATGTCATTTTTGGCTATTGTAAAGGGTGATGTATCTCTAATTGCCTTCTCATCTTCTTTGTCCATTGTATATAGGAAGGCTACTGATTTTTTTGAGTTGATCTTGTATCCTGCTATGTTGCTGAAGGTGTTTATAAGCTTTATCAATTCCTGGGTGGAATCTTTGGGGTCACTCAAGTATACTATCATGTCATCTGCAAATAGGGAAAGCTTGACTTCTTCCTTTCCAATTTGTATCCCTTAATCTCCTTATGTTGTCTTATTGCTCTGGCTAGAACTTCAAGTACTATATTGAATAAGTATGGGGAGAGTGGACAGCCTTGCCTCGTTCCTGATTTTAGTGGAATTGCTTTGAGTTTCTCTCCATTTAATTTGATGTTGGCTGTTGGTTTGCTATATATTGCCTTTATTATGTTTAGGTATGTTCCCCGTATTCCTGATCGCTCCAAGACTTTTATCATGAAGGGGTGCTGGATTTTGTCAAATGCCTTTTCTGCATCTAGTGAGATGACCATGTGGTTTTTTTTCTTTGAGTTTGTTTATATGGTGTATTACGTTGATGGACTTTCGTATGTTGAACCACCCTTGCATCCCTGGGATGAAGCCTACTTGATCATGGTGGATAATTGTTCTGATGTGTTCTTGGAGTCTGTTTGCCAATATTTTATTGAGTATTTTTGCATCAATGTTCATGAGGGAGATCGGTCTGTAGTTCTCTTTCTTTGTTGTATCCTTGTTTGGTTTAGGAATCAGGGTAATTGTAGCCTCATAAAAGGAGTTTGGTAATGTTCCTTCTGTTTCTATTATGTGGAACAATTTAGAGAGTATTGGTATTAACTCTTCTTTGAAGATCTGGTAGAATTCTGCGCTGAAACCATCTGGTCCTGGGCTTTTTTTGGTTGGGAGACTTTTAATGACTGTTTCTATTTCCTTAGGGGTTATTGGGCTATTTAAATAGTTTATCTGGTCTTGATTTAACTTAGGTATGTGGTACTTATCCAGAAAAATGTCCATTTCTTTTAGGTTTTCCAGTTTTGTGGAGTAGAGGTTTTTGAAATATGACCTTATAATTCTCTGGATTTCCTCAATGTCTGTTGTTATGTCCCCCTTTTCATTTCTGATTTTGTTGATTTGGATTCTCTCTCTCTGTCTTTTGGTTAGTTTGGATAAGGGCTTGTCTATCTTGTTGATTTTCTCAAAGAACCAACTCTTTGTTTCATTAATTTTTTGTATTATTCTCTTAGTTTCTAATTTATTAATTTCCCTCTCACTTTGATAATTTCCTGGCGTCTATTCTTCCTGGGAGACTTTGCTTCTTCTTGTTCTAGAGCTTTCAGGTGTGCTGTTAAGTCACTAGTGTGAGATTTCTCCAACTTCTTTATGTGTGCATTTAGTGCTATGAATTTCCCTCTTAGCACTGCTTTCATTGTGTCCCATAAGTTTGGGTATGTGGTGTCTTCATTTTCATTGATCTCTAGGAAGTCTTTAATTTCTTTCTTTATTTCTTCCTTAACCCATTGGTGATTTAGTTGAGCATTATTCAGTTTCCATGAGAAAGTAGGTTTTCTGTAGTTTTTGTTGTTGTTGAGATCTAACTTTAACCCATGGTGGTCTGATAGAACACAGGCGGTTATTCTAATTGTTTTGTATCTGTTGAGATATGCTTTGTGGCCAAGTATGTGGTCAATTTTAGAGAAAGTTCCATGGGGTGCTGAGAAGAATGTATATTCTTTCTTGTTAGGATGGAATGTTCTGTAGATATCTATTAGGTCCAATTGGGTCATGATATCAGTTAAGTCCTTTATTTCTCTGTTAAGTTTCGATTTGGGAGATCTGTCCAGTGGTGAAAGTGGGGTGTTGAGATCTCCCACTATTAATGTGTGGGGTTTTATATGTGGTTTAAGCTTTAGTAATGTTTCTTTTACATATGTGGGTGCCCTTGTGTTTGGGGCATAAATGTTCAGAATTGAAACTTCATCTTGGTGGATCTTTCCTGTGATGAATATGTAATGTCCTTCTTTATCTCTTTTGATTGATTTTAGTTTGAAGTCTATTTTGTTGGATATCAGTATGGCTACCCCTGCTTGTTTCTTAAGACCATTTGATTGGAAAGTCTTTTCCCAGCCTTTTATTCTTAGGTAGTGTCTGTCTTTGAATTTGAGATGTGTTTCTTGTATGCAGCAGAAAGTTGGGTTCTGCTTTCGTATCCATTCTGTAAGTCTATGTCTTTTTATAGGTGAATTAAGTCCGTTGATATTAAGGGATATTAACGACCAGTGATTGTTCATCCCTGTCATTTTTGGTGGTAGTGTGTGTGTACTTCCCTTCTTTGGGGTTTACTGTTGTGGCTTTATCTATTGCCTGTGTTTTCAAGTGTGTATCTGACTTCCTTAGGTTGAAATTTTCCTTCTAGTGCTTTCTGTAGGGCTGGGTTTGTGGATAGGTATTGTTTAAATCTGGCTTTGTCTTCGAATGTCTTGTTCCTTCCGTCTATGATGATTGAAAGTTTTGCTGGGTATATTAGTCTGGGCTGACATCCATGGTTTCTTAGTGTCTGCATTACATCTGTCCAGGTCCTTCTGGCTTTCAAAGTCTCCATTGAGAAATCGGGTGTTATTCTGATGGGTTTACCTTTATAGGTCACTTGGCCTTTTTCCTTGGCTGCTCTTAATATTCTTTCTTTATTCTGTACATTTAGTTGTTTAATTATTATGTGTCGAGGGGACTTTTTTTGGGGGTCTAGTCTGTTTGGTGTTCTATAGGCTTCTTGTATCTTCATAGGCATTTCCTTCTTTAAGTTGGGAAAGTTTTCTTCTATAATTTTGTTGAATATATTTTCTGTGCCTTTGAGTTGGTATTCTTCACCTTCTTCTATCCCTATAATTCGTAGGTTTGGTCTTTTCATGGTGTCCCAGATTTCTTGGACATTTTGGTTCATGACTTTGTTGGCTTTAGTGTTTCCTTCAACTGATGAAACTATTTCTTCTACTGTATCTTCAATGCCAGAAATCCTCTCTTCCACCTCTTGCATTCTGTTGGTTATACTTGCATCCGAAGTTCCTGATCTTTTACTCAGGGTTTCTATTTCCAGCATTCCCTCTGTTTGTGTCTTCTTTATTTTTTCAATTTCCTTTTTCAGTTCTTGGCCTGTTTCCTTTGTTTGTTTCATTGCTTTTTCATGATTTTCTTTCAGTGTTTTATTGTTTTCTTCCAGGACTTTAATGTTTTCTTCCAGGACTTTAATGTTTTCTTCCAGGAATTTATTTTTTTCTTGGAGGGCTTTATTGTTTTCTTCTAATTTGTTTGCTCTTTCCTCTAGTTGTTTATAGCGTTCTTCCAATTTCCTTGTCTTTTCCTCTACACAAGCCTCTACCTTCTTCATGAAGTTACTCATAAGGCTACTTTCTTCTGCTTCTTCCAATTTTTGGTGTTCAGGTCTAGATGTTGGAGGCGGGCTAGGTTCTGGTGATGCTGTATTGCTCTTCATTTTGCTGTATGTACTTCTGCCTTGACGTCTGCCCATCTCCTTGTGGTTCTTTCTTCGTCTTATCAGTGTACTTGTTTCAGAAAGAGCTGACAGATTCAGGAAGACTGTCTCTTTTGTCCAAAAGGGAGTTCTCTTGTCCAACTCTCTGGTCCAGAAGGGAAGTCCGGGGCGGGCTCTGGTCCAGAATGGCAATCGGGAGCAGGCTGGGAGCTGGGGGCCGGTCTCTAAGTCTCAGGAAGTGGCTCTGGACCAGAAGGGAAGTCTGGGGCAGGCTGGGAGCTGGGGGCCGGTCTCTAAGTCTCAGGAAGTGGCTGGAGTCGCGGGCAGATGGGCGTGGGGGCAGGGCGCGGAGATTGCAGGGGCTGCCGGGGGGCTTGGAAAAGGGGATCCCTCCCGATGGGGCTAGAAGGGGAGCTGTCCGGTGGCCAGAACCTGGTGCCAAGTTGGGCAGGTCTTCCCGGAGTGGCTGGTGTCCAGGGATTGGGTCCGGGTTGGATCCGGGTACTCACCTCTGGACCAGAAGGGAAGTCTGGGGCAGGCTGGGAGCTGGGGGCCGGTCTCTAAGTCTCAGGAAGTGGCTGGAGTCGCGGGCAGATGGGCGTGGGGGCAGGGCGCGGAGATTGCAGGGGCTGCCGGGGGCTTGGAAAAGGGGATCCCTCCCGATGGGGCTAGAAGGGGAGCTGTCCGGTGGCCAGAACCTGGTGCCAAGTTGGGCAGGTCTTCCCGGGTGGCTGGTGTCCAGGGATTGGGTCCGGGTTGGATCCGGGTACTCACCTCTGGACCAGAAGGGAAGTCTGGGGCAGGCTGGGAGCTGGGGGCCGGTCTCTAAGTCTCAGGAAGTGGCTCTGGACCAGAAGGGAAGTCTGGGGCAGGCTGGGAGCTGGGGCCGGTCTCTAAGTCTCAGGAAGTGGCTCTGGACCAGAAGGGAAGTCTGGGGCAGGCTGGGAGCTGGGGGCCGGTCTCTAAGTCTCAGGAAGTGGCTCTGGACCAGAAGGGAAGTCTGGGGCAGGCTGGGAGCTGGGGGCCGGTCTCTAAGTCTCAGGAAGTGGCTGGAGTCGCGGGCAGATGGGCGTGGGGGCAGGGCGCGGAGATTGCAGGGGCTGCCGGGGGGCTTGGAAAAGGGGATCCCTCCCGATGGGGCTAGAAGGGGAGCTGTCCGGTGGCCAGAACCTGGTGCCAAGTTGGGCAGCTTGACACTTGTTTTTAAATGATAAGCGTACATAGGTCAATGAGAACTGCTCTTATCATGGGAGATGTGTAATAATGCTTTTGTTTGAATAAAGAGATGTGCAAGAGTCCCCAGTCTGATGGATAACTAGTTTCATCTGCAATACTGATCATACTCACTATATTTAGTTAATGTCTTGGTAAAGAATGAGAAAAGGAAATATAAGATCTATTTTGTGAGCCAAAAGTATAGAAGGTCTAACATTTATTGAATGCCAGATAATTTATTACTACTTGATATTTTTAATCCTTATAAGATATGGATATTTTATAGATAGGGACAGATTAATTTATTATTCAAGGAAATATATGCATTTCCCACTTGTTTATGGCACAGAGAGGTTAACTTGCTTCCCATGTTGTATTTTGGCTCTAAATATTATGTAACTTTATTGCCAAAACTAAAAACATTCCATTATAACATACTAATCTCTCATACTGTTCATGGCTTGTTTTCTTGAGAGATTAGAATGAGGAACTGATATCAGACATTATTCAAATGTTTTTTATCAACTTGCAATGACATTTTGTTTATTTCTTCTATTTCCTGTACAGAAGAATAGAATGAGTTTGCCATTTAGGCAAGAAGTGGTTATCCATGGTGGTATGCTTGAATAGAAGGAGATTTTAAATGGCACTATCATTTAGTTAATATTTTCAAGTTTTTAAAGATAACCAATTGTACTCATTCTTCTCTGTAATACCATTATAAGGTGGATGGGAAAAATACTTGTATTCCCATTTTTAAGTTAGTTAGATGATAACATTTTTCCTGGCTCTGATGCTCTTTGTAGTCTGAGCTCTCTCTCCTCTCTCTCTCCATCTCCCCCCTCCCTCTCCCTCTCTGTCTCTCTCTCATACACACACACACACACACACACACACACACACACACACACACACACACATTCTCTCTCTCTCTCTCTCTCTCTCTTACATACACATACACACACACATACACCTTTATATACCCCCTACATTCCTATAGTCTATGATACAGCTGATTATGTCTTTTAAACACCTTAAGTTTTCCTATGACATAGAAGAAAAATTTCAGCTCTTCAATTCATTTTCTGTGTGCCCCACAGTCCATTCCCCACATTCCTTTGCAGTGTTATTTTTTCAATTTCCCGCACTACTTCTTTACCTTACCATCTCCAGTCTTATGCTACAAATATTTTTAACTACCACACCTCTTTCTTCAGGTTTTGTGTTTGTGTGTGTGTGTGTGTGTGTGTGTGTGTGATGGAAAACAACATTACCTTTTCCAACCCTACCCACTCTGCCCTGGTACTTGATCTAACATTCAATCATATGATGGAACCTATATAGGGAGTTTGAACTGAGATTTTCCAAAGTAGAATAAGGATGGCAAACCTATTTTCTCTTCTGTTCTTAAAATGATAATGGTGTGAGCTCAAGCCATTCCTGCTTTTATTTACATACCCAGAGACAATTGGGGAGAGTGATACTGGTATATCATAAAAAAAAAAAAAAAAAGAGAAATGGAAGCCTAATTTCACTCTAAGTTCCTGTCTGTAACATAAAACTCTTAAAGTTTCAATTGTGAAAACAAATATGTGTTTTCAAACTCACCAAAATTAGTTTGAGTAGGAATTTTAGCCACCAAATATAATGAGTTACCCAACTATAATAAAGCCATAAGGCCAAATTCTAATGTCTCCTTTGTGAAGCCTGCTGGGATTTCCTGTGATCATTACAATCTTCTTATCTGGGTCTTATGATCTGCTTCTTTGAGCATTCAGTTATTTCTGTCTTCTTTACCTGTCTTTAAGTTTTATACGCCAGTGTCTACTTCCTAATAATTCATGTTGTCTTCAGCAGGCAGGTCAAAGATAGTTGGAATTAAGTAGATGTCTACTTAAATTTGTATTTGATTCTGTTCTTAGGAAGGTTAAAAGAAAATATACAGAGCTGTATGATGTTCAGGTACACAAACAAATGAACATGTTTATGATTAATGTGATGGTTATTCTATAGATATGTGGGTATTACATTATTTTTTATGCCTTGAGTGTTTTTTAATAAAACAATGTTATCTTTTCCTTAGTGCGGAGCTCATGTTCAGAGTATAAGTGACTTCAGGGAGCTATAAACCCAGATGATTGTAGCTAACTGCACTGGTAATGCTGTTTGTACTCTTACTATAGTAGTTTGCAATATGATTTTACAGAATAGAATCTTTTTCTAAGATACTGTAAACATTGTAACAATGAAAGCCACAGGCAGGACTTAAGAAAAGCTTATTATGCATGGGTGGGTTCATAGAGAATGTTGATGTCTCCTAAGGGCTCAACTGCCATGGAGAAGGAAGCAAACCTAGCAAAATATCTGTCCTTTCATGGCTGAAAGCCAGTGTAAATGGTGATGTAAACAAGGCTTAATCCACAGGTGAAATCTATGCATTTGTATTTCCTTTTTAAGGACACAAATCACCAATCTGTGGAGTGAAGTGTTTTTTTTTTTTTTTTTTATTTTCACTACTGACCTCTTATGTGGTACACAATGAAGTTACATTCACTTGGCAAACTCTAGGGGAAGGATTTTTTTACATGTGACATATTTAGTGTAGTTGAGAGGAAAGTGGGCAGCAGTCGGGGACAATGGATATTCCAGGTTGACATCAGAGATGGAGAAATTTCCAGAAGAAAACCTGAAGACAGAATAGGCCTCTAAGAGCCATCACCTCCAGTAACCCAGGATGCTAAAAATAGCCGCAGCAGCCACAGAAACAACATTTGAACAGAAGCAATCAGCACTCTTTTGAACCAAGAAAGTTCAATTTAGTGCATTAGGGGATTTAAAAATGTAATCCCCAAGTAGAATGCTAAGTATCTCTCTCCTGTTTCTCTACCTTTCCCTCTCCTACTACCCCCCTCACTCTGTGTGTGTGTGTGGGGGGGCGGGGCGTTAAACTGCAGTTTCATAGCCACACATACACACAGAGACATGCATCATCTTAGAAAATTGTTTAGGTTCCCTGCATTATTAAATATTCAGTGAAATCTTACCAACTATTCAATATTCAGTGTATTTTCAGATAACTGAGGTGAAAGACATGGAATTCACTTTTATTTTGAGTACTTCAATAAAGATGTGAATGGTTATGTTCTTTTATTAGTGGGACGTTTTATTCTGATATTCAAATGTTGTTTTTCTCCATTACTTTATTACCTATACCCAAACAATATATTCAAGCCCCTTAAGGATGTTCACCCCATAACATCTGCATTGCATCTTGGTTTCTGAGAGTATTTGCTGAGAATCCCAAACAAATGTCACCAGTGTGACCCAGAAATTTGAACTAACTGTCCTGTTTGTGTGATGAGCATGTTTTTTTTAAGTGAGTAGGTTTTGTTTTGGCTGTTTGTTTAACTGTTCTAACAGTTTTGGGAACTGGTTTTAGGGAGGACATTTCTTTGTAGCAACTGCAATTTTTAACAACAGCTAAACTCTTTGGAGGAAATGTCCACTGGGGTAGAACTAAAATCTGGAAGTAATCAGCAACCACTGAGCACCAGAAATTCTTTTTTAAAAAAATTTAAACACAGCTGGAGCCTGCTAGTAGTCAGGGTAGGATTCAGGTACCTAATCCCTGAGGGTGAGTCACCACTGTTCTTCTTCCTTGTCTTGGATGTGGAACTAAAAAGCCCCAGGGTGTTGATGGTTGCAAAGAAACTGTGGCTTCTGTCACCTGCTGGGAGCAATAAATAAAGAAGTATGCCTGCCTGTGTGGGTTTGTTCCTCCTGTGTTCACTCCTTGAGTCACAGTCTTTTCTTCTTTGCTGAGTTTCAGGAGAGATGAGCTCTGCTTTCCCTTGTAAACAAATCTGATGTGGGGGTTGGGGGGAGGTGTGCCACTGCTGCTCAGTTATTTTTGATCCCTGTTTCTAAGCCTATAATAGAACAAGTCTTTACTTCTGTGCATTATGTTGCAATTTTTCTGAAAGTAAAACCATTTGGAAGCAGTGTGTTTTGTAGTAGGCTCAGTTCATTGGTCTGTTTACCACTGGACGGTAATGGCTCCACAGTTAACCAATGAAGACTGGTGGTTGCTTGTGATTTGTGTAGATTGATTACTTAATGCTTTCTGTCAACCCATCTTGACTAGTTACCCTGAGGATTCCCACAGTTATTTCTAGGGGGAGGAAAACAAACACTGTACGTGAAGCTATGAATTTCTCTTTTATCTGTGGTGTTTCATGAAACAATGAAATGTACCTGCTAAGAAGCTCTTGTAAATAGAAGAGCGGAAAGGTGCATAGATGTAGCAATGGTTTAGTTACTTTCAGATCAGCAAAAAATGAGATTGCCATCGAAATCAAATTCATCTGGCTAAATCTTTCATTTGGCAAACAAAAAAAGGAAAATCAAATACCCGCGACCAGACGGTTCGTTAAAATTTATCATTCAAACACCAACCTAATTATTTGCTTATACCAATTAGTCTAAACTCCTACAATTCAAACTAGCCATTGATTTTCCTTGTTAGAATTCACACTTTTCTCTGTTTGGCAAGTAAAGCAGAGCACAATATTTTGCATTCTGTTCAAATGTTTTCCTCTCTGTAAAATGAATCAAATGTGTTTCATACCATATGCCTGATATTTTCTGCTTGTCCTCGTTCACATATTTTTGACTCTCCAATAGCTGGCACCATGAGACACAAGTCCCAGGCTCTCTTTAGATACTGGCTTGCTCAAAAAAAGAAAACAAAGAAATTGGGTAAAATCTGTTGGATTTCAATTACTAACAAGGTCAATAAGTTTTAAGAGATGTTTTCCATTTGATTTGCTTAGAACAGTGAATCTTCTTTTATTCCTTAGTAAAACATTAGTATGTCTGATCAGAAATTTAAATCCAAGTGGTTGTTTTTAATCCAAAGCCTGTACTCTTCTCTCTGTCACTCTGTGGCTCTGTGTCTGTGTTCCCTTCCTCCTTAGTACTGGGAAAAAGGGATTAAAGGACCATTGAATTCACCCCAGGGGAGAGGAGATCACCATGAAGGTGGGCACCCAGGAAGCCTGACTAGGGAGGAGGAAGAGTAGTTTTTCCTTTAATATTTCCTCCTCTTCAGAGTAAACTTTTACAGGTGGCCAAAGTTGAAAGCCTTCCCTGAATGAATGAATGACAGTAGGTGTTCAGGTCAACCTATTTCTCCTTAAATTCTTCTATCTTTTTTTGAAATACTCATAAAAGCCTTGCTCCAACAATAAAAATGGTAGAAAAAAAATGTACCTTCAACTTTAACAGGGTTATGACTAGATGATGGATTTTTTTTTTTTGGTTTTTATAATTTCTAAGTTTTAAACAATTTTTTTTGTAGATTGTGTGTGTAAAAGAATGTTAATTATTCTTAGTGCATTTTCTCCTTGAAAACATTGTTCCAGAAATCAATACAAACCTATCTGCCTGATTTTCAGCTCTTTCTGCTAACATTCATCCATCCTGTGCAGAGCCTGCCATCTACTCATGATCAACAGTCAAGAGGTTCCTAGTCACAGTTGCTCACTAAAAGGAGCTCACTATAATGACACTGTTTGGGCAATACTTGTCTTTTTACTAAGCATAACTCTCATCTTAAATATTTCATTGTTTGCTGCAATGTTTTTACAAGGTAAAGACCATTTCTGTTCATTTTGTCCTTAAATGAATTGGTTCCTTAAAACATTTTAAAGTTGTTATCACATAATAACACATGCAGAGGCTTGCACATTCTGATAAAAACCTAAATGACTCTGTTATGATTAAACTTCACGAGAAGGCTGTCGCCTCTATCCTTAGACCTGCAGTTTCTGCATGGCATCATCAATAAGGAAGACGTGACACCTGTCAGTCAGGAATGGTTTGAAGTCTGCATACAACACTGAAATAAAAGGTGGATTCTTGGGAGTCTTTCAAACTTTTTAGTTCAACCAAGTGAATCAATGAGAAATAAGTAGTTTTCTAGTATTAAGTGTTAATATTGACTTTCACAGAAGATACCGAAAATAAAACAAACACCCCACATTATTATCACTCAATAATTGAAAAAGAAACCAATCCTTTATAGAGCAAATTCTAACTTGATTTTCATCACCTCATTTTGACCACAGAGGAAAGAGTGAATAACATAAACTGTATCACCTATGTTATACATATAGTATCTACATGTTGCTCATCCATACTCATGCCAAATCCTGTGCTTAAACTCTTCTCATTCCATATTAACAGAGAACAACACTGCTGTGCATGGCATGGTCTATTTTGATTCTTGGTGATTTTAACTATTCTAAACAGAATTGATTAATTGAATGCAATTTCTAAGATACAATTCACTGTTATGTTATATTAATTAAATTTATTAATTATTGTATATCTTCTTCTCAGACACTATTACCTAAATTTAGCACTTAATTAAAAATGAGCTCTTGGTTTATTATAATAATGAAGATATCCAGAATATCTTACAGGATACATGCTATCCCTTTATAACGGAAGAATGTGTGCCCTTTGCAGTTAGCATACTTGTAAAACATCTTTGGAATTTTTTCTTTTTTAAAGTTAAGATAATCCAGTTTTGTATAATCATACCATTTCCTGAATAACAAAAAGAGAGAATAATTTTAATTCTCTGTTTTATTTCAGGTATTTTTTCCTATTTATATTATTAAATGCGTATAATATTGTATTGATATTTCTGAAAAGTTCTGGCACTTCACAACTGTTTCCAGGGTCTGCCCCAAATTTACTGCTAGAATTCTATGTGATGAAGAGTCAACCATAAATTTTCATGACCTCAATTTCTTCACCTATGAGATACAAATTTTGTACCAGATTATCTTCAAGATCCCTTCATGTCTGAAATAAGATTTCAATTACATTTTTCACAAAACCATACTTGATGGTTACATGATGTATGACATGATACTGTTTTGTAATATATAAGAAGCCAAACAAGAACAAATATTCTAAATGCTATTCTCTCCAATTAATGGTTTATAATGTGAAAACAGTGCTATCCATTGCTAGTATGGTTTAAGCAACAGAAATAATAATAACAAAGCAGTTTAACAATTATCATTTTATTTTCAGTAGAGTAGAACAGATCTCTGTTAGGACTAGTTTTGTCTCTGAGAGACATTTGGAAATGTATAAGGTATTTTGAATTGTGAGAACTCGTGAGAATCTAGCAGATGGAGAACAAAGTTGATTCCAAGCATCTCCTGAGGAGAGGCCTCCTCACCTCTAGCCAAGAATATTTTGGTCCACAGCATCAGTGTAGTTCCTTGATTAAGAGTCTCTTGTAATAAAAGAGACTGGTATTTAGATAAAGGTAAAGATCCTGTAAGTATGACTTTGTGCAAAAATAAGCAATAAAAATAAAAGTCATTTAGAAACTTCATTTTCAGAGTATTAGTAGGACAACTGTCTGCAAATTCAAAATGCCCAAGTACATTAAAGGCAGCTGAGATTGGGTTGAGTGGCAGTAGGGAGTAGAAAAGGTTAATTCAGAGTATAGTGAGAGTAAAGAACAGAAAGAAAAGTTACACGTAAAATCATACATGCAAATAGGAAAGGGTGTACTCCGAATGATTTCAATCTATTCATTGCAATGGAGCAAGAGCCGAGACTAGGAATCAGCAAAGAGAGACAACAAAGAAAGATTCAGTTTGATTTTCAAGAAGAATAATGGTGAGGTATCAGAAAGAATCCCTTAGTAGAGCCATATTTGATGGTGTCATGCTGTGTGACAGCAATGTGGCTAACATGCTTTCACATTGTAAAGCTGGCACTCGTGGTTTGATTTGGCTATAAAAATTAAGTTTTGAAATCTGTTATGTGAGATTTTACATACATACAGAACTTTCACCTGTCTCTTGTTTTAGAGAAAATAAATGCAGTAGCAAATAGTGGACGATGAGGTATCTCAGCAGCAATAGAATAGAAAGATATTCATGTATGGGAGGGCACAAAAAAGCAAATATCAAAATATAAGGGTTAAGGAAGAAGCTAAAACAGTCAACTAACATTATTTTATTTACTTGAAGTAAATATATTTATAGATGAGAGATTAAGACAGAAATGTTAGAACTTGGGAAAGAGATGTTACTAGAGTAGTGGGAGGTAAAGGTAAGTAGGTCGAACACTAGAAATACTTGGCAAGAAAACATCTGTCATGTCTATGAATGTAGGGGAAATTCATTGTCAGCCTAGATCCTCAAGGATGCAGATGCACACTGGACTCAGGGCTATGACTTCCCAGTGAGAACACTAGTGGAGACTGAAGGGAAGGGCAGGAGACATAAGAGGCAAGGACAACCTCTAGGCTACAATGCAAGGACATAGGGTAAACTGGTAAGTGCCATATACTGCAACGTGTCTCAGAGTTTAATCTAGGCTTACAAGGATCTCAGGAGGGCCACTGGTTAGAGAAACCCTTCCTTGAGCACAACTGGCCTGATCTGGCTGTCTATGCTTGTGAAAAGTATGGAAAGAGAAGGTCTTGGGAGGTATGCAGTCAGAAGCAATTAGCTACCTTTGTCATGAGTGATTTGACTAATGTGTTCCACGGATGCTATACATATCACTAGGGTTTTTTAGATCCCCCCTCCAAACAAGTCTACATCTATACAAAAATGCAGCTAAAGTTAGAGCAGTTGAAAATAAGCTGATAGACCAAGCCATACCAGGGAAATACAAGAAAAAGTGTAGAAGTCATAATATTAGCTTCAGAGGACATCCAAGCCACCAAAACGTGAGTGAAGAGGATGTATGTGTCCAGGGGATTATGAAAGGTGTGAAGCAAATGTGTCAAGAGGACAGTGAAAGGTGTCTGAATCTCAATTTCTGTGATGTAACTAAAATAAAGCAGAGAGAAAATTTCATTTCCTTAAAAGTCATATAATTTTTTAAACATTAAGAAAGTTTTCAGCACCTAAAAACATTAGAGAAGGAGCAGAAAATGGAAAGCATGGACTCACTAAATATAAAAGCAGGAGTTCTGTTTTACGAATGGAATATTCTTAGGAAAATATTACATAAAGTGACATAATACAAGCAAACACAGTCAAAATGACATGTTATAAAAGGCAAATGTCATGGGGAAGAAAAAATAGCCACAAAATGGGGAAACTATATTACTCAGCTAAACTATATGTTAAAAAAAGTCAAAACCTGAATAAAGAATTGTTTACAAAATATATAAATTACCAAAATAAACTTGAAGTTAAATGTAAAATTTAAAGAGAAATTGTGCTAGGAGTTTGGAATGCAGGTGATTTGGTACCTAATTGATCCAAAATACAGAAAAATATTTATAACCAAGTGACTAGACCATGGTTACTAAGATATAACACATCTCTTCCCCAAACATAAAGCAATAACAGATGAAATCTAACAGCACAATAAAATAATGCACTAATATCAAAATGAATTGTTTGAAGAAAAGTGCAGCTGTTATTATACCACCTATCTGTAGATAATATAACTATTCTTTTTATACTGTAGCATCATGGGAATATTAATTTGTAAATCAATTACATGTTTTGCTATCATTGCTAACAGATAATTGCTGTAACCAAGTCGTTTAGAAATATTTCTCTGACATTATGATAAAGCAAAAAAATGTGTCAGCATCTAAGTCTCTTTTACTTAATGAAATGTACTATAAATTAGGGACAATATTAGAACAAGACCCTCAAAATAGTAGCTGCTTATAAAGAAATCAGTTAGACAGATATAAACTGATAAATGTGTTTGTCTCGTTTTAACAGTGGCTATATTAGGGTTTTCTAGAGGAACAGAACTTACAGAATGAATCTATCTATTTTTTATCTATCTCTCTATCTCCCATCCATCCATTATCTATCTATCTATCTATCTATCTATCTATCTATCTATCTATCTATCAAGGGGATGTGTTAGATGATTCTCAACCCTTCTAATGATACAACATTTTAAAGCAGTGCTCATGTAGTGGTGACCCAACAACAAAATTATTTTGTTTCTACATTATTATGAATCATAATGTAAATATCTGATATGCAAAATATCTGATATATGACCCTAAGGAGGTCTCGACCCACTTGTTGAGAATCACTGGCCTACAGGCTGTAATCCTGCTAATGCATTAATGGCTTTCTACTAGCAGAAAATCCAAGAGTCCAATAGTTGCTCAGTCCAGGAGACTGAATGTTTCACCTGGTCTTCAATATGTGCAGGAAACCCAAAGAAGTAGTCTCTAATGTCAGTGAAGAAATGGACTTGCCAGCAAGCAAAGAGACCAGGTTTCTTTCTTCCATGTCCTGTATATTGACTGCCAGCAGAAAGTGTGGCCCAGATTAAAGGTAGATCTTCTCATCTAAAATGATCTGGATTAAAGAGTCTAATTAGCAAGAAAGAGGAGGGTTTATATGAGGGAGAATTGTTGAAACCAAGGTTGGATAAAGCACAGGGACAAATAGCCAAACGAATGGAAACACATGAACTATAAACCAAAGGCTGAGGGGCCCCCAACTGGATCAGGCCCTCTGAATAGGTGAGACAGTTGATTGGCTTGATCTGTTTGGGAGGCATCTAGGCAGTGGGACCGGGTCCTGTGCTCATTGCATGAGTTGGCTGTTTGAAACCTGGGGCTTATGCAGGGACTCTTGGCTCAGTCTGGGAGGAGAGGACTGGACCTGCCTGGACAGAGTCTACCAGGTTGATCTCAGTTCCAGGGGGAGGCTTTGCCCTGGAGGAGGTGAGAATGGGGGGGTGGGTTGGGGGGAAGGGGAGGGGGGCAGGAGGGGGAAGAACAAGGGAATCTGTGGCTGATATGTAGAACTAAATGGTATTGTAAAATAAAATAAAAGGAAAAAAGTGGGTTTTTATATTTCAAATGGTTTAATTAGAAAAAAAATCTAACTGGTATACTGTTAGCTAATTAGCCACCAGCTAATTCCAGATGTGGTCAAATTAATAACCATGAATAGCCATTCACAGTGGTATTGTATAAACATGAGACAGTAACAAAATAAGGATTTCTATGTATGCGAATGTATATGTCTCTGCTTCTATATTTGTTTCTTGAGCTTTTTCTTTGGATTTTTCCTTCTATTTATTTGCTATATTTATTATTGTTTATTATTATTATTATTATTATTATTATTATTATTATTTAGATGACTGTATTATAATGAGAGAGAGAAAGAACAGGTGTGGATTTTGTTGGATGGGGAAGTGGGATCTGGGAGGCATTGGGGGAGAGAAAACCATAATCAGAATATTGTATTAAAAAAATCAATTTTTAGTTAACTAAAAAAGTGCACAGAAAATCAATAATTATTTCTATTGTTATATGAGCTGTACTTGAGATACTAGCCAATATGATTAAACAAGAGGAAGAAAGGAAAAGGATAAAAGTCACCCCTATATTTTAACATACATAGCTTTATTTGGGTCTGTATTGTGCCCTCCCTATAGCTCACTTAAAAAATCCAAATAAAAGTTGTCAATAGAAAGTTCAATAGCAAGCATATTTTAAAATATAACGTCAGTTATATGAAAACTACATAGATGGCTGCCTCAAATGTGTCTCAGTGGCTAAAGCTGTCCTAACTTGGGCAATATGATACATTATTCACATTACTGTACTGTCATTCAATAAGTCAGTATTCAAGACTCTATGTGAATGCAAAGGAGATACTAAAAACACAGAGGAGAAGAAATAAATCCTCCAGATGAGAAAACAGAGAGAGATGAAGTATCTGGTTCCCAGTAGACTATCCGAGTAACAAATGCTGTATACAAAAAAATGCAGGTTAATAAAAGCAATTACTAGAGAAATCTTCTAGGAGAAAGTTCCCATAGCTACGTAGCCCCAAATATTCACCTGCTGTGTTACTTTATCCTGTGCATCTTTTCAATCTGTGACTACTGTCCCAACAAAGGGAGAATCTTAATTCTCCTCCAGTTGAATCTATGAATTGGTTTGGTCCAATGGCATATGGAAAGAAAAATGCTAATTAAAAATACCTCAACCATGGAAGTCTCCTGCATCCAGGCAATCAAAGTTAGCCTCGGGTAGTAAGTCATACTGAGGAGCTGCACCCTTTGGTATGATGTAATGCAAGCATACTCCATCTTTGTGATGTCATCTCCCAAATTCATGGTCCTGGTTTGCTCATGCAAGAAAAATGCCTAGAAAAACCTTGCACACTACAGAAAACCATCACTGGCTAGAACTTTTGATACTGACAATGTCTTGAAAAGTAAGAAGGACTGAGAAAGTTCCAAAATTGAAGGAAAGCACAAGACATGGCAGTGTAAGTACAGTGTGACATCTTAAGTTGGGTCCTTGAAGCAGAAGAAGGATAAAAGTGGGAAAATTGGTTAAGTGTGGAAAAAGTGATGAACTGAAGTCTGGAGTTAAGAGAATTATACCAGTATTTATTTATTTGTATACCATGGGGGCTCACGGTTGAATTTAAGCATAAAAATAAAAATTTTAATTTTTTAACGTGACATTTAAAATGGACAAGTTATAAGTAAGGCAGTGGTGGCACATGCCTTTAATCCCAGCACACAGGAGGCAGAGGCAGGCGGATCTGTGTGAGTTTGAGGCCAGCCTGGTCTACAGAGTGAGTTCCAGGAAAGGCACAAAGCTACACAGAGAAACCCTGTCTTGAAAAACCAAAAATAAATAAATAAATAAATAAATAAATAAATAAATAAATAAAATGGACAAGGTATAATGGGTAAGTTAAATTCTCCTAATTGAATCCAGATCTTTAAGAATTATCAGCACATGAAGAACTTTATTTAAACTAAAATACTTGACTCCTTCTATGTTATCTTGAAATTGTGCTTTAATTAACTAAACAATAGTTTACTGATCATTATTTTAGGCTGATAGGCCTCATCTGATTGCTTCAGAGTTCTCTGATGAGAGCTGAACTGGTCCAGTCACTCTATATATTTGTTGAGTCGTCTGGGATATGTTGTCATTCAAGCGCAACATTGAGTCTTGGCTTTGAAAAGTATTCTGACGATTGACATGAAGGGGTTGGTGGGTGTGAGGCAGATCCAGCATGACTGTCTTGGGCTGCAGATAGGTGCCATGGTCACATTGTGTAACCCTCACCTTTGAGGACTTGAGCACTTTGTAAATGCTGAGGTTACAAAGGTAAAGTCAAGTGCTTGCTGAAGGTTAGAGGGTTTCTTTTCATTTTGTTGCATTTAAATAGGTTCTTGCTTTCAAAAGTCAGAGAACACTGTGTTCACAGTAATCAGTTTGAGAGCAGACAGTATCTCTTGTTTTTGTAACAGTTCTAGAAGTATTTACTTAAAACATCATAGACGCGCATATGCAATTCTAGGCCCTATCATTTTCAACATATTTAGCTCATTTTACAGATGCATATTGGATAAGTTATTTTGCCAATTTTTATAGATTAACTACTTTGTCTGAATTTGACATTTGCCAACAAGGATAAAAGTCATTTCCTCCATCCCTATTAGCATGACCTGAAGGTCCACATTATTTTCCTCTGTTAAACAGATCTAACCTGGGTATGCACAGCCAGCAAGAGTAAGAAAACCAACTCTTCTAAGTGTGGCCTAGATCTGTACGTTTACAACAATTTAAACATTGATTATACCTATGTTTATGAAATTGATCCAAATAAATTATAGTCTATGAATTTGAGTGTGATGATGATTATATTGTATTATTTACATTTCAGTGCCTGCGACCATTTTCTCCAATGTGGTATTTGCTTAAAGTAATTATCCTGACTGAGAACAGTGGCAGATTGAAATTAAATGTTTGGATTAAATATTTTGTCAGCAAACACGCAGCAACTGCTTTACGGCTGTCGACGCTCTTCTGTGCATACTGATTAAAAATGATTACCAAATGATTAGCTTTTATTTTGGCACAGTTTTAAAATACTCAGATAAATGATGCCTGATATCCAATCTTCTAATTCTTCAAATCATTGGGAAAATATGGAAGAAAATGGCCCAAACTCAATGCAGTATTCTAACTTCTAACACAGACACGAGTCAAGCCAATAGAAACTGGCCAGGTCTAGAAATGATCCCTGTTTCATGAGGTCTGAACTTGGGTTAAATATAAACCCTTTCAGGTGTGCTCCATCCTGGCAGGTAGGGAGGAGAAGTATCACTTTATCCTGAAAGAAGAAACATATGAAGCTATTTTTAAGAGGAGCTCTGTGGTTCCTTAGGTATTGATCCCCTCTTGCAAAGTAGTAGTTTAATGTGCTAAATGGGAGCAAATAAGAACATATGGCTTGAATCTATTCTGAAATGTGAATGTATTTTTAATAACAGTCATGGAAGGCACTTGACAAGATGTTTTAAATTTTACCTTTCAGAATCAAACCATTAGGAATGATTTTTAAATAAGGCAAGAATATGATACATCTTGCAAGTCTCCAGTGTGTGCTTACTTGGATTTTGGCCAAGGACTGGAAAGTGTACAGTCATATTTAAAATAACTCAGGGGACTGAATATAGGCCAAGATAGCAACAGAAAAATACTTCAGTTTTTCCTTCAACGAATACATATCACAAAGAATAATAAAATCATTTGACAGAAAACATTATAATGTTCTAAAATAACAGGTTCACAAAAAGTATTAAATGCTCTATTTACATGTTTGAGCTAGTTTAAATGAATAATGCAATTGCGATTTCAGACTTAATTGTGCTCTCAGTGATAAAAGTATCAGAAGAGGAGTTGGCTATTTCTTTACTTAAAATGTGTTGCCATTTGAAGGTGATATGCCCGCCCCTCCCCCACCAGGCTCACGTGTTAGAACATTAGATCCTCTGTTGGTGATGCTTTTTTGATAGGATGTAGAATCTTTTGGAGGTCTGTCCTCACTGGAAGAAGTGGGTCAACAGTGGTTGGCCTTGAGGTCAATAGTGGCTGGCTGTGACAGGCAGCCCCGTTCTCAGCCATTCCCTGTTCCTGGCTGCAGACAAAACTTAACCAGCCTCCTCACATTTCTGGTACCAAGCCTTCCCTACAAAAATGGACTGTACCCTTCAAACTGTAAACCAGAACAAAACCCTCCTTCCTCAAATTGCTTCCCAAGAGGTACTTTATCAGAACAATCAGAAAAAGTAATTAATATGCTACATCATTTCAGCATATAATATTCTTCTTTGATAATGTGAATTGTGAAAAATCCAGCTCTCAGATGTCCCAAGCAATTGATGTTCTTCATCAGGACTTGGCATTTTTGCAACAAATTAAAGGACATGAGATGGGCATGTATTGGGTCCATGCACATCATATCTACAACTCAATCCAAAGGAAAAGAGTATTCACCAGAGTGTCTGTATTCTATTCATAAACTACTATAAAATTAATATCCCATTAACAAACAAGGCTTTTCTCAAAGGCTTGATTTCATATATAATGATAAAGTAGTCACAGGAAGAGAAAAATGAATGAATCGTATTAGAAAAGAAAACTAGATAAAAGATGCTTTTTCTATTCTAATCAGATTCTAGCCAACTTTTCTGGTACATTTAGAGTGCCCTGGCTGGATCTTATATTCCTAAGGTGTACTGTTGTTGAGGTTGTGCTTATATACAAAGTTATTACTAACTATTTTAGGCACAATAACAAAATAAGAAAAGTAAAAATTTTTGAAGAAAGAAAAAGAACTTTGCCATAACCTCAGGGGCATATTCCACCATAATCTCAAGTTTCAAAATTCCCGGTGTTCAAAATTCCAAGACTTCAAATCTTGAAGGTGTAACTCTGAATAAAAACTAAAAATATTAAAGGAACTTACACGGATTTGTAACACAGGATATATTTGAGAAATATATAAAAATAAGACAGAATACTTCTTTTGTCACTCTATACAAAAATAGAGGTTATTGTATTTTTGCAAGCATAGACACTCAGGTGTATCAGCAACAGTATCCTGGGTACAACAGTTATGAGCAAGGGAAACATCAGAAGGGGGTAGTCCAAACGAAAAATACATTGAGTGGAAGGCACAGCGGTTGGCCAGTATGTGTACCAAGAGTTGTAACTACAGTTGTTGTCTGTAGCATTAATGGTAGGTGACTCAAATCTTCGATGAAATCAGTCAATACCCAGCATGGATCACCCCTGAATATAAGATTTTACCTTTTCCTTTTCACAAACAGATGAACAAAAGCAAAATGAGGTATGTCTTCATTTAATGAGTGTTTAGATTATAGATGTGAACAAGGTTTATAAACATTCTTTAGTAGAGTCAATTAAAAAAAATGAAAAACAAATTCCCTAAAAATCTTCATATAATTAATTGCCTCTGGTGTTGGAAATGATTTGTAGTTAAGATACAGATTTTTAACAAATTTAGGAAAAATAAAAATGAAAATCTTCAAAAATAATAGAAAAACATTACTTTGAAAAAGACTTATAAAAAGTGGCATAGAAAAAGCAGATTGTAGGGATCAATTATGGACAATTAGGTAGTGTGACAGAGCTACACAGTTTTCAATATCTATGTGGAACGGAGGAAGCACTGTGTGAGCGTATATTATTGACATGGGCACAGCCATGTGGAGGATCTCAGTGGCTCAAATCCTCAGTAAAATGGTAGGTGAGACTCAGGGAATCAGCCAAGTCTTCCTCTGGTCTAAGTATGAGTGTTTAGGAAGAGTGTAAAAAATATCAACTACAGGATATCTTCCTCCAGGATGAGGGCCACCAGAGACTGCCCCCACCTCCCATGGAGACCTCCCACAGAGATTAGCCAAACCTGTCTCCGGTTCAGCTGTGTAAATTAACCCACCTTCTTGATTCAGATGTGGTTGGTCCGTTGGTGTGCCAGCATCAGAAAGCACAGCCCCCCGATCCCAGCTTTCCTGTACATGTCTCTATCCTTTCTTCGCTCCCTTGTCCCTCCAGTCAGGTTCCCGGAACCAAGTAGCGCAGGACGCAGCTAACATCTTTGTATTTTATTAATTATTAACTCACGTGTATGAGTGTTTTCATGCAGGTATGTCTGCACACCGTCTTCACGCAGTGCCTGAAGAGGACATAAAAGGGTATTGGATCCCCTGGGACTGGGGTTACAGATGGTTGTGAGCCCACATATGGGAGCTGACAATAGAATCCCCATCCTCTGGAGGAGCAGTCAGGGCTCTTAACCTCTGAGCCATCTCTCCAGCCCCACCTTTCAACATCTTTAACTTTAGTTGAAGTCCGGCATCACCTTGAATAACTAGCCGCCGCTTGTTTTTATTTCAGGGCGTGGCTTTTCTCAGAGAATATATTCACCTTTGCTTTCAAAGTACCACGGCTGCTTTTGAAATTTTTTTTTTTTTGATGATTTAATATTCATTGGTGCAGGCATTTCCTATTTAATTCTCCATCTTTTATTTCATTCTTCTGTATTGCTCAGCATTTGCCAGATCTACTTTGCAGTGCAGTGGGAAACCACAAATTTGGTGAAACCATACTGGGGAGGGGACAGCAGACTGTGCCACAAGCACCTTTATCCTCTCTTGTCCATCATCATTTCCAAATCACTGCCCAGCATATTCACTGGCCATGCCAGCTAAGAGAACTAAGTGTGACTTTAGTTCATTAAGAGGCCCTGCAATTTCCTCAGCTAGACAAAATGCCAAAGCAACCAACTGATGCTTCACCTGCCCCCAACCCTCCGGGGTAGGATGTATTCCAGGCTTTCCTCAAACTCAGTATGTAGTAGAGGATAGACCTTGCATTCCTAAACGTTCTGCCTCTAACTCCCAAGGGCCACGATTAGAGTTGTGTATCACAGTCCATGTTTATGCAGTGCTGGGGATTGAACCCAGGGCTTCTTAGTGCCCAAGCACACTGAACTCATTCTCCAGATGACATATTTTTCAATGGAAAAAAATCACTAGCATGTGATGAAGCTGGTATGCCATAGCAGTCTCTCTCTGTCTCTCTCTCTCTCTCTCTCTCTCTCTCTCTCTTTCTGTCTTTCTGTCTCTCTTTCTTTCATAAGAATTACAATTTTCAGAATTTCAACATTCAAGTTTTAATCATTCAGGATGGTGATTTTTGATATTTTACACTTTAGGAGCTTTAAGCCTTCGGTATTTTGATATGTGGGTATCTCGGTGTTTTGGAGTTGTGGTATTTGAGATCCTGTTTTTCAGGATCACCATCAGCACTTGAAAAGTGAGACACTGTGAGGCACTCACAGCGGTCTGCTCATTGCAACTCACTGAACCCATCCTATTTTCTTTCTCCTCCTGGCAAACACAACATCTGTCATCATTAGCAGTGTCAAGAAGCCACACTAGGTGCTTCACAAAGCAAGCCACAAAGGGAGAGCTACACTTCTCATACATTATAGTTATAGCAAACATGATATAATACACACCAAAACTGATACAGGATTAGTGTACATGAGGAGGATCAGGGAGAGCTGTCTTAAGCAAACTACAGAAACCTTTGGACAGGCTAGCTAAATGGTCATCTCATTCCCTTTCTGTGCTGGTTAGTTTGGCTCAGCTTGCTACAAGCTGGACTCATCTGAGAAGAGGGAACTACAACTGAGAAGATGACTCTGCAAAACTGGACCAGAAGGAAGCAGCCTGAGAGGCATTTTCTTGATTGACAATTGATGATTGGTACGGGAGCTCACACAGGACAGTTCTACCTCTGGGTGGGTGGCCCTGGGTTGTATAAGAAAGCAAGCTGAGCAAGCCATGAGTAGCAAGCCAGTAAAGTAGTGTTCCTCCATGGTCTCTGCTTTAGTTCCTGCCTTCAGGTTCCTGCCTTGAGTTCCTGCCTTGGCTTATCTTTGTAATTGACTATGGTGTAGAAGTGTAAGCCAAATAATCCCTTTTCTCATCAAGTTGCTTTTGGTCTTGGTTGTTTTATCACCACAAGAGAAACCATAACTGAGATATTTGCTTTTGGTTACATCAGCTAGAGTATATTCCCCAGCCTCTCTTGTGATGGGTGTGTCCAAAAGTCTGAATTTAGATTTCTTGGATAGGCAAGATTAGTAATTTCTCTCCTTAGTCTGACTTAAAGAATGAGACAGAAAATCAAGAATAAACTGGCATGGTGTGGTTCGTTTGTTCAATCAACTAGGATGGTGTTAGCTATTATAGATTTTTGTGCCTGAAGTGAAATACAAAGGGAAACAAAACCTAAAGTATTTAGCTTTAAGATCTGGGCAGAAAATGGTAGAGAAGCCTATAGAAGATGACACTTGTGAGTTTTGACCTGTGAGTCAACAATCCCAAGCTGGCCTTGTGCCCCCTGTTTACTTCCACCTGCCTCGCTCCACAAGAGGCACTGTTCAGCACGGTTGCTCTCTGAGGTAGTTTGCATGGGCTTTCACTTTGAAACGTACTCCAGATCCACTCAGAGGCTTTACCCCTCCTCACTGCACTCCTCTTTCAATTGGCTGGCATGCTGGGAGTACATGAGAGATATATTTCTTTACAATTAAGTCATCCAAATGACTTGTTAGGAGTTCTTAAAAATCCAGTTTTCAATGAAAAAAATGGTAGCTTAGATTTTATGTACATTGAAAGTTCATAAAATTTTTCTAGGCATAAGACTAGCAAGAAATTTAAATTACCACTTATTTCCCACATCTGCCTCAACACTTCATGATAAGCCACTAAGGGCTTGGGGACTTTTTTATGTGGAGAGCAGAATGATATTGACTTACATTCTTTTCCTTTCGCCTGATCAAAGCAACTTGATGGAGAAAGATTCACTCTAGCTTACAATTCAAGATATAATCTATGATGGCAAGGAAGCCAAGACACCCAGAGCTTGAATTAGCTTGTCATATTACATCCACAACCCAAAGAGGGTGGTAAATGCATGAATTCTAATACTCAGTTTGCTCTATTTACCTCATATGAGCCAGGCATCAATGCTCAGGGAATGCTGCCACCCACAGTGGGTGGATCAGCCTACATGAATTAATGTGATCAAATGATTTCCATAGCCATAAACAGTTCTAATATCATAAGCATCAAATAGCTATTTATTACAGACATAGTCTCACTACTTGGTATCAATTTTGATCTTCATTTCATTTACTATTGTTGAGATAAAGTACTATGACAAAACAATTTAATGGATAAATGGTTTATGTTAATTCAGTTTCTGCCTATGGTCTAGCATATTAGAGAAGCCACAGTAGCAGAAGCTTGAGGGAGCTATTCACGCTGTCTCCTCAGTCAAGATGCAGACAAGATGTATGTTTCTTAGTGTATAGCTCAGTTACTCTATCTATCCCAGGATCCCCCATCCCACCCCCAGTTAAGGGACTAGCCATGCCCACAATGAGAATAATCAATATAATCGCTGTGAGACATAGTCAGAGCATTGTCTCACAAGTGATTCTAGAGTCTGTCTCTGTGACAATTAACACTAAACATCACAAACATGACTATAATCATAGTGCAAAAGCCTTTGGGGAAAAGGGTGCATTGGTGTCCTGTAAGAAGCATAGGCCATAGTCCCACAGTGTAAATAATCTGGCATGTGTTCATCAGGATCACAATTGTTTGTCACAGAGATCACAATTGATTTCTCAGTGAGGTTGTCAACACAACCCAGCACAACACTTGCAGCCTACCTGCTCTGGTACAAGTGTACTGGGTTTGCCCTGTACTGTCTACATGTCTTGACTGAAGGCTGCTGGACCATTTTACCACACATTCTGAAGGGCCACGTTAATTTATCACTTTCTCCGGAAGCCACGTTTTGGGAAGACTTGATTGCTGTCATTAACATCCCTCATGGGAATCGCCTCTTTAAAAGCACAGAAAAGGGAGCTGAAGAGATGTCTCAGTTGGTAAAATGCTTGCATTCTAAGCAGGAGAACCAGAGTTCAGACCCCATTTCAGACCCCATTACCAACGTGAAAAAAAGCTAGTGTGACAGGTAAACAGGTGTTTAGAATCCTAGCACTGCAGAGGCAGAGACAAGTGAATCTTTGGGAACTTCCTGGTTTACCATCTAAGTCTACTGGGTGAGATCCACACCAGTGAACGACTCGATCTCAATAAACTCAAAGAATGTTGATGTTTACTGAGGAATGACACCGAGACTATGCTCTGTCATCCCCATGTGTGCACACACATGTGTATTTACATGTATATACAGATGCATTCACACCCACATACATAAGAACAACACACATAAATACACAGAAAAAAGGTCTCATTCAACTGCATCACGAACCACCTGTAATACATTCCTAAGAAAGCCATAATGTTTCCCTAAAGAAATAAAAGAAATTATTATGATCCGCAACACTGCCATGGGTTCTCTGCGAATCTAACCTTTTGCATCTTTCTGCTGAAGGAAATAGTCAGCTCTAACCTTATCAATGTTACCCACAAACCTAGATGGAAGAGAGAGAAGTTAATTAAAGGGCTCGTGATTATAATGGAAGATACTGTAGTTCATGTGTGGAAGTGGACAATACTGTCTCTAAAGCAATTGTTTTGGTTTTCTAGCCTCTCTCTCTCTCTCTCTCAAAGCCTGAGAAAGGTAAAATATGTACTTTCATTATAGAATTTTGCCACGTCTTTCCCCTGATTACAGTCATCTTGCTTTTAAGTTGCTGTTAGACCAAACCTGAAAACAGTCATCCAAGCCTCGAAAGAGCTACCTGTCTCTCTAAAAGCAAACAAATGAATTTGACATATTTTTGCTGCATGTCACCTATTGAATTTGAAAAGACCTTAGGAGAACAAAATTTGAAGGCTGTACCAATGACTGAAAAGACATTTTGAAAACTATTTTGTTTTGATTTTTAGCTGGAAGAATGTATTCCTTAACTGATTGAAATGAGCTGAGGGATTGTTGGGATATTTTACCTCCGGTGTTATGTGGTAGTTTCTTTTTTATTCTCCATCTTCAACTTGGTGCCTGATAGAATTCTGAATGGCCTTTCAGATGCTGTACACTGGCTAGGACTTGTGTTGTGAAGAAAAAAATGTACACCGAGCCCTGAAGTATATAGGCATTCCTGAGGTCTGTGAAATCTAGCACAGGGTTTCATCAATGGGGAAGCTGAGGTTCAACTCCTCAAGCCTCCTAGGAAGATCTGGGCATAAAATCTGCTGGAGACATGTATGGTGATATTTTATTTGTACTAAAATGTTATTTGTATGTTAATAAATAAAGTTCCCAGGGGTCAGAGCTATTAGCAAGCCATAGGAAAGCTAGGCGGTTGTGGTGCACGCCTTTAATCCCAGCTCTTGGTAGGCAGAGCTAGGCAGATCTCTGTGTGTTCAAGGATACAGCCAGCATGGAGACACATGCCTTTAATCTCAATACCAACCATAGAAGACCTGGAGGTCTGTACAGACAGGCAGTGACTAGGAGGTCATGTGGTTGGGTTTACAACCAATGAGAAGTCAGAACAGAAACTCTATTAAAAAAAGACAGACACAGGAAGTAGCTCTCTTTCGGAGAGGTAGGGTAAGGTTTTTGGCTCTTAGCTCTGACCTCTTGGCTTTCTTCTTTGCATTGGTTCTGTGTTTCTTATTTAATAAGATGGTTGGTTACATCTACAGACATAGGCTATTAGAAGGCTCAGGGGAAGGAGGATTAAATATCTTCACTGACCTTTTATGACTAGTGTAAAACCTAGTAAAACCATGCAGATAGATTCTGTGGTTGATAATTTAAAAAACAAAAATGAACAAACAAACAAAACTGAAAACGGTTTATTTCTGACAGTTATAGAATGAGTCCAAACCAGCTTCCAAGACACTGACTATCTTGCCTACTTATCACCCTTTTAAGGATTGCTTTGTTTGCAGTTAAAGAGAACCTCAGATGGAAAGTCAAGCTACTATGCATCAAACAGCTCTATCACTTTATTCGCTATGCTACTGATGGGCAAAATGCTGACCTTAGTTTAAGTTCAAGATCTAGTATCAAGTGTAGCTTAAAAGTGTTGCCCCTCTCTTAGCTTTAAGGTAGAAATCCATGTAGAGCGTCTAACATACTCTATAGCTCATTGAGCATCAAACTTGAGCATTTACTTACTTCTGCCACGAATCTTGCTAAAACGCATGCTGCTAAAATGCAGGTCCAGATACAACCCATCAAAACAGCTTGCATTTCTAGCAAGCTCCTGAATGAGGACAGTATTGTCATTCTGTGCATTGCTGTTTAGCAGAAAGTTTCTATAACATATCAAGTTTATTTTTATCCAAATTAATTTACTATCATCATCACATTTATTATTATTATTAACTGCTTTTCTTACTAAATGAAATCTCTCACAAAAGTGACATATTGCCTGTTTAACCCTCTTCTTCATATTGTTTTAATTCTTTACAATAATTACTCAATGACTAAGTGCAAAGTTCTCTTTGTTGACCTGTGGCAGTCTTTCACATTTTTTTCACCTATGAAATTTTTTTTTAAGTGGTTTATATTCTCATGTGAATATAGCATCTCTCCTGGTACTTTTGTCTTCTGAGCGAGTCGTTTTCTGATCTCATCCTCCAACTCTGGCTGCTGTGTCTCTTCTCCGACCTTTCATAGCTCCCGATATACTTTTATCACGTGCACATCAACCTCAGAGCCTGCCTGCCTGCCTCCTTGCTTGGGTTTTGCGGGGCTAAGGACCAAAGCCTCTGCATTATTTTTACTTACAAATTCATCACTTGGCCCAATACCACCAGCACACAGCAGGTATCACTACAAAATTCTTTTGGAAGAGGCAATAGATGAATACATACATGTAGAGAAGGCCCCTAGGAGAGAAACAGTTTCCTCAAATTTGAGGCCTCAGTTCTAAAAAAGTGAACTAAGAATTGGAATCTTCATGATGGAGAGATGGGGCAGCTCTCTTACGGGACCTATATTTAATTTTCACCAGTCACATAGATGCTCACCACAGTCTGTAATTCTAGTTTCAGAGGATCTGACAACTTCTGTCCTCTTTGGGCACTGGGCAAAAACTTGGTTCACAGACATGCATGTAGACAAAACACCCAAGCACATAAAATAAAATGATAAGTTAAAAAAAACAAGAAAAAAGAATAAGGATTTTCTCTAACACTACACAACGTGTAGCTGGATTAGAACATAGAGACTAAGCCTTTTCCAGCTCATTCACTTTTCCTTGACCATGGTGTTGGCTCAGACCAACAGGATCTGTGAGCATAAGTCTGGCTAAAAAGGGGCCAGAGAGGAGACAGATGTCAACTCTTCTCTGGACTTCTGGAGGTACATTCCCAACTGGACACAGATAAAACAAGAACTTTTGGATTAGTTCTTCTTCTGCATTTTGTTTAGGGAGTCTAGGGAGAAACAGACTTGTTTCTTGGGGTAGACTTTTTTTTTTTTTAGCAGTGGACACCATGTCATTAGTTCTTTCTATACCCAAAAACCCAAGGTAGATTTAGAGTCTGACTTTTTTGGGGACCTTGATTTATTAGTTTGTTGAACTCTTGTTCTGCAAAAACAGTTAAACCAGGGAAAATTGTAAACTAGACTCTCTGAAATGTCTTTTAAACTCTTATCTCCAACAGCTAGAATTAAGGGTTTTTTAGTTGATTTGTTAATGCCTTAGATTTTCCTAGGGGCGTGTTTCTCAATGCTGGTTGGTATCACAAATACTAGTGCTGAATGAGAACAACTAAACAATAGTTTCCAGGAGACCAAGCCTCTTTGTCTTTAAATGATGTTTAAGCATATCCAGACACTGCTGAGATTCCTGTGTTTGTCCATAACCTGACTATAGAGATCCCTATGCATCAGGAAGGTAGCTAGCTGTACACACATCATGGAAGGAAAGCCCTATTGACCATTTAAAAAATAATTATTGTTTTACATAGGGCAGGTCTTAAATAATAGTGGTGAAAAACATTAAAATTTTATATCACTCTGCAATACACTAAGCAGATGGAAAGAAAAATGGAAGAGGTTTTTTTTCTCCCTCTCTGTTTCAGAAGAAATATATGGTTCTTGTTGCTAAGGAAACAGTCATCCATTCATGTTCTTCATTCCATCCTTGGGTCACATCCAGTGCTGATCATGTCAGGACTTCAAGAGTAGAGAATTTTGAAAAATCATTTTATAACTGAATTTTACTGCCTCAAAAAAAAAAGCCTATCACCATATTGCTGTTATTGTTGTTTTAAATACCCAACAGCTGGAATCATCTTTCCAAGAACTTGAAATTACTTTACTATTGTCTCACAGAAAATAAAGATTGTGTTGCTGAATGAATGACAGGTATAGTAAGACTAATCTCATGCTATACACTATAGAAAAGAGCCACATTATAATATAGTCACTCTGGGGTGAACCAGGGTCCAGGAAGCAAGGTATGTAGGGTCCAGCCTTTAAGGAGGCACTCCTGAAAGGTAAGTGTGTGAACCTCTTTAATTTATCCCGTGCTTCCCTCACCTTACCGCAACACCCATCCTGATCGCCACCCACATCTAGCTTATTAAAAGACACTTTTTCCCTACACACGTTAAGAAGAGAAAAGGATTAATTTGTCTGTGTTAATCGTAGAAACTAAAGACAGAAGGTAATTGCGCAGTTTAGAGTGGACTCAAACTGCTAAGGTTCATTCATAACTTTGCTTTAAGGGCAATGGGGCTTATGAGAACTACAAGGCTCAGGGCTTCACCAGGTACAGGGTCTGTAAAATGAGTGTCTGCTGTAACTTCCTACCTACCTTTATTACTTCTTTTCCGCAGGCAGGGTCCTAACTTGGCTCAAGTGTCTACGAGTCTCCCACTTGTAATTGTCTAAGGTATCTCGTTTCCTCTGTTAAGCAAGATTGGTGAGGGGTTAGTGTGTGACTTATTTTTAGGCAGTGTTAAGAGAGATGAGATATTTAAGAGAAATTGTTTTTGCTTTTCAATGAAGAATTCCTCCCTTTTCAGATGATTTTTTTTTTAACTTGGAAGCATGGCAAACATAAATTGTTTGAGACTGTATATGAGTATGGCTAACACAACAAATATGGAAGAGAAGGACAGGTCATAATTCTTTGATTTCACTGTTAAGTTACCAAAGTGGCCAGTGTGGGGCCACTTTAACTTCTGTGTTTCTTACACTAAGACAGAAAACTCTTATTCTTTACGTAAGTTTTGTTATTTTTTTTCTGTTATTTTTAGCCAGGATACTGTATCCCCTAAATATCTCATCGTTTTTTTAAATAAAGGCTTGGCAGAGAATAATAATTTGAGAAGTAACTGATTTCACACCAAAGAAACTCTTGGTATGAGATGGAAAAGTAAACAACTCCAGAATAAGAGAAAATATTTCTATACTACACATATAATAGATTAATATTCAGAATGCAAAAAGAATTCATATAATTCAATATCTAAAAAGCACAGCACAGCTAAAAATTGAGTGGTAGACATAAATAGGTAGACAATAAATGGCAGACATTCAAAAAGAGAGAGAGAGAGAGAGAGAGAGAGAGAGAGAGAGAGAGAGAGAGAGAAAGAGAGAGAGAGATGGCCAAAAAGTATATAAAAAAAAAACTCAACATTTCCAAACATCAGGGACATGCAGATCAAAATTACACTGAGATTTCACCCTACCTCTCAGAAAGAAAGACTATTAATGAAGTGATAACAAATGCTGGTGAAGCTTGGAGAAAAGAGAATCCTTGTACCCTATTAGTGGCAATGTAAAATTTATAGCTATTACATAAAAGAAAGAGGTTGTGATAGTCCCTAAAAGCATTAAAAATAGTGCTACCATATAATGCTTTACTCCATCACCAGGAATACTTACCAGGGAATGAAATCAGTGTGGGAAGAGGCATTGCCCTCCCAAATTTATTGTGACAGTATTCACAATAACTGAGGAATGGAAACAACTATATCCAATTGGTGAATAAATTTTTGAAAAATGGCATAGACCTAATAAAATACTATTTGGTCACTAAAAAGTTGAAACTCTGTAATTTACAACATGACTGGAACTGGAGGTTATTGAGGTAAGAGAAATAAGCCAGAGACAGAAAGACAGGAACCACATGCTCTTACTCATATATGAAAATTTTATCTGTGTGTCTCTGCCATTATAATGTATTTCTCATGCCTTCTTTGGCTCCTTTTCTTCTGTTTGTTTTGTCCTATCCAGTTTATTTGTTTTGTTTTATCTTATTTTATTGATATTCTTTAGATACCTCTTTGTTTCCTGAGGAAAAAAAGAGTGTGGATTTGGGAGGCTGGGGAGGTATGAAGGATCTCAGTGGAGTAGGGTGAGGGGAAACTGTAATCAGAATATAATGTACCAAAAATATGTATTTTCAATAAGAGAAAAATAGAAAAGTGTTTAATTCACAGAAATTGAGAGTAGAATGATGGTTATTATAGGAAGATGGGGAGAGTAGTGAATGGAAAATGTTGATCAATGAGTATTAAAGCATAGTCCCCCCAAAGTACAGCAGTTCTAGCGTGCTGTTTTAGTAGAGTGACTATAGGTAAAAACAATGTACCATGTATTATTTTTCCAAAAGATAAACAGAGCATTGTGAATGTTTCTGTCATAAAGAAATGATAAACTTTGAGGAGGTATCTACGTTTTCCCTAATTTAAACATTTACATGATATACATGGTTATCAAACTGCACAGATATGGGTATATTATATGCATATTTGAATTTTCTTTTAAGACAAAGTCTTTCTACATACCATAAACTAGCCATGAATTCGTGATTCTACTACCTCAGTATCTCAAGAGTTGTATGCTACACGGCTAAGTAGTTTATATTCATAATCATAAAAAACCCTGAAATTTTCAGTTAATTTGAAAACACCTTGGTAGTAAGTTGCATGCCATAAATGCCACAGTAGTTTTGAGAAAGGGCTACAAAATAGAAGCAGCAAGGCAAAGAGATGGACAGAGGGATTCTAGGAGCCAGCCAAGCAAACTTCTGTCCAGAGGTTATAGAGAAAAGGAAATGAAAAAACTTGCTGACCAAGCAGAAAACAAGTCAAGTTTGAATTTTAAGCCAGTAAGGATGAAACTTTCTTTACTACGGAAGTTATCGAAGAAAGTAAGGGAGGAAAAATACCCATAGAAAATAATCATCAAATCATTGCTCCAAACCGGCATTGTCCCTCTAGTGACTTTTTTAGTTTATTATACAAAATTTGAGAAAGAAATGAAAAGATTTTTAGAGAAAAGCAATTAAACATAGTTTCTTTAAGAACAAAGGGCTTGTGAAAATTTGTTTTCACTGATGGATTTAAATAGACTGTCTGGGCGAGAGAAGTGGTAAGAAGTGGGGAGAGGAAGAGGACAGGTTTAGTTTGAGTCACATGAGGTTGATGTGCTGATATATCTGTCTGAAAGCCCAGGCAAGGAGACAGGGGCCTCTGTGAATCTGAACATAAAGTCAACATGGAATGAAAGAAGCCAGAGAATGCAGGTTAAGGGTATTTTGTAGGCAAGGGACACAAGAGAAAATCAGTAAGGTAATTTAATGCATATATTAATGTTTATACCAAAGTCCAAAGAAGGAGTGATGAAGGGTGACTGCCAGAAACCTACAATGACATGAGATGTGACATCAGGAACAGACTACCACTATTGTCATATTTCTCTGAAAACTGGAATAAGATGGAGCTGAAATGAGCCAGGTGGCAGAGATGAATAGTTATTAGGAGTTGGGGCATACACCTTATCTCTCAGTTGTTTATAGACTGGACAACATCCTGCACAAATATTCTATATTGTTGTGGGAGATGGAAAATGTGCTCAAGTATGATCTATTGTACAAAACGCAACTTGACATGAGAGGAAACGGATATGTCATAAAATGAATTACAAATGTAGATTAAAATAAGCTACCAAAAAAAAATCTCCAAAGTTCTCTTACTAAGTTCAATGATGCTGTACCAAAATTGGACAGCTTTTTAAGATTTCCTGCACAAATGAAATCTGGACCATGTCTTAAGGAAAACCCATCTACCCAGCTTAGTTTCGCTGCTCTGGCCTGTTTACTAGAAATGGAAAGAGGTGAATTATGTGGGGACTGGTAGCTCTAATCAGATAAAGGGGCAAGAAAACAAAAAGGGAGATCCGGTGAAAGATGTCTTCCCGACCTAGCAGTATTACAATTGTTTCTTTAATGTCAAAAACAAATAACACTTGCCAAACAAAATCCTAGTTAGAAATCGAGGTGAATGATTATGAGAGCATTGGGCTGCTTTGTTTGAAGTGAGATTGAAAGAACCTGGCTTTCCAATCTGTGTTCTTCAAGCTTTTCGACACTACGCTATGGACTCCTGTGATCATTGTACTGAACCCCCATCCCTGCAAATACAAACCAGAAATTCAGATATACTTAGGCTCTAGCTCAAGGTGCTCCTACTAGCTAATGTCTCAACAGAATTACATAATTACTTAAATTACTAATTTATCTTAGGTTTTGCACATTGCATTTAAGTTAAAAACTACTTAGGAAGGCTTAACCTCAGAGCAAGAAATCAAAGCATGATGGGATTTTGCCTTGGTCCATGAATGCTTTCAGAAATTGTGTGTGTGCATGTTTAGATCATGAATTTGAGAGGGTGCAGGACAGGAGACCAGAGGAATTCGAGGGATGTGAGGTAGGGGTGGAAATGATCTAAATGCAAAACTCATATATGAAATTCTCAAAAAAAAAAAAAAAACCAAAACAAAACAACCTGAACAATTAAATTTAAGAAGGCTGTTCAAATAAAATGTTTCCTATTCTATACTTTATCTCTCCCATTACCTGATTTATGTGGCAGTAAATAAACATCCATTTCATCTTCTAAGAATGGAATAGTTAATGAAGATATTTTTCTCCATCCATTCTATGATTTCTTTTAAGCGATTTGTAAAAAGGCCTATATACTGAAGTCACTAAAGCTTCCTCTCTTAGAGTCTATACTTTAAGGTGCATTTGAGGTGCACAAATGGAAGGAGAGTGGTGGGAAAAAACGACAATTTGTCCCCATTTGTACAAAAAAGTCAGATATAACTATGTTAACCTTAATAAACCAACGCTTGTTCAGACAGATGTGATGATTTGAGTCTGATAGCAAATTCACTGAGAATGTTCGTGTTCTCAGTACTTCTGTGGGAGTGTGTGTAGACAAAAACAACCAGAGTATAGTTCTTTGTCTACAGAACAAACCCAAAGTCTCTGGCAAACACATTTTACAGTGGATTATTTTGGCCACATTTATTGTTTCATATATGGTGGGGGTGGGCATGAAGCCTGAAGTATTATCAAACACACCTGTCTGCTGTGTTTTCTTTAAAAATGTGAAATTGACCATTTTAAAATTTGAGTGCTTTTGTAGGCTAGTAGTTCAGCAGTGTTTTGGTAATAAACTTTGCCAGGAATTGCACTAGAGAGGCATGAACTGCAAGGATATTGCTGATCATTTGGCATTTTCCAGCAAACAAGAAGAGAATCCTTCAGCATGAACTGGCACTCTGTTATTTGTTAGTTTCTGCTAGCTAGCAAAAAGTGAATGAGCCATTATGCTAAGTTCTCATCTGGAAGTACCCACACATAGTAGGAATTTATGTATTGTTTGCCAAAGCCAAATGTAATTTTTGTCACAAGTAAGGCAAAAGTTCCTCATTCTATTTCATTAAATGGCACCTGTGTCAAGATCCAAGACTTGGCTCTGTGTGTTCTTGGGTAGCCATACATCATTTGCAAGGGATTGCAGGCAAAAAGGCCAGTTTCCTTACGCAGGCTGTTGCATCTACAAAACATGGGAATAATTTGCAGTCAGGTCAAATGTCTTTGGAGAATGTGATTCATTGCGCTGCCCATGACCTATACCGAATTTAAGTTTGGAGATCTTCATCTCAGTTTGAAACTAGGTAGATTTATGGGTCTGTCCACACAGCAAAGTCCTTTGACGTCATCTCAATAGGAAGTATACTTGGTAAGGAGAATATTAAGGCAGTCGCTATGTCAATGTTGGGCAAAGTTAATTAGTCAACTAAAGCAAATGGTACTTTTTACGTTCCCCTGAGAACATAAATATTAAAATTCTTATTTGATCAGTTATTTTAAGAAAAAACAGTCTAAAGGATTTTGCATAGAGAAGCAACCCATACTTTAATAATGAAAACAACAAAAGAAATGCTAAAAACCTGTTCTCTGCTTTTTCTGTACTAAGCATTGTACATATATATGTGTACATGCATATATATACACAAACATTCACACACATATTTTTATGAATATAAAATATTATCCAGCTTTTTAGCTAAGTAACTGTGCATGTGTGTGTGTGTGTGTGTGTGTGTGTGTGTGTGTGCATGAATATCCTACATTAAGTAAAGGTGAAAATAGGATCAGTGAACATTGTACACATGAATAATTTTATCTTATTAATAAATATGAGTGCTAAACATTAAATTCAACATATTCTGAATAATCTTAGGTAGATTGAATAATCAAGGTAGACAAAGGAAAAAATAATACAATGAAAAACTAAAAATCTTTAAAAAAATGAAGACTTTACATTAGCATGTATAATATTTGGGGTGAAGTAGGACCTAACAAAACAAAGATTACTATTCTAAGTGTAGAGGCTTTTACTGATCCTATTAAATCCTGTATGTGTAGCCACGTTCTTTAGATGTCTCAAGGAAAGACATGGAGACAGGGAATTTTTCAAATACACTGGCAGCTTCCTATCTTGAATGAAGAGAAATGAAGGAATTTTTGATGAAAAGAGTAGTGTAATACAATATAGTGCCTTGTTTCTGTGTTTGGGGAAGAGTATCAAAATCAGACTCCCTGGGACAGTGATAGAGTAGGAATTATTTTTTTTAAAGATTTATTTATTTATTATGTATACAGTGTTCTGCCTCCATGTATGTCTACAGGCCAGAAGAGGGCATCAGATCTCATTACAGATGGTTGTGAGCCACCATGTGGGTGCTGGGAATTGAACTCAGGACCTCTGGAAGAGCAGTCAGTCCTCTTAACCGCTGAGCCATGTCTCCAGACCCTAGAGTAGGAATTTTTAAAGAACAGTGCTAGTCTTTGTCCCTGTGTTATTCCTAAGCCCACACAATGGAAGATTATATATATATATATATATATATATATATATATATATATATATATGTACTTGAAATATGAAAGAGAAAGGGCTATAACCATTTTTGGTCCAAGGAAAGGGAAAACATACAGGAGTGATAAAGGGATATAATCCATCATTCTTCACATGAGTTTCTCTGGAAAGTCTTGGTCTTTGCCAACAGGTTGTGGGGTATGGATTATGAAACATTTTTGTCTTGTGCACTGGTGTAGCCTAACATACAAAATGATAAATAATATCTGGCCCATAGTAAGTGCTCAATAAAACTTGTAGAATGCACAGATGAATAAAAATTGATCAAAGAAAATGAGGTCAAACAAAGTAGAGACTAACAACCATAAAAAGCTTCTCATGGAGCATCAGACATACTAAAAGAAGCACTGAGATCTCTTGGAGATATAATGGGTGAAGAGATGGCTTTAGCATCTTCAAGAAACAAACAGTTATCCTCTGGAATCCTGAAGTGAGTGCAAAGTAATAAGATACTAATGCTTATCCTCTGCAGTTAGTAGAAATCCCTTAATTTAAAGACTCAGTCCTCTGCTAGGGTGATACTAGCCACATGCTGGGGATCCTCAGGCATCTTAGGACACTTCTTCAACTTTGGGGACCCTCCTTCCTACTTTAATAGTTCATAGAACAACCCACAGAACTCAAAAGCTAAATGCTCTGTCCATAATTTTATTTTTATTATAGAGAAGATAGATGAGGAAAAGCCACCAAAGGAAGGGATATTTATTGCAAGATCTAGGAAGAAATGGTATCTAGGGGTGTCTTTGGGTTCCAACCCAGCCTCCAGCTCTTTTACCTCTCAGAAGGTCAGACTCAATTTACTAAGAGTAGTTGGTCTTTGGGTAACCAGTCCTGGTCCTAAAGATCTCTGGGAAATGGAGAGTCACCTCACTAGCTTAAGAAAGACATTCTTACCACTTAAACACCTTCCTGAATAAATATAGACTCAACCAGACAGTGAAAACATCGAATGTTATCTAAATTCCAGTTAGTTAATTCATTGTTGAATTTATCCTTGTGATTCCTAAAATTTCATGCAAATGTAGCACCAGACATTCCAAGGTAAGTTTAGAATGTTTATTTCTTACTCCTGTTGGTGTATTCTCTGCAACAATATTGTGAGATATTCATGCTAAGGCACTTACTAATACTCAACACTGGTAAACAGGGACACACGTGTACATTTGAGAAACTCTTCTAAGTCATGTAACACGAGACTAACCTAGTAGCAAGCACAGCACTTCCCTCAACTACTTCACTCAAACCGTATTGCGATCATCAATAATGAGTATTTACTAACACATGCAGAGATTTATCCTCAATTTTTTCACTCATCAAGGAGATTGATCTGGTATCCAAATATTGCATTGTTACTTCATTTATTATGTATAACTGAGCCATCTGACGACTCTTCTTTTTCCTCTTTCTAGTTCTTCATCGTAAGATTTAATAGATTTTCTGGCAGTTTACGCAGTGCCAATAAAAGTCCTTGACTTTTCATTATTCTGTCAGTGTTGATTTGCTTAACTACAAAAGGAAGTTTGTCGTGTTTGCTCAGGTGTCATTTACCTATAATCTTAGGTCACTACATACCTCGGTAACTCTAATGTACTATCTATTTAGTAGAAGCGAGCGCGAAACTAGCATCCCTAGCCTTTGCACGAGACTAAGGCTGTGTCCACATTACTGAGACGAACAAGCTCACATATTAGCTCTCTTCTTCTGCTTGCAGGTCGTTTCAAAATTCTTGATACAACATACCGCGTGAAGAGTGGACAAATGGACGAATGAGCAGTCCATCTACCACCACTCTAAAAACTGAGCTCTTGAGAGTAGGACAAGTCTCAATTCTCCATGGAGTCACAGATGACACACAGGCTATGCGGCAACACTGCACACATGCTAGAAGAGTAATGTAAGTACAATAACGCACCATATCTGAGATATCATGGGAACACGCTTTGACTAGAGACGAGACAAATGGTAGAATGTTTAACCGTAGGTCACAAGGTAGGTAAAGTTCATGTCTCATATATCATGAAATATGTCTAATAGTGATAGCAAGAGAGACACCACATTTTCTTCACACCTTATGTGGTCAAGAATAAAAAGGTGGATCATATAGACTTTAGTTATATCCGACAGCAATCTGTGAGTGGGTAGGAAGATGAAGGTTGAACAAATGTATGAATGTATGTATCTAGCTGTAGGACATTAGTCCTTCGCATCCACGCTACCTATCGAAACTGTGTTATGCGCAAGGCTCAACGGCTGAGGAAAGAGTTTGAAGATTATATTTTCCTATGGTTACGACGAAGGAATACCCAATTAGCCCCCCGCATTCATGAATGATCCCCTAGGAGCAGCTTCCAGTATGAATTATCACTTTCAGATATGTCATTCTACCTATTACCAATTCTCTCCAGATAAGCAAATAGACCAGACAGCTAAACACCAAATAATGAGACCAAGAGAATATGAACAGGTCTCAGCTTAGGCTGGTCTTCTCCTGACAGACATCCATAAACCCAAAGCAAAGCTGACCCCTAGCTCCCATCGTCAGAATATCAAGGGGCTAAAAAAGCACTAGATAAAACCGCTTTACGACGAGTGATTCACCCCCTAGTGCGCTTATGATAGCCATACGTAAGCTCGCAAATTTGCACTTGATCGTTGCTGAAGCAAGGCCATCCTGTAGTCTCATCCTATTTTTCCAACAGTTTGTGAGCGAGTGTCCTCACCGAGTGCATTTCTTGGTGCTGCAGAGGGACAGCGGAATTCTCTTTCCTCCACCATATTTCTTCTAGTCGGATGTCCCCTTATCCTTCCACTCAGATGATTATTTATCTAATTCCATCAATTTTGTCCTCTAGCATAGACCCCCAATGGATTCGAGTGTGTTTTCCTCGCATGGGTGCCAAAAACAGAGTAGATTCCAGTGTATACTGTCCAGCGAGAGTTTATTGTTATCCGGAATTTCTCGAGAACAATAGTATCGGCATATCTAGTGTTTGTTATCTCGATGCTTTAAGTTTGAGCTATCTTAGTCAATGACATGCTATATCGTATAGAGGCACTAAGCCGTAGTAGCACCATAGTGTTCTCTTGTCGTATAGAACCTACCACTCAAATGGTCTAGTAGACTTTTAGCCTCTATTAAGAGTTAAGATTTTTCGTGAGTAAACGGAGTCAAGAGTGGAATTTACACCAGGAAATGAACAATGATGATCTATCAGACGATTTAGTAAACAACGACGAACTTTGGTCCATGCTAGATGTAACTCTGACTAATTGTAGTACAAGTCTATCGTGACGAAGAGGCATAGGCTATATTCCAGAGTCCAGTGTAGTAGACTGGAGCTTACTAAAGAGAAGCCTGGCTCTGTGTCGCATGATGATCTTTAACGATGGTAATCTTCAATCCATGAGAAATCGAGAGTTCCAATTCAGCCCCTATCTAATTAAAGGTATAAGACCTAATGATGGGAAGGTAGGAGACCATGTGTAAATTACATAAGAAACTCAGACCATAGTTTGTAAGTAAATTGTAAATACACAACATAGACTAAAGAGGTGGCCGCACATAACTAGAATATAATCTCAACATGAGAGAGATTACCTCATCAAAGAGAAGAACTGTCAATGCGTTGAGAGACAGCCGGGGAGCATGATATCGCTTAACATCTTGTGGATGGGACGGCCAATAAGAACGCACTAAAATTATTCTGCGAGCCCAGTAATGATCTCTCAATCCATTACTGTGAGAAATCATTGTGGGGGATGCAGATACGAGTGCCATGGCTATGCCCGGCCAACTTTGTCAAGAGATTACGCATTCGTCGTAGTGTACGAATAAATATTATAAGCATTAAGGTAGTGAGAAGACAATGGAAATTTTCAGCTATTTTCTGTATGCATTGTCTCAAAAGAGCGCAAGCGAAGATTAGTTGAAGCCACCATGCGGTATTGCGACATATCACTTACTGAGCGTTAAATGCGCTAAGCTCCAAAAACTCACACCACTATCTGCTGAGATCCACAGCAAGAATGAGGCCTTTAGCATTCCAACAGACTCCTGAGCTTTATGCTCCACACCCTAGCCTACCTTATCTTGAATTTTAGGTGCCGACATGGGTTACGCATCTGCTTACTAGCATCTGTTCAGTGGAGCATCGAACAAGATGCCAGTTGTGACCTAGTTACACTTAAAGAACGTCGTGCAGAGAAGGATTAATGTCTTGTGATTACAGGGACTAGTCTATGTAGAAAAACTTCTCGTACTGAAAATGACGCATGGACTCGAGTGCGTGAGTCAGGTTGAGATCCCGTCTCGGGACGGCCCGTCATCTTGCTTGCAGAGGGTCCGTGGAAAGTGCCTACTTGTGGACTGGATTTTGTATGTTAGTTACTGTAAAGGAATGACCCTGAATTCCCATTTCAGTTGGTGGAGTAAAATGATGTCTAAGGGAGAAACGCGAGGACAGGCACCTTACTCTTCATCTTTTTCAGAAGCATTTTCATTAGCTGCCGTTAACTAAGTCTATTTTGGTCTTTACATGATTAATGGACTGTGTCTTTAGATATAAGATTATATCATAAGAGACATAACAATTAAAATTAAAAAAAAAAAACCTTTACGCAGTGCGTGCAAGCCTCATTGCGGGCTCTCCATAAGGGCCCCATGAAGCAAACCCGGACCGCTACCATGCAAGGCGTCACCGAACCCAATTAGGCTATCGTACTCTCATAGGCTGGATAGGAAAGTGCAGACAGACAACTACTACAACACAAGATCTGCCAGGCTGCGCCACCGGCTCAAACAAGTGTGCAGAAAGGAATTCTCTGCTTGTGATATGCGCACTGTTACTCTTATAACGCATTCTCCTTTCCCTTGTCTATTAATGAGTCCGGCTCTGTGTGTTCTGCCTTCGGTACCTTCCACTCGCTCTCCGCCCCCTGCCCCTTCGCTTCATTCACAATCGTTGTTATTTTTATTCTCATACTTTGCTTCTCATGAGAGAACCGTATAATATTAAAATCAGTAGCTGTCTGTGCTTGGACTCTCTATTGTTCACACCATGATCCTCGTGAGCATTTCTGGAATTTGTCCATTACCTTGCTGCAGTTACCACCGACATCCGGAGTGTTCTCAAACTAAGAGGCTCAACATGAGCCTGAGTCGACCTGCTACTGTCGGTCATGGCTAACGATCACAACGATCAAAGCTTCCTGCCTCACAGCGTTAGCGTCTGCTATATTAGGAGATCACTACCCCTATGCATCTCATGCCTCAATTCAATGAGTGACCCCAAATCGCGACTGTGGACCCTAGAGAGCAGCGTTGAATTCAATGCATTGTCCTTCAGGTTGTCGTCCAACGCTCCTTTAAGATTAAGGACCATCTATATACTAGTCGATCTCTCTCCACCTACGCCTCTGATCCGAGCTACACATTTCCATCTTCGTGTGTCGTGTTGTCGATGCCTTACTTGATTGAAATTCCCTAGTGTATTCCCTACACTATATTCTTCATTGCAGTTTTACTTACCGGGAGGATCTCTGTGCCCCATTAAGTCTATTTCCTACGCTTACTGGGATATTGTCAGGCTATCGTCAATAATGCCGCTATCCAGGGATTTCTGGCCTGCATTAGAAGAGCATCTAAATTCAATATACTGTCCTAGCACTTCCATTGTACGAGAAGATGAGGCGGATATAAATTATTTCCTCTGTAGTTACGTTAAGAGTTCACTTCCATATCATCAATTGATATAGCCCCAAAAATGAATTTGGATCATCTGCCAAAAGCTGGCTCTAAAAAGGCACTCTGCCATGATTCATGATATTATCTACAGGTTCGCCCAAATCCCCCAACAGAAGCAAGTCCCCCATGGGAGGCACAACCAGTAAAGGCAAGTCTAAGCCCTTCCCCCTGCCTCAAGGTTGCAGGAGGTGTCCCATTGTAGGTAGTGGGTTCCACAAAGCCCACTCATGCACCAGAGATGGATTTTGATCCTACCACCAGGGGGCCTCCCAAGCAGATCACGCTACACATTTGTTTCACCATGCAAATGTCCTAGTCCAGTCCCATACAGGCTCCACAGCCGTTGATCCAACTTTCATGAGTTTGGACCACCTGGGAAGGGGAAATAGATGAAATCCCCATGAATAAACTGGGGAACAGGGGTGGGCAATGGAGGGTAGGAGATAGGAGATGAGAACATAAGGGACTGGGATGGATGAGCTGGAACAGGGAGGGAGGGAAAAAGCAATGAAAGAGATACCATGATATATATAGAGAGAGATCATGGGGATAGAGAGAAACCCAGTGATAGGGAAGTTGCCAGGAATCCCCAAGGATGACCCCAGCCTGGACTACTAGCAATAGCAGAGAGGGTGCCTGAACTAAACTGGCTTACCCCAGTGACCAGATCTGTGAATGCCCTAACTGTCATCACAGAGCTTTTCTCCAGTGACTGATGGAAGCAGATGTGGAGATCCCCAGCCAAATACTACACAGAGCTCCAGGAGTCCAGTCAAAAAGAGAGAAGAGGGATTCTATGAGCAAGTGCATCAGGATCATGATGGGGAAACATGCAGGGACAACCAAACTAGTGGGAACTCATTTCTTAAAAATCTTATTGAGAGCATATTATGCGTTGGTACTTGGTTAGTACAAAGAGGATGCAATCTTTGTACTTATGTAATTACAAGTCAGTGGATGGACTTAGATGATGCATGCATAAACATGTAATCAGTGAGGATTTCATATAAGGATAAGTATGATGAAAGAAATTAAGTACTGGAGTGTGATAGAGAAAACCTGATCACTGGAGTACCCCACTGGAGATAGTCCTGGATCAAGGAATGGAGCTGGTTATGGGACAAGCTGGAGGACAAGCATATGATGGAACCATCAGCAAGCACAGAGGCCCAGAGGCAGCATTGATTTGAGCTTTCTTAGGACACAGAAGAGTTGGTTGGTAAGTACTTGGAAAGACATTGAGGCACGTGCACGTGTCCTTTGGAAGGTTACAATGGGATATGGGAACATCAGTTGAGGTATGTTTCCAATGAGATGGAATTTCTACATACCTAGAGTAGTTCCAGACACATAATAACATTGTAAATCTATCTGTGGAGCAAGACCATGGGTTCTCGGGTTTTGACTGTTTGATCAAACACATATGAGTATCAATGTTTATATATACGTTTCTACATGGGGACATGTTGTTTAACAGTCACAAAAACGTTTTGTCCTGACTGAGGGGGAACAGCTGAATTCAGAGATGACTGCCTGTTTCAGGTGTGCTTTTCCCCACTTCTGCAGACAACTTGGAGAGCTGGTGGGCCAGAGACACGAGCCCGTCTACTTGCATCAGATGAGGAGATGTTGTCCAGCAGGATGACACAGCCAGTAAACCTTCTTGGGCCACAGGCAATGGCAGTGGACACTTCCCTGTGCTTCATTAAAAAACAGAGGAAGGGGGATTGCTGAAAGACCAGTGAGAAGGCTCCCCAAGCGGAAGAATTTGCTGAGAGGTTCAAGGTGGACCTGTGCACCTGTGTGGTTTTTTTCTCTCCTGGGTGCTCTCAGACTGACTAGCCCCGCTCCCTCCTGTGTCTATATACTTCCTTGTAAACTGACCTACACAGAGAGACCCAGAGTAGGCCATTTGGGGTCAGATTCTCATCTCTATAGACTGAAGGGAGTGTGGTTTTCATTTTAAGAAAAGTGTAAGTTACCACACAGATCATCCTTAAAGCCCACAATGTAAGGATGATAAGAATCCCCAAGGCCAACTATTCTTCAATCTGCTTTAATGACACCTCTTGTCTAAACTTACAGGGTCATTATCTTTGTGTGGCCTCAATTGTTACTGGATATACTTTTAGTATAAATTGTATCTTAAAATACACTAAAATTCTTATTCCCTATTGAAAAAAAAAAAAAACAACACTATAAGAACACAGGAACCACAGAAGGGTATTTACCGCTCCAAGATATTTCCAACAAAACTCATAAGAGTGTCTAACAACATGAACCTCATATTTTCCTACAGGGTAGTTTACAGTGACATTGGAGGCAGAGTCTGCAATCTGTGCCTGTACTTCTTTATCTAGGCCAGTTCAAGATACTAGGCTGGTTTGCTCAGGACTCAGTAAATCTGAGTTCAACTAATAAAGATGATTTTTGTTCTTTGTTCCCATTTCTTCAGCTAATGACCAATAATCAGGGGGAGTCCCAAGCAAATTTTGCATCTCCATCTTCATCACCATTTTTATAAAAGACCCTCAATCTAACTTTTAGCCCAGGTTGTTAACATAAAAGTTGTGTCCCAAACACTCTTTTCCCAAAAAAGCTAAACCATGCTGTGACTATAGTAACCCCCTCAGGTGAACCCCAAATTGTCCTCTGCCCCCTCTAAGCAGATCAGATCTGTGTTAAGCTTGCCACAGTTGGAAGTCCCTGTGTTGGAGCTTATTTTACCATTTTCACAAGCTAATAGGAAATTTCAAAACTTAAGTTCAAAGTGCTTGCAACAGTCTGCAGAGAGTTCAGAACCTTACAAGACCTGCCCCTGAACTCGCTCCTTTAACATCCTCAGTGGTTGTTGATAGCCCTTTGGGAATTAATCTCACAATCAGACTACAAGAAAGACAGGAAAAGAGTGATACAGTTGGGCAGAGACATGAAGAAGATATTCCCCTAGGGTTTAAAAGAAAAAACTGTGATCAGAACGTCAATCTCAGGAGCCAGGCTGACAGACAATGTTTTAAGAAATAAGAATCCATGGCCGGGAAACAGTTTCTTTAATTGTGCAATCACTTTTGGAGCTATTTGGAGTTGTCTGCATAAACTCTTCCCAAATACAAACACACATACGCACCCACACACATTTATTGAGTGCAAATGCCCATTGCTGTAGTTAATGGAGTGAAATACAGCTGAAGTGGGATGAGGAGAGCAGCAGGGGAGGAATTGTGGAAGCCAAGTTAACTGCTCTGATACAAGCTGGCTTTTTTCCTGTCTGTTCCAGCCAGACTACATATTACTGTGCATGATGTACCATGGGTCTACATGTTTCTGTTATCAAACAATATGGGATAAGTGGTAAGTAAATACTATGTGTGAGGTTTTCTTTACCTCATTCAATGCCGAAGCTTTTTCTCCCCTCCCCGATGTATCATCATTTCAATATTCATGGGAGGTGAGGATTGCTTCATGTTTGTTTAAACATAGTTCTCATGTCAGCCTCTGTTTGGGGCTGGGAGATGTCAATATGAGAACCATGTCCAAAAATGGGAGGATGTCACATAACAGCCACCATCATGATGAAGGAGCTAAAGGAATTGATTTATGGGGAAGGATTGAACAATTTAATAGAGCGGCCAGATCTCGACCCAACTCCATACACTAAAGTTAGAGGTGGATTTTGTGAATAGGAAATTTCAAGGACAACATGGTCATGGCAGGGGCAGGGAAACATCTTACTTAGCTGGAATTTTGTGCAAAGGGCAATGACCAGGGCAGCTAGTCAGTCAGGACTTTACATACAGTGCTCTCTTTAGAATGATAAGGGGGGAGGGGGTCTTTTCAGACAAGAATGACAACTCTAGGATGATGTTAAAAATGGACAAATACCTCCAGGGAACTGCATGAGCAGGGGGAAGGTAGATGGGATGATTTAATAGGTCTTTTCCAAGTCTATGATCCTTTTTGTCCCCCATGAGTTAGTAATGTTGTTTTTCAAAGTACATTTGGGAAGCAAAGGATCTGTAATATTCCATGACATTCCTTTAAGATCTAAGCTCATCTTCCTGACAATCTATTTCCAGGGCCATCAAAATGATCATTCCATTTGCAGGAGAAATTATACTAAAGAAATATAATAGTGATTTTTTTTTTGCAACCAAATAAAACACTTCACGATATTAAAGGCTAATAAAGAAAGAAGAGGAAAAGGATGAGAAATCTGGCTTCTTTTCTGCTTTTCTGGTTATACATAAAATCTATCATTCAATGCTAATTCCACAAAGGTCATTTTTTGATGGAAAAAAGTATTTTATTAATTGAAACATGACTACCACTGGTGGTCCTATTTTCCTGATACTATTGCTCTTAGGAATGAAGTTTTGATTACCAACTGATCATCAAAAGCAAAATGAGTACTTTGGTCTAATTAAAGCCTGGATAGATGTAATTCGGGTGCAACAGAGAAAGAACAGAAGGGGGAACTGGCTGCAACACTGCTTCCAGTCCTGGGCAATCTCCTCTGATTTACTGCAGCATTTGGAACATGCAACTTAATCTCTCTGTGCTTTTGTTTTTTGTTTTTTTTTCCTGCAGACCCAGCAAGAGAAGCAGCAGCCATCACAGCCAGAGCAGGAGATGGGATTTCGGCATTCTTCTGGGATTTCCTGAGGATAGACAAGATTTCTGTATTAAGTGCTTTGAGCTATTAAACTAGCATGAGCCTGTGTGTGGTGAGTTCCTGTACCTACTTTTAAATCTTCCAGGATTCATGATGCTTTAGTGTATACAGTAGACATTCAATACATGTTACACTGAATATGAATTACCAATAATTTCTTTAGCAATTATGTCAGCTTACAATATGCATTTTTAATAGTTTTGCCTTACTGACGCGAAATGGTGTTCTTGGAACAGAAGAATAATTGTAATTCTTTTTCCTGAAGAAGGCACTAAGTCTGAATGCCCAAACTGTGCTGAATAACAAACAGAAAGATAGATGTGCCCTTGTTTTTGATTCTTGGTACACAGTGACGGTGGGAGAACAATTACAGAGAACTCTGGTCTCCAAGATCTTGTCAGCATTGGGGTGGGAAGGAGAAGGATGGAGTAAAGACACCTTTGACCCCAGAGCAGACCTCCTGTAATTCAAGTGACCCTCTACTGAAAGTGAGGACTAGGTATTAGGAGACTCATGGTAGCTACTTTTTGTCAACTCACAAAAGGTAAAGAGAAGGAAGAATGGAGTTTCTCTTTAAAGGAGAATTTTAAAATACACATAATTCTAGAGCCTACAGTCAAGACCTAAAAAATATGGCCAAATAAACAGGAACCCCTACTCAACATTATAACCGCTTAGAAATGCAGTTGGCCTCTTCGTTAAGTGACTTGTAAGCCCTGACACACATTCGAATTGTACTAGGGATGCTGAGATGCCAAGTTACTGAAAACTCTTGCCTTTTATAGCGAGGTGATAGAAACCCACTTCAAGGGGAGTGCATGTGCTGGTAATCCAAATTTTATACATCACATTCAGTTTAAATACTACCAAAGTTTCTTTTTTGAAATGTTCTTTCCTCCATATTATGTGACAAAACTTTTTGGAGAGATGCAACACACGTGTCTACTCATGATGCAGATAAGGATCCCTCAACAGACCAAAGTACTGAAACCATCAAAGTTTAATTTGGTAAATTGATGAGTTTTATTGGGATTACTTACAGTAGCAAAGGAGAAGGGTTACTTACAGGAGCAGAAATGGCTCAAAGACAGCTGCATCACTAAGAAATAGTTCAAAGCTGCAAACCTGGAGTGCACTACACAACTTGCTGGTGACTCAATATGTTGGAGAGTGTTCTTTCCAAGTGTCTGTGGGCTAAACCTTTTCTAGACATCTCAGCTGCTTTCTGCTTCTTCTTTCTGGTCTGGTCTGAATCTTAGCAGTTTGGCATGTCTGAGTCTTCTTTTCAGCTTAAAAAAAAAAAATCTGACAGGTGGGGGCCCTAGTGAATCTTGTCAGTTTCAGGGACTTCCTGGAGCTATCTTTGAATAGTTTACCTTCCTGATGATTTATCTTCTCTCTATAATGGGATCTTGGAAAAAGGGGCTACATAGCATCCTTTTTGTAAGCTACCTATGCTTAATAACAAAGAGCTTTAAATGGCTCCCATTTTGAATTTGACATTCAAGAAAACAGTACTGTATATCTTTACCTCTATGCTTACTTAGAATCTCATGTTTTTATTTCTGGCACTAAAGTTAATGTCACTTATGCCTACATTCTCATGATTTTCCTAAGCAGAGGTTACATTTTTATGATCTTGATTTTTGAACCTGTTTAAAATGTTGTTCTCTTCCCTTTAGCAGTCTGTGATTCCACGTCTTATCATTGATCTATACGAGTTTGGGTGGCCTTTTCAGTAGGGGTCAACTAAAAGGCACATGAATCTCAGAGATCTGGCAGTGACATAATTTTATTTGTCTTAAAAATAGAAAAAAATAAATCAGTTTAAGCAAAGAAAGCACAATTTATGAAAAAAGCAGCTAATCTTTGCAAAAGTATAAAATGCTGTTTAAATGTCCCTTTTGGGATATGATCTGACAGAAGTTACCTATGGGACTGGAATATGGGAGATGAGATATATCATTCACTATGGAAAAAATGCGCCTTTTAAACAGACACTTGTCATAACATTGGACAATGTGAGCAAAGGAAATAATTTACATTATGAAGAGCTCAACAAACAAATCCTGTAAATAATACATGCTGAAGAGCAACATGCAGCTCCAGCAGGGCTTTGCTCAGTGAGGCTCTGTTTAAAACATTTATTGGAGGCATATATTACAGTATATCACTTACTGGCTGGAAGCCATGCAATATGTGTCTTTACAAAAAAAATTACCTTGTAATATGAGCCCCTCCAAGGCATAATTATATAATAAAGTTCTTATTGGGAAAACTGGAAGTAGGCCAAGCCTTGTCCAAATATAGTGAATGTCAGAGCCAAATTTATTATCCTTAGCTATTAACAGGAGAAGGCAGGTTTTGTTTACCAAGCCTAATTCTCTCCTAATTACAGCCACTATAAAATAATTACTATCCATGGGATAACAACACAAGACAGAGTGACTAACAGAAGAAACTGCAGGGGTTAGAAAACAGAGTGCAATCCTGTGTCATTTTGAACAGCTTGTGTACTGCCATGAACAAATTAACGGACTTCATTAAGGAATTATATTTTAAGAGTGGCTTTGCGGTGAAGCAGTAAAGCAATTAATGCATCTTATTTGGTCCTAGATCTGAGTTGCCGTGCAGTTTGAGACAGCAACTAAATTTTTTTTTCTTTTAATTTTTGATGTATCAGGTTTAATAGGATTACAAGCACATTACTGGGCAAGACAGTTAATGAGTATAGAGAAAAACCTCTGTTTGGGACAAATGATCTGCGGCCCCTGCTAACTTGTTCTGTCTTTATGAGCTGATTTCTTACCATGGCGATTTTAATAATCTACTAAAGACAAACGCCAACTTTTATCTAATTCCATTTCACAACCTGCCCTTATGTCCTCGACTCAGTTGGATCATGCTTTTGATGAAAGGGCTATTTTTCAGAAAGGGCAGAGTATTCTGTGTCTCTATTTGCGCCACAAAATTGGGAACTTGAAATATTATTTCAATATTTCATATTTGCCTTCCACACAAATCAAAAATGAGTATTATGTAGTTGAAACATGATGCCTCATTAGGTTCTCAATGTCGCCAGTTCCCACGTTCCCTCACCTCTTCCATCTCATCACAGAGCTCCCGCGATGGAAGGAAGCCTTGCTGCAGATCTGTGAACCCTGGAAAAGCATGCATTGGGATCAGCCACGGTTCTTACTACCTGTCCAGGACGGCCAGGGTGAAAGGCCAGGCTGTGTTGGGCTGTGTCTTCTCTCTCCCCTCTTACTCTCCAAAGCCCATTCACCTCATAGTAAGAAAGATGGTCCTGTTTTGGTGACTTGGTGAAAACCTACAAACTCAGCACACACACTTGGGGAGTTGGTTTTAGATACTGTTTTTAATAGGCCTCCAGATGGCCACATAAAAGCAAAAGGATTATTATAGCAACTCCCAGCTGGGCCATTAGAGATAAAGGTGGGCCAGAGTTTTCTTTAAAAAATTCTTCTTTTGAGGAGTACATGACCTGTTCCTAGGAGGAAAAGAAAAAAAAAATCTTAAGAATAAAAGTAGGGGGAGAAATTCTAAATCCAGAAATTCAGTTTCGTATTGTATCTGCCTCTATCAATGTTACTTTATGCAAATCAATTCACTTGATTTAAAGTTAGAATTACAAAATGTAATCTTAGTTCTTTTCAATAATGCTATGGCAGGCTTCAGGTTTCTTATTTCTCCTTTCCTTTTTTATTCTCTAGATACTGAACATTTCTACAGGGAAATAAAGTTAAGAAAGGAATAGGCAATAAAGAGATTCAGGAAAAACTTTTCATGTGGAAAAAATGTCCTGTCTCAAATATATATATATATATATATATATATATATATATATATATATATATATATATTGCAAATGGCTTTTGAGCTGTGAGGTTGAAGGAGGACATGAAATGAAGGTCCCCCAGTGGCTGAACACCTCCTCATTGTACAATCAAAGGAGAAGCATTGAACATCCCTTTCTTTCCCCGCGGTCAGAATCCACAGTGGCTCAGAGGTTGGAAACAGGGCTGGCTGCTTCACTTGGCACAGCCATGCACTCTGCTTTCCTCCATGCTCCTTTTCTAGATATTTCAAAACTGCCCCTCTATGCGCAGGTCACCATATTGTTCAAAGATTTCTTTTGGGGTCTCTGCTTACACTCACTCACACCACACAGGTATGCATTTGTTTGCCAGGAAAATGGTTATCCCCAAGAAGCAGATATGTTTCTCTCCAGTCCTGTTCAACTTCCACTGTGAGTCAATTCCTCCCAGATTCCGTGGTTAGCTGGTTGGTGTGCCCTACTTTGAATTGAGTCTTTTCATCTTTTCTTGTGTCTCCTTGGGAATCTTGGTGAGAAGTTAGAGAGGACAGTTTTAAGAATTACTATCATATTTTTAATGTTGGAAATACAAAGAAAGATGTAAGAGCCCAAGTGTGTAATGACTGAGAAAATATGGAACCATTTTGTCATTAAATCAACTCTGCATATAATGGAAAAAAAAAAGAATTACTATCCACTTCCCATTTTAACAAGAAGCATCTCTTACAAGTTTCATTCTTATTGTTTTGAAATCTTTCAAATATCTAAAATTAGACAGATCAAAAAATACCCACATATTTACTCAGATTTAATAATTGTGACATATGATCAGAAGTTTTAAATATTTGCTTCTTGGTTCTTTATTCCAATAAATCATTGCAAAAGGAATGAGGACTGCTTTGTTCTCAGAGGTGATGCCACAAACCTCTCTCAGAATCATTCCACCCTTCTTCTGGGAACAAACTAATCTTAAAATAGGTGTATTGCTTTCATATCCAAGTTTATGCTGACTGCATATGTTTGTAATGTTCCATTGTTTTCTCATTTTAAATTTACATGAATGATAGATTTTGAATCACTCTTGTGTTTTCAACATATATCCTTGCTCATGCACACAGAATTAACTCATTTATTTTAATTGCCAAATAGGCTTTCATTGCCACTATGACTATAAGATAATTCATTGTTCAAAAGAGAATAAGGTCTTATGCAATATAGTGGATGAAAAACAACCCATTATTTTCTCTGAGGTGCTTTCAATTTGATACTAAGAATAATAAGGATATTGTGTTTGTTTGATTGTTCAAAACAATGATTTACAGGGCTACAAAATGTGAATGACAACTCTAAGTTTTTCCAGCAACTCACATTCCTATATGGAAGAACTCATCCTGCACTAATTTTAATCAGGTAAATATAGAGAGACTATGTTGGTGTGGCCATGAGGGAAAAAAATTAGATAGAGGAAGAGAAGGGATATTTGTTTGGGTCCTAAGAGCAGAAATGAGAACCATCAGAGACAATGAACAAATTTGCTGGTCCTGAGAATTCCAACATTACCGACCACATCCAGTTATTATGATGTCAATGGACAGACACAGCAGATGGTCAAGGACCTAGCAGTGCATTGTGTCCATGGCTCAGGTAGTTAAAGAGACCATAGAATGAATTAGTGAGATGCACTTGAATGTTCTGCCATCTCAATGCACTGCCTGCTGAGATATAACTTCTGTGACCAGTAGCATCCACCTACCTAGCATTAAAGGCTGTGTCTTTTCTTCAAGCTTCCTGCGTAGACAGTTAAAGAGGGTAAATTCCATTTTAAAAGTAAATGCAACTATGAATTTTAAATGGTACAGTGCTACTCAGTGTCAAGAGAAGCAAAGTTTGTTGACTCAAGGTCACTAATACCCATTTACCAGATCAAGTGCAGAATGTTGCATGGTGAGGCATCTTTTAATAAGAAACTAGGAATGGCAGCATTAAGGCCATTATCAGCGGCCTCTGATCTTAGAGAGAATAATATTTCAATACACCTGTTCACTAGGGTCAGCGTTATGCAGAGGCAAAGTAAATATGCACCTTTCAAGTATATTTCAAGGAACACAGGGCATAGCCAGCCTTGCAGAAATCTCTACTACACCGACCTGCCACAAGAACCAAAATTCCCATATTTAGAGTCATTTTTCTGACTTGAGGCATTTTATGTAGAAAAATCTATGACACTAGATGAATCAGTTAAGTACTAAGTAACTGGCTATGCTTTTGATACTCATTAAAACTTTAGTGAGACTTGGGCCTGGAGATATGACTTAACTGATAAGATTGTATATTGCTCTTCCAAAGGATCAGAGTTCAGTTCCTTGTCCCCACATCTAGTAGGTCTCAAATCAATAGCTCCAGGGGATCTAACATTCTCTATTGGCATCTACAGGTGCCCTCATACACATGCTATAAAATCATAGAGGCACACATGATTAAAAAATGAAACAAAAATGAAGACCATTTGGTGATCTACAATATCAGAAAAAAATGCTAGAATAGTTAAGTATTTTATTTTGGTGGGTAAAGAGGAAAAAAGATTAAAATTTACGCACATACACATATAAAAACACCTGGTAAGATTGTGTGTCTACATGTGTAAGCATATGTGTGTGTTTATGAGTGTGATTTCATGAACATAGGTGCAGAGGTTACAGGTGGTGATTAGGATGTATTGTATGACAGAAGAATCTATTTTCAATAAAAAAATTAAAAAAAAAATAACTGGAGGATATAAAACATCTGGGCCGGGCGGTGGTGGCTCACACCTTTAATCCCAGCACTCGGGAGGCAGAGGCAGGCGGATCTCTGTGAGTTTGAGGCCAGCCTGGGCTACCAAATGAGTCCCAGGAAAGGCGCAAAGCTACACAGAGAAACCCTGTCTCGAAAAGCAAACAAACAAAAAAATCTGGATAATTTTGACAAACACTTTCTACATGCCTTTGAGATAGAGAATTGAGCCTGAAGGGTTAATATCACATCCCCACTAGGACAAATATAACCCCCCTCAGTAGCTGATCTTATCAAATGGATGCTTATCAAACTCCAGCCACTAGGAGACAGTATTTTGTAGCAGTTAAAACCTTGAGTTTTGACAATAGCTAGACAAGGGTTCCAGGCTGAAGCTAGCATGAGCATGGGCTAGTTATCCACTTTCAGGTTCATTTTTTTTTATTTTGAAAAAATGGGTTAGGATCAATTACTACTGCATTGTGTTGTGAGGATTGAATGAGATGGTGTATGTCAAGTGATTAACATATGCTTGGTGCTCATGAAACCCAAATGAACCCAGTTCCTAAATGATATATGGATCCATTCCATCCTACAAATCTTTTTCTCCCCTCCTACTCCACTCACCTAGCCTTACAAACTCCTCTCTTCAAAACAAATGTCATGGACCCAGATGCAGAAAGCGTTAATTTTCATTAGAAGACTCTGGCATTAAGCCAAGACACGATCAGCAATGCATCTCCTGTGCATCTTATTTCTCCTTTCATCTAATTACAGGGGCAACAGCAGGGGAAAGAGTTATCTTTTCAGTTAATGGTAGGGAATGACTGAAACCCAGATGAGGAAAAGCTTTAAGGGAAGGAGATCAAAGCTTACACATTCAGGGTTCGTCTATCTCCCAGCTAAATCCAGAACCAAATGGAAAACATCTATGGTCTCCTAACATCCTCTTCTGTGCTCCCAAATCCACGGTTATTTCCTTGGAGTGTAATGACTGATTCATTGGGCTGCTCAGCTCCATAGCATCAGGGTTTCCCTTCCCATCATCTCCTGCTGTTTCATATCACAATCTTGCTATCCATAACAACTGCACTAGCCACTGAGTACTCTGTACCTGTCCTTTGTGCAGAGCATGATAGTATGAGAGTAATACTTAGAATAAGTGCCAGAGAAGATTCTTGCCTTGTATTGTATCTCTGAGTTTTTCTTCTATCCAATTTAGCTATTCAATGTAGCAAATAAAATTTTCACTGAAAGATCTTGGTTAAATCTATCTATTGTTTCTATAGAAATGCACAGAAATTTCTGTTCTTAAAACCGCATTAACATTCAGAGACTACACAGTACTTTCTAGTTCTTAATACAGAAGATACTTTCAACGAAAGCCACTGTCTGGGACTTATGTATAACGATTATTCTGCTATCAACAATGGACCCTGTATGTAGCTTATTCAAGGATCTCAATCTCACTGCTTACATCAAGGCTTTAGCTATTTTGATGACTTCATTCATAAATTATTTTTTCCAATTCTCATCAATCATTCCCTCAAAAAAAGTCTTTCTATAAATTTCTTGGCATCTAAACTGGTTTTCCTACATTTTTACCTACCAAGGACAGAATTTGTGAACAGTTTAAAATTCATGCTTATGAGTAAAATTCTTTCTCATCCTGTAGAATTTTGATACCTTTACAATTTAATATATTACAAGGCTATCGATTCATAAAAACCCCATTGATTTTTAGGTTCTTTCCAAGATCAATCCCATGGTAAATTCATCTTGAAATGCAAGTAAATGTGCTGCCTGTTCTAAAGTCACCTCATTTGGAGGAGAAGGAATTCTGTATTTGCCCTTAACTTTTCTGGGCAGACATTCAGAAGCAGAACTCTGGCCTGTTAAGAAGCACAGCTGTACCCTGCAGGTAGAATGAAAAGGTCCTAGATGAGGTCTTGAATGCATGTCCTTACATGGTTCACATTGCAACCTAATGTACAGTTGCAGACCACCCCACCTGAGATAATAAATGAGAAACTCTCAGGGCTGTTGAGCACTTTGCAAATTTTCACAGTGGCTCAGCACAAACTTAGTTAGCACAGGTGTTCACATAATTGTGATTCATTGGAGAAATTCTCAGTGCTCAATAGCCCTCATACTCCTTTTCCTCCTAGGTGGTGGCTGAGTGTGAGTATATTGTGGGGAAATGTGCCATGATGTCGGGCTTCACTGGTGCTTGTCCAAAGGGTACTGGGTTGATTAAAAAAGAAAAAAAGAAAGAAAGAATAGCTAACTGTGTCCAATTCTCTTGGTCCATTTACTTAAGTTTTAGAAATGGAAAGATGACATGTATTCAATAATTCCAAAGATGGACACTAATGCTAATTTATTATTCACACAATTCCACTAAAACAAAACAAAACAGAAACCCCTATCACCAACAACTCTCTTACAGTACTGAATAAGACTATGACTTTTTACTGAGATTTTCAAATAAAGTTCAAAACAATGCAAAGATCTCAGTCTCCATTTTTTGTCCTTTGTGGCTGCTATCTTCTGGTGCATGTGCTTGGTGCCATCCAAATGCCCCTTTGCTCATTTTAAAGTTGGTCACCATTTGGAGTAGGATCCCAAAGTAATCACTTTGAACCAGTGCTCACTCTACAATCAGCCATTGCTGTCTGCTCTAGTTTTTCTACCTGCAGAGTGAAATACATTTATACAATTGAGTCTCTAAGTAATAATGTAAAATTTGCATAGTTCTTAATGTAATAAATTAAATGACTTAGATTTTCCAAAACCCTTACAATTCAGTTAATGAATATTAAGTTCCTATATTATGAAGCATTGTGAGTTGGAGGATAATGAGGAATAAAAAGCCACCCACTCGTCATGCACATATGATCTATATATGATGCTCTTACACTGTAATTTGGTGCATCAGGGTTAAGATCTAAATTTTTGTATTCCTCTCCATTTTAAATTGCTTTAAATTCCATCCCTGATAATCAACTGGTATGCCTTCCACTGAGCTTCATGTCACCATCTAGATGAAAATATAGCTACCATCACATTAAAAAAGGAAGTGATTTTTCTTGGAGGAAGGAAATCAAGGAGGTTATATTTTGATCTTTTAAATTCCACAAATTTTCTAGCATTTGACATCTAAATTCTGCTTTGTATTGGATTTTCTCCATCACAAACCAAGAACTTGCCTTGCACTTTGACAGTAGAGGGTCTGAATGTTTTTATTATTCACACAATCCCATAAAACCTCTGAGAAATGCATTGTTTCCTCTTCATTTTCAAATACAAATTAGTACTGTTAGAAATCTCAAACTCTTTACCATCCACCTAAACCTCACATTCCCACATGATATCCTCCAGGCAAAAAGACACACTACTATTACCTACTATTACATTAGTCTCAAATACATATAATGCCTTCTAACCTGTGGATTGTGCTAGAGTATCACTTTGACTCCTGTCTGAGCAGGAAAGAGGTTTATATCAATTAATGTTCATTTTCAGTTCTCTGGTCCTAATATACTCTACTAAAACCATCCAGGGTAGAAAAATGCTTCTAAAAGAAACACATCATCAGTTCTGATGGCAGTTTCATCAGCTTCCAATAGAAAGATGTTATCAAGAAATAGAGCCTAGAAAAAGACCTCACCAAGTAAACTAAGGGTTAACTGTCTTTGAGAGAACTAAGGTAGGCACAGAGCAAAACAAGAGCATAGTGCTTAAGAGAAGTCCTGAGTGAGTGTGTATTGCTTCATAGGGATAAGGCCATGTCTTGGACCAATGTCTTAGCCCCATGAGAATGCCCAAGCCTTGGTTCCTGGTCCAAATGTGAATGCTAATAGCGTGTGCAGAAACTATTTACTTGTAGCTTTCCTCCCTTGTCCCCATGATATAGTCTCAAGACCATTTCAACTGAGATTCACTAACCCTGTCTCTTTGATCCCACTGCACACCATAAACCCCGCCTCCTTTCTTTATCTGTGCCTTAACCACCCTCTTCCTACCTCAACAGCCAGCAGCAACCTCATCTCTCTGTTCAACTTTGTAAACACACTCAGCTTCTTTATGTATGACAGAGGCAGGCCCACCAGATCCTGGAGTTCGTTAGTCTTTTCTTCATTTCCCTTCAGTCAGGTCAGTCCCTGGAACCAAGGAAGGATTTGGTGAAGGGGCAACCACAAGGACCCCCATGGTGACACTGACTCCAGGGACTTGCATTAGTCAGACAAAGGAAGGCTCCTAGAGAAGTTCTCTAACAAAGGCAAAAGAAGCAGTAAAACAAAGGAAGAGAGCAAAGTGCAGAAAGAACCGAGGAATGCAAAGCACATCTCAGCAGCGGTAGGGTCCCCGAGTATGCTGCCCTGGGTTAGCTGTGTCTATCAGACAGAACGCCAAAGTTTTACCTACTTATGAGACAAAGGAAATACATCCAAACTTGGAGAATGACTTTCAGGGTCCTTGACTGCTAGATGAGAACCATTAGTATAGAAACTATGGGTTCATTAGATTTCAAATACTTGTAAAAATATTTAATTTCCACCAATGTCTATAAATGGTATTATCTGCAACCAATATTTGTCATACTGAAATCATAGCCTTCATCTGACGACTCACTCAATTAGCAACTTCTTTTTTTAAAAAGATTTATTTGTTATTATGTATACAGAGTTCTGCCTACATGTGTCCCTGCAGTCCAGAAGAGGGCACCAGGTCTCATTACGGGTGGTTGAGAGCCACCATGTGGTTGCTGGGAATTGAACTCAGGACCTCTGGAAGAGCAGTCAGTGCTCTTAACCGCTGAGCCCTCTCTCCAGCCCAATTAGTAACCTCTTGAAGCCAATTATATCTACAGTCAAAACTGTCTATTTTACTATAATAAATTTTTCCTTGCCAAGCATCTAAGGTCATAAAAATATGTGTGAAGAACAAATATTAATGGAATATATAATTATATATGGAACAAATATATAATGGAAAAATATTAATGCAATGCTCATTGTATTTTTAAGACTTTTCAGTCTTCTAGCTTTATTCTTGACATCCAGAAACAGAAATTTTCAGATTCATTTTCACTGGCACAGCAGACTTCTTTAATTTGTTCACTTTGGCTTCCAACTTCAGGCATCAGTTGGTGTGCTATTCTTAATAATGACTGCTGTACCATTCAGTTCTTGAACCTATGTTCACGATGTCTGCCAGGCCTGAGAGTAAAATGTCTATAGAAATCAGGTTGAAAGTTCAGAGAGGTTTCTCCATTTTTCTTTCCCCTCCCTGCCTCCACCTGTCTCTCCCCCCTTTCTCCTGCCCCTCCCTCCTCTCTTCCCATTATTCTATACTAATTCATGCAGCTACTATACTATTCAGATGCTCTCCCATAATTCAAAAGTTATTTGGCACATCATATGACTAAAGTTTATTGCGAAAACAGGGCAGTCGTCTGCCAACAGTTCCTCTGCTTCTGACTTTACACGACTATGCGTTCTTACTTTCCGTTCTTCTCCCAAGATAGAGTGACTTTTGCATTGCGCACTTAAGGAACGCTTAAAATTTTAAACCAGAAATATGAAGGAAAATGGCTGAATTTTTTTATCTTTCTCTAGGATATATTGTCATCTCAAGACCAGTGGAACAATGTTAAAAAATATCATGCTTTTAAAATGTATGCAAGGATGCTTATTGGTTTGTAACGTTGTCTCCTATCTCATTCTCCTGTGAAGCATAGTAACAGTAAATGAGCTTTCTTGGGTCTGGGATGCTTTTGGAATGGCCTTTACTGGAAGGGACTATACTGTCTTGAGTTCACCAAACCCCTCTCCCTAATTGCTGGCCAGCCTGAGAGGCAACTTTATTCCAATTTTGAGAAAGGAATTCTCATTGGTTAGCCTCTGTGAGAAACTCTCTTGACTGCACTAACTCCCTAGAATGAGGGAGACTGGATGCTCCGGGGGCAGGGGATCCCTCTCCAGCAGATTCAGATGTTTCCAGATCTGCTGGTGGTAATTGACATAATTCGTTCTAATGAGTTAGAAGAACCTGAAGAGCTTTCTGTGCAAACGCGTGGAGCCACTCTGTGAATTTCTAGGCTTTTAGGACCCTCTCAGTCCCCAGTTTCTGCATTTACTGCATCCAGTAAACTGATAAACAAAAATGATTTATTGTAAAATAGTTATAAGTAAAGAAATGTCCTCTGAGGATACAATAATTGTTTTCATTTTCCTTCCCCAGTGCCAGTGGTATAATAAAATGCTAATAGATGCAAATTATGCATGATCCTTAATGCATACTAAAGAGAAACCATTTAAAAATCAGGTACCTTTTGTTTGTGAATAAGCAGTGGGACATTGTTTTCTTTCTGAGGTATTGTACTAACTGGAAGTTTCCTTTGTGGATGGTCTGCACAGACAGGCCTCCTTAAGACTGTTGCAGGGAGACATTCCTGAGAGGAGTGGAGGCATCATTGGGGAGGAGAAGAGGTAAACAAAACCATTTTTTTTTTAATTTTAGATGATTCTGTAAGGAAATCATGGAAATAAAACCAAAAGATGTGAATAGGACAGCCACTGTGACTTAAAGAAGAGAAAATTGAAATATATGAAAAATCAATGAGATAATAATTAAGTTGTGTGCACACCACAGAGTGGCCAGGACACCTCGTGCATTTAGACCTGAAGCTTAGGAGCCGAAGTCATCAGTAGTTAAAAGGGAGCAAAGAACAGCCGTCATTCTGAAGCTAATTTCATGATGAGACACTAAAAAACACATACCTGCTACAGTCAAGCAGGATATTTATAGGAGGTTAAAGATACAAATTAAAGTCCAGGAGCCTATACATTCCTGATTACCCAGCATTCTTAAATCAGTCCTCCTCAGTCTCACACCTGGGGTCTCAGCTGCAGCATAGCTGTCATTTACGCTATCCATGGCCCAGGATTGATGACAGTCATTCGCTGATGAAGCTGTATACATCATTTCTGTCCGAGCTGCACTGGCCAGATGGACCCTGACCATCCATCGCCTGTCAGGGACGCATCTGTTCACACTGCTGCTAGGGGTACTAACAAGTCATTGGCTTCTCCAAAAGGACAGTGTCAGCTGGATAGGGCACAACATAAAAACCGGTGTTGCCAGCTTTCTCTTTTTTCTTATCAAGGAATGGAGTTTGTTTCCCTCCTCCCAAGAGGAGATACATTGCATTAACTTTTTTTTTTCTTAGAAAAGTTAAAGAATAGATATCCAAAGATCACAGACACTTTATCACCTCCATATTGATAAAACAAATTGGTTTTCCATCTCAAATTTCTTTGTGTTGGTAGAGCTTCAGTAAAATATGACCCATTCAAGGCTATGAAATTCAAGTGTTTGGTCAAGCCTGGGAGTTTATCAGTATTTGTGTCTATAAGAAAAGTCAAGATGTTTGTGTATTGTTTTTTCTTTCTGAAATCCAGGTAATTTTTTTTCATGCTTGTTATAAATAATACTCTGAGGCTAAAATAAGAAAGTAACCTAAAGAAAAGTTCACAATAATTTTGTCCACAAATCATATCAATAGCAAGATGGTACACATTTGGTAAAGAGCTTTTTTTCATTTATTCCAATTCTATTAAAGATGATTTTTTTTAAAATAAAGAAGTCATCCTTTTACTGGAATGATTAAGTAATACCTGTGGTTCAACTTGTTCTGTGTTTCAGGTAAAATCTAAGCTTTTTCCGTCTGTTAATTTATTTGCTATTCACATCTCTATATGGTAGAACTCAGTTTTCAATGAGCAAACTAAAGACTAAAGAGTTAAAAATATTACAACTATAGTGTAGTATTGGCATAATGAAGCTTTGAGACAAAAATAGGTCTGACATCAAAGCCCATGGGTTGATTCTTTTAAAATTTTAGTTTCCAAAAACAATCTTCAAATACAGATCTAAACAGCTCTTACAGTCCAATTTCTTGATAATTAGAAAAATGTCTTTTTTATTAAAAGGAAATTATTTGCTTTGGCAAAATTTTAACTAGAGATTTCAAACTAATCAAGAAAGAGAACTAGAACCCAAATTGGACAATTAACTACTTTCTTGTTTAATTTCAGGGTAGAATTTCATTTAAAAAATCTTCTTTATTGTCGAAAGATAAGCTTCAAAAGTTAATAGGTAACCACACACATGCTCTTACATGTGCATGGTGCATCCAGAATTATCTCCATGAGAAACAGATCATGGGGGAGGAATGCTCTTCCACAGGACAGCAAAGCAGAGGCTATTGCTAGAATAAATCTGAATGGGAATGGGTGTCTACAGGGATCCTTCCTGGTATTTGTCTATCAATCCATGTCCTACACATAGCCTCCAGCCCTGTATTATTTCAGTTTACTGGTTTATGATAGAAAATCCAGTACATTCAATCACTCATAGAAACCGTAATATCACAGATTCGGGTGACAATTTATTGTAAAAGAAATTAACCTAATTTTGTTAGATGTGAAACTGTTAAGCGATGAGGTGCCTTTCTCAAGGTCACAGGGAAAGCATATCTGAATTGGCAATGAGAGACACATTGTTGAAAAATATGAGTGACTATAAACTTCATTTTGGCTGTCTGCTTTGGCAGCTTCAAGAGTTCTGCAGGGAAATTTCTCTATAATTCTCCATTTTGGCCTCAAAAACTGGCAAATCATATGGATTTTCTTATTACATGGCCTCAAACTCCAATTAATTCACTTTGTTTTTTTTCTTATAATTTTATATTACTGTAGAAATTTAAAATATTGGAACAGAATTAAATTTCTGAATGTATATATATTGTTTAAAGACACAAGCAAATGCATTTCTACCAGGAAAGTTAATGCAGGTACTGAGGATCAGTCATTGTGTGCTGATTGTCACACTTGGTTCCTCTTGCATTCAGCTGGGAACATTCCACAATCTAAAAGAAATTATGATCCTTAAGAGCAGAAAGTAAGTCAAACAGGCTAAACTGCCATTTAGTCCAAAGAGCAATGCACTAGAGGAAATGAAATAAGCTGTCTTCCCAGTCGACTGGAACAGGTACTTTGTAAATGTTCTACAGCTAGAATGAAGAAATGAATGAGTGGGTACAAATGAATTAAAGTATATGTAGGAGTATTTATGGGGTACAATTCATAATTCCATCACAAAAAAAGTCAGATGGTGGTAAGACAAATAAGGATCTTCTGGAGGTAAGTGTGCCTTTATCCTGGTACCCGGGACCAAGGGCATGGCAAAGAGGCGTTGCAGATGTGATGAAGGTGTGGGGATCAAGGGGCGATGAATTGTTCACTATTAATTCATGGCAGGCCCTGTTGAATTGAACGCACTCTTACAGGTGAAAGCACTTCCTTGCTGTGGTCAGAAAGGGATATGCCCTGAGGATGCATCAAGAGAGGTGGGACATTGGTGACTTTCAGATGGAGGGAAGGTTCCAGAAGTCAAGAGGGCGGGCATTCTAGAAACACGACTGCAGAATCAGATTCTCCCCAGAACCTCAGAAAGGAAGGCAGCCCTGACGTCACCTTCTTCTCATCCCTGGGCAATCCATGTCAGACTCTGACTTACAGAGCTGTAAGGGAACAGAAGCATACCGTGTTAAGCCACTCTATTTCTGCCAATTTGTTAAGGCAGGGATAGAAGACCAACACATGTTTCTGATGTTGTTTTAGCATTCCACAGTTTATAGATCCACCGTGATGCCACCTAAGAGGTCAATGTCAAAAATGTGAATCCAAAGTTCAGCGTTAAGTTCCAAGAAGAAATAACTCATTGTTTGAATAGGTACAGCAATTAAATTTTGTGATGAATTTGGAGAGCATTCTAAAATGGCTGTGATAAAATGTGTGTCCCTTTCTTCAGGAGTAAAAATAATACTGAGTTACTGGGAGTCTCCAGCACCGGCCAAGATCTCATTTAACAAATTTTGCAATTTATTTTTATTTTAATTAGCCAGATTTATTAAGTAAAAAAAGAAGAAAAGAAATTTTGTTAATAAGTCAATATAATTACTAAGATAGACCTTGTGGAATGGTATATATATTCTTTCTCAGATATACCATGGTATCTAGTACATCGATGCCTGGCCCACCATGAAAATTTAAAAATTAGTATTTGATATGATTTGTAATTTTTGTAAATATTGTTTAAAAAGTAGTGTTTGGTTTGAGTATCTATCTTTCTGAAATAAATGACTCTCCATTAGGCAGAGTTCTTTCCTATTGTCTGGTTTAAGGAGCAGTAAGATTATTAGTGATGTAGCTTAAATGAACTACATAGGAGTTTACAAAGTTATCTGGACATCTAGGCAGTACATACGGCAATTGCAAAGGTTCGTAATCTAGAAATGCTTTGCTTTCGTTTAAAAATTCAGTGAAAAAATATAAAAAAAATACTGTGAAATACTGAAACAAAAGATTGTGCGGAAGTCATTTCTTAATGTAAGTACAGGATAGAATAACAGCCTGCTCTTACTGTTTATGCCTACATCTGCACGCCCAATCATTAGTTTTCTCTTACTCCATATTAAAGGTAAGATCTAAGAAATTTTAAATAATCCTTTCTACCATAGTCTCTTCTTACTCAGTATCCTGGTTATGTTACCATTACTGTGATAAACACTATCACCAAAAGCATCTTGGGAAGGAAAGGCCTTATTTGGTTTGCACCCTTCTCTCTGCCTCCCACTGTCCCTCTCTCCCTTCATCCCTTCCCTCCCTCTTATCTTTCTACTGGGGATGAAGCCTAAGCTTTCTCGCAGCTAGGCAGGGCTCTATTACTGAGCAGTGCTTCCAGCCCTAGCTTACATTTTACACCACAAATTGATAGCAACATCACAGCAGAAACATTACCCATGAGTTTTCTGGTCAGTGATGCTATCCTATCCACACAAAGCTCCACTGTTCTTCAGTTTTTTGTTAGCTTCATTTGCTGTACATACAAGGTTTTGTTTGGTTGGTTTTCTTTTTCCTCCCTAGCTCACAGTGAAAGAATTTCTTTTTTAATGCTGTGTCACAGAAGAGCCAATTCTACCACCCAATTATCCACCTCTTCACCCTCGAATTGGCACACAGATGCTCAAAGGAAGCTTGTGAGATCAAGCTGTGTGTGCAAAATATTGTGCCCTGAGATGCTGGATTTGGTGGCAAAGCTTTCAGGCCACTCCAGGGCGTATGTGCCCTATGGAGAAGTGTTAGTCTCCAGGCAGACCATGATAGGCCTCGGGTTAATCTTGTATAGAAAGATGGATTCCAACCCAGTCACCACTGGCAAAGTAAAGCTTAAACCAGTGATGTTTACTTTTGCATTTTTACACATTTGCAAACACTGCACTGGTACTGATTTCATTTACCCTTGCTAGGAATAGAAGTACTGTTGAGAGGCAGGCAAGGTTTTCCTTTGTGTGTTTGCATCATTCAGACCAGCTTATGCTGGGACAATCAGGCAATCTTCAAATTTCAAATCCAACTGTGATCAAAGACATGTTTGAGGGAATGTTTTATCCTATGGCATGGGAGCTCAAACTCAGCTTTTTTATTTTTGTTGTTTTTCTTTCTTTGTTTTTCAAGACAAGGTTTCTCTGTGTAGCCTTGGCTGTCCTGGAACTCACTCCATAGTCAAGGCTGGCCTCGAACCCAGAGACGCTTTGCCTCTACCTCCTGAGTGCTGGGATTAAAGGCGTGTGCCACCAGGCCTGGCTCAAACATAGCTTTCTATTCTCTGGAACTTGCCTATTTGTTAGTTTCCCTGCCCCCCCCACCCCAGCCCTACATTCGTTTGCACAATAGGGCATTTGATTATTTTATTTCTTTCTGCTATGACATAGACTGTTCTTCCATCTCACTCGTTGCTTCCTGCTGGTTTCAGTGCAGGTGAAGATGCTGAAATGAAGAAGCAAAGAGACCAGAGGTGTGGGGGACTGTGGGAGTCCAGCTCTGACCTGCTCCCACCTTTCAAAGGGTTCTTAGGTAGAAGAGAGAGGAATGAGAAAATATCAGAAAGATAGGTCTAGATGACTAGGAGAAAGACAGGGACACAGGATAGCGTCAGGAGGGCCTTAGTCAATAAATACTCAATAGACCCTTAGTTCACTCAAAAGGGCTTTTTGTAATATGCCAAGGGGAGAGACAAAAGACCTCCCACTTGCAAGATCAAAGCACACCATACAGCCAAGTATAGACCCTTCCAAATACCTGGTAAGCATGCCTGTGGTCAAATCATCTCCTTATGCAGCAAACTCAGATTTTCTGACCCTGAGTAAGGTCTCACTAGATAGCCTCTGTGGGCCTCCACACAGGGGATACTGTTCATTGCCTGGGTCCTCACTGTCTAACAGTGACAAGGCAAAAGGACTTGTGCATAGTGCTCTCTTAGAAAAAAAGTACGGAATGTATATTAATTTATTCATTTTGCAAATCAGTTCCACTCCCCTAAGCTGTAGGGATAAGAACATGAACAGTGCCTACCTTCAAAGTGTTTTAACCCAGCAGATATAGATTTTGGTTTAAAAGGGAGGCTCCTGAGTGAGTCTGTGGTACAAACTACGTAGAAGGTACTCCTAAACCTTGGGAGGAGAGAGCAGAGTTCTCCCTGACTGTGCAATGGCCTGCAGGAGTATGGGGAGTCAAGAGGATAAGCGTGAACCTTGAGGATCCTGCCAGGCAATCAATAAAGCTTCCTCCCTGGTCCAGAGGACGCCCTTAATTAGCTGGCTATGTATTTTACTTGCTTTTGTGATGTCTCACAAATGCACTTTGAATATTTTTGTATTTCACATTTTAAGATCCTGGTGAGGTAAGATCACAGGTCTCGCTCTTCTTATTATACCTTACTGGCTGAGAATTAAGCTCTGACCTCAGACTTCTGGGTTTTCAATCCCTCTCTACCACTGATAATTTGAACTCTGGTAAGTTGTTAAACCTCTCCAGTTCTGTCTGTTTTCCTCAGTTGAGAATGAGAACAACAGTTTTGCTTACCTTACAAGGTTGTGACTGGCTTAAAAAATAATAATACAACGCACTTAATACAACTGTCCTCAACAGTGCATTATGAATACTGTGTACTCTTTCGACTTCCTCGGATCATGATATGGCACAAATTGAGAGACCAAAGGCCACTTGAGCCTCTAAGTGAACTCTGTTTTTCCTTCTCTTGAAGCCGTGAGAAAAACAGTTGGCCATTCACAGCTCATGCTCTGCAGCTGTATGAGGAGAAGGTACTGGAACGCTGCACAACATCTCTCCCATGTGCTCTTCACAAAATAAGCAACACAGCATACTCTCTTTTAAGGCTTGGATGGAAACTTACCGACCCTCATAACCTTAGTGCCCAGCACAGAGCCTGGCACCTTGTAAGACCTTGAATAAATAGGTTAGCATATAGTAGGTTTCTCATAATATATGTGGGTAAATAGATAGCCCAGTTGAAAATGACTATTCTGAAGTACCATCACTTGAGGCCTGTGCCTTCTGTATGAAATGTAAGTGTCACCTGATACAAAACGTGCTATAGATGGACAGGGACCTTTTTTTTTTTTAGTCCCAGGTTATCATATGTTTCTCCAAGCCCACTGCATTCTTAACAAACCTTTACTTTTCCTGAAAGATTGTCTACACTTCCCATTCCCCTCCCCCTCTATGAAGACAGGGATATGGACTTATTGATCATGTTGGTATCACAGGTGATTACTTCATACACTTGTCTTGTACGTGTAATAATTTTGTCCTTTCTTCTATCTAATCTGTTTGCAGCTCTCTCCAGAAAATGTTTAGAAGATGGATAGGATGTTTTCCTTTGGCCCTAAACTCAGTATTTCCTAAGATTACCATCAAGTTAAATACTTTGCTAGAAAATCTCAAATAATTCATTGAAAGTTTTATATGTGCCTTTTACTACAAAGAAATGTCACAAATTAGATCCAAAGCACAAAAATGAAGTCTTAAACAGTTCTAAAATCACATCTGTCATCAGATCGAGGAAGGTCACAGTCTTTCCTACGTCCAAGTGTAGTGTAATAGTAATGTGAACCAAGGACACTTTGGGAATATCTTCCAGTATTCCTTGAGGTTCATCAAGAAGGCACACACCATTGCCCATATGGTTAAAGTCAATCTACAGCTCTATTTTTCTTAAGCCAGTAATCACATAGTTGGCCTTTCTAGGTGGTCAGTCCCCACCTTGAGTCAATGACATTGCTGCATAAATTACCAGTGTTTTGAAGTACCCTAGAAAAAAATATCACTTCTTTTTGAGAAATTTCAAAGAATACAGGGTACTGTCCAGGAGCTCTGGTTAAAGGCAAGACTTTTCTATTAATTGAGACAAAATCCTTTATAATTCAACTTCTCTTTTGTCCAATTTTGCCTTCGCTTTAGCACTCATAACTTATTTTCAGATCTCAAAAAGAAGTGATGTGAATACATTTAATAGAGGTAGAAATAGAATTTTAAATATATGTCAACATATATTTAAATCATATAATGTTCTCATACCTTTCCTATAAGTCAGAAATTATGTAAAAATATAAAAACAATGAGTTTTTATAATTTCAGTTATACATTTTATTGAGACAACTGATAGACTTAAAATAGGAAACTATGTACTAACTTCAAAACCAAATCTCTAATTATAGGTAATATTAACAGGATGTCAGATTCCTTCTAAGTTCCACAAAATATTAACTCCTAACTCTCAAGTAAATTCATAGAACAATCTAGAGGACAAAGAACTGGGGAATCATATCTTATCTCTTGTTCATGAAAATATACAAAGAGAGGATTCTGGTGTGTGACTTCTCTATTAGTATTTTTTTTAATCAAATGATCCTGGGGTCTGCATAGGGAACTTACTTTTAATAATTTTAGAGAATCATGTCATTTCACACAAGGAGTTTCATAACATACTTGACTTCTATTTATTAAAAGCTTGCCAAACAAACATTCATAAACTGAAGTTGTGGGGAGTCTATTCTTATGTAGGTCTTTAGAAATGTAGATGAGCTACTAATAAGACTGTAATTTGCGTTATTTGTCTGTGAGAGCCAAAAGAGACAGAAACCTCTAAAATAATAAAAACACACTGACTGATAGATGATGGGTTGGAATTGAAGACACATTTTGGCAGAGGAAAAACTGGATAGATGGAGAAATACATACTTAAAAATCAGTTAACTCAGCTCTAATTTGTCAAGCTGCTGGGTGGTAAGATCAGGGGTTGTGGTGAGTAGTTGCTTTCTCCCTGTTGGACATTGGGCCTTTTTTTTTTTTTTTTTTTTTTTTTTTTTTTTTTTTTTTTTTTTTTTTAACAACCATGACTACATTACTCTCCCTGTACCACTATGAAAGAGGGTGTCACTTTTGAGTAGTTTGAGCCACATTGCCATTGGCAGCAACTAACTAATTCTCCTCTGCCAGTTCACTGGGGCATCCAGTAGTCAGGTTGCCAATGTGCTGGGAGAGGGCCAGTAACTCTTTGGAAGTGGAAGGCCTTACCTGGATGGTCTCTGGCAGTCAGGATGGACAATTCCCTGAGCTGAGCTCAACAGCCCTTGGACATAGGTCAAGAGTCCTCTGCTGGCTTCAGCTCAGGTGACTTCAGAGCAGGTTGCTGGAGGGAGTTCAGCAAACCACTGAGATGAATCCATTGGAAACCATCTGACAATAAATTAAGGGAAAATTCAATGGCAACACTCCAAAAGCTATAAAAGCAACCATTAGAAATTAGAAGCACTGCACAGATCCATAAGGAGAGTTCTTGGCAGTCGGGTGAGCACACATTTTTTTCATTTACTATTTTTTTGTTTTCTTTTTTTCTTTGTTGCAAAAGAGTACAACAGAATGGTGCAAAAAATTAAGCCAAATTTTTAAATGTGTTCTTATGAAATATTTTTATGTGACGTTGAAATATATACAGTTGTGTTTCTTATACTCAGGTCAAAAGTAAAAGGTATAGAAATGAAATTTTTATGCTTTATCACTGCATTTTCTACTTCTATGTTGGGTGAAGATCACAGGTGTGGCAGCAGTTGGAAAACAACCTAATAGGTGAAAAAGTTCTTTTATGTATAAAAATAAAGCCAGTTCTTCAAAGCTAAAATAAGACAAGTGGTAACTTGGTATTGAAATTAATTTAACTTGTTTCTGTCTGGGAAAGATGGGAAAGAACAATATAGTGGGTTTTTTTTTTAATTTTTTTTTTTTTTTTTGGTTTTTTGAGACAGGGTTTCTCTGTGCAGCTTTGTGCCTTTCCTGGAACTCACTTCGTAGCCCAGGCTGGCCTCGAACTCACAGAGATCCGCCTGCCTCTGCCTCCCAAGTGCTGGGATTAAAGGCTTGCGACACTACTGCCAGGCGTAGATTTTCAATTTAGTATGAATAATGAGGAAAATTAATCCTGAACCCCTAATCAGAGACTTTACAGAGTTGTATTTCTCCATTTGTTTATCAATTTGTCAATTTCAAAGCTGAATCAGTAACACTGATCCATGACCTTGCGTGGCTCCAGAGCTTGGTCTAAGTGGGGAGACAAAGGAATGAAGAAAGGGCAGAGATGGACGTATGGATACGGACAGGCTGGACTCAGGACTGAGCTCTCTGAGGGAGAAGCTGCAGCACCTGGGTGCTCAGCCTGTTCATTGTATGTAGGCGGGAGGGGTCATTGCATACAGGCAGTAAAAATCTCAATAATGGCTTAAACCCTCTTGGTAAGGGCAGGGGAGCAGACTTCAGGCTCGAAACACCTGGCAGGGGTAGGGAGAGCTATGATAGACATTTCTACTCACACTGTAAATATTTACACTCATCCCTCTATATCTCACCCAGGGAAGGCTCCTCTCCCATGGGGCTGAGGCACTGGGGTACTTGACAAGACTGTGCCTACATCAACAACACATTTACTCAGGCCTTCCCTGCCTCCCTACAACATCTCACAGTTTATAGTACTAATACATTTAGAGATGGTTTATCTCAGAAAATCCACAACATTTCTTTGGTAATTTGTTGTTTTTGCTAGCTATTTCACCTAGTTGGGCTAGTAGTTTTTGCTAATGATGCTGTGTATGCCACTAGAGCAATGACTACTGCTGGGTTATCAGACTTGCCCTTCCACACCCCTTCATAGGATGGTTAGAAAGGAGACAGGACACTGTTCTTATTGGGGAGGATTTATCATCCATCCCAGATTTTCAAATTAATAGGTATCTACAGTGTACTAAGTCTCAAATGACCATAATTAGTCACGTATTTTCTAAGTAACTATGAGGAGGTAATTGAAGTCAAATGGCCAAAGGAAAATATGTCACTTACACAAAATAACTTTTTAAGTAAATCAGAAGAAAGCATAATAAAGAAAAGCAACATTTCAATAAGAAGCAAAACTCCCAACTGTCTTTTTGTTTTCTTCAGAATTTGTATTTTGTCACATGGAAGTATATTTGTTCCCTTCACAAGATGAAGCAAAGGCATAAATTCTCTTGCATGTCTGGGCTGAAAAGAGTTTAAAATCAAACAGGTGACCTTTGTAGTCTTTGGACTATATAAGAGAAGGCAAGCCGAGGGCTTGCTATTTTCCCTGTTATGTTTTGATGGAACACTCTTACATTCTGGGACAAGGACACAGTATACTATAATTTGGTTGTTTTCAGAAAAACCTGTTTACTGAGTGAAAATTGCATTATCAGATAACAATGGGGTAAAATTTACAATGCTTGCAAAACATGTATTGATATTTAATCAGGCTGTTGTTTAAACAGCTGATCCTATGAAATTTTACACAAATATTGAATTTTTCTGGTGCAGTTCTGGACACATTCAAGGACTCTTCCATATTACTTTTTGAGTAAAAATACTGAAGTGGTAGCACGGAACTCATAGTTATTCATCACCTAACTTTGAAATATCAGCACTGGCCCATTGGAATAACTGCTCAGAAACTAGCTTTACATTTACACAGAAAAAAACATTTCCAAGTATCTCGGTGTTCCTTTTCATTACAGAACATGATCAGGAATAAATAGATCATGGTTAAAAAAAAGTACATGGTTTTCAAACAGAGTAAAATAAATCTCCTTCACAGTTAAATCTGTTCTTTTTATGAGGAAGCAGACAATATCTATCTACAAGTACAGCCCTACAGAAGTCACTAGAAGGGAAGCTCCAACCTAAAGATGTTAACCTTACTCAAGAAAACACAAGAAATAAAAAAAATTACAGAAAAGAAAATCAAAAGATGGGAATCACACACACACACACACACACACACACACACACACACACACACACACATATAGCATGAATAAACTAACACTGCTCATTAGTAACTCTCAATATCAATGGTCACAATTCCATAATGAAAAGACAAACAGACTAACCAAATGGGTGCTAAAACAGGATCCATTAATTTGATGCATCCAAGAAGCATACTTTTACATCAAGGATAGACATTACCTCTGGGTAAAGGATGGAAAAAGATATTCTAAGAAAATGGACCTAAGAAGCAAGCTGGTATAGCAATTTTAATATTTGACAAAATAGACCAAACTAAAACCAATCAGAAGAGATAAGGGAAGCACTCTTTATACTCATCAAAGGGCATATCCACCAAAAGAACATTGTAATTCTTAACATCTATGCCCCAAACACAAAGGCATCCACATTCATAAAAGAAACACTACTATAGCTTAAATCATATATTGATCTTCACACTGAGAGTAGAAGACTTCAATATTCCACTTTCATCAACAGACTGGTCATCCAGACAAAAACTAAACAGAGAAATGCTGGAGATAACTAACATTACAGAGCCAGTGGATCTAACAGATTTTTACAGAACATTTCACCCAAATACAAAAGAATATACCTTTTTCTTAGCATCTCAATCAACTTTCTTCAAAACTGACCACATACTTGGGTATAAAGCAAGTCTGAAGAAATATAAGAAAATTGACACAACACCTTGCATCCTATCTGCCCACCAAGGATATCAATAACAACAGAACATTTACAAACACATGGAAGCTGAGAAAGTCACTACTGGATGAAAAATGAGTCAAGAAAGAAATTCAAGTTTTTCTAAAATGGGGAGAAAATAAATACAGATCATGCTCAAACTTAGGGCATATAACCAAGGCAGTTTTATAAGTCAACTTCATAACACGAAGTGCCTACATAAAAAATTTGGAGAGATATAATCATAGTAACTTTACTGCCCACCTGAAAGTTCTAGACTAAAATGAAGAAACCATGACAAAAGGAGTAGATGGCAAGAAATAATCAAACTTAGGGACAAAATAAAGAAAATAAAGACACAACCACAAAATACAAAGAATCATTGAAAAAAGTTGGTCCTTTGTGAAAATTAGTAAGACTGATAAGATAAGCCCTTATGCAAAGTACTGAAAAGGCAGAAAGAGAATATAAAAATTAAAACAATTAGAGATGAAAATAATAATCACAGATACTGAGAAAGTTCAGAGAACCATAACGATATACTTTAGAAGCCTGTACTCCATCAAATTGGAAAGTCTGAAAGAAATGTATAATTTTCTCAATACATGTCACCTACTAAAGTTAAATGAAGATTTCACAAGCCATTTAAACAGACCCAATACCCCTAGTAAGATTAGAATCAGTTACTAAAATCTTCCCACCAAAAAAAATAGTCCAGGGCCACACAGTTTTAGCACAGAATTCTATCAGACTTTCAAAGGAAAGTTAATGCCAATACTACTCAAATTATTCCCCCAAATGGAAACAGACAGGACATTGTCCAATTTGTTTTACAAGGCCACAGATATCCTGATACCAAAGCTACATAAAGCCCCAACAAAAATGAGAAATACAGACCAATTTCCTTTATGAGCATAAATGCAAATTTTCTTAAAACAATACTTGCAACCTAAATCCAATAAAATATCAAAAAGATCATTCATTATAATCAAGTAGGCTTCATCCCAGAGATGTAGGGATGGTATGTAATTTTGTAATTACATCAATATGTAAATTGATAAATGTAATCCACCATATAAGCAAACTCAAAGACAAAAATCACATGATAATCTCATTAGATACACAAAAGACCTTTGACAAGATTCAACACCCCTTCATGATAAAAATCCTGGAGACATTAGGGATATAAAAAACATATCTAAATATAACAAAAACAGTTTATAGGGAGCCCATAGCCAATATCAACATAAATGGAGAGAAACTCAAAACAATTCCACTAAAACCCAGGAACAAGAGAAGTTTGCCTCTTTCTCCATGCCTATGCAGTATAGAATCCGAAGTCTTAGATAGAGCAATAAGGCAATTGAGGAAGATCAAGGGGATAGAAATTGGAAAGGAAGAAATCAAAGTATCTTTACTGCAGCAGATTATACATAGTATAAATGAGTGATCCTAAAAATTCCACTGGAAAACTCCTACAACTGATAAATACTTTCAGTAAAGTTGTATTCAAAACTAACTCATAAATACCAGTTGCCCTACTGTATACAAATGACAAATGGACTGAGAAAGAAATCTGGGAAACAGCACCTTTTATGATAGCCTCAAATAGTATAAAATATATTGAAGTAACACTAGGAAAGTGAAAGACTTTCATGATAGAAACTTTAGGACAGTGAAGAAATAAATTGAAGAAGATATCAGAAGATGGAAAGCTCTCCCATGGTCATTGATCTGTAGAATTAGCATAGTAAAAATGGCCATCTTACCAAAAGCAATCTACAGATTCAGTATAATCCCCATCAAAATTCTAACATAATTCTTCACAGATTTGAAATTATATTTTCAGCTTCATATGAAAACCAAACAAACCAACAAAGAATAGGATAGCTGAAACAATCCCAACTAATAAAAGAACTACTGGAGGGATGACCATCCTGGACCTCCAATTGTATTACAGGGCTATAGTAATCCAAACAGCATGATATTGACACAAAACAGGCACATTGATCAAAGAAATATCATTGAATACTCAGACATAAATCCACACTTAGAGACACTGGATTTTCAATAAAGAAGACAAAGTACGCACTGAAAAAAAAAAGACAACATATTCACCAAATGGTACAATCAAACTTGATAGCTGTGTGAAAAAAAAAATGCAATAAATCTAGACTTATCACCCTATACAAAACTTAACTCCATTTAGATCAAAGACCTCAGCATGAAATTGGATACACTGAACTTGATCAAAGAGAAAGTGGGAGATAGCCTTTAATTCACTGGCACAGGAAAAGACATTCCAAATAGTACACTAAGATCAACAATTAATAAGTGGGACTTTATGAAACTGAAAATCTGCATGGCAGTAACACCTTCGTTTGGACAAAGCCACACTCTATAGAATAGAAAAAGTTTTTTTTTTTTTTTTTTTTTTTTTTTTTTTTAAACCAACTCCACATCTGAGGCTAATATTAAAGAATATATAAACAACTCAAAAAACTAGATATCATGAACAAGTGCTTCAATTAAAAATTGGGTACAGATCTAAATAGAGAATTCTCAAAGAGGAAATGCAAAAAGCTGAGAAACACTTAAAGAAATGTTTAACATCCCTAGTCATGGAAGTGCAATTAAATACTACTTTGAGATTTCGTCTTATACCCATCAGAATGACTAAGATCAAAAAACAAATGACAGCTCCTGTTTGTGAGGATATGGAACAAGTGGAACACTCACCCATTGTTGCTGGGACTGTAAACTCATACAAATAGTATGAAAATCAGTGTTGTGTTCCCTCAGGAAGATGAATTACCTCAAGATCCAACTATACCACTCTTGGGCATGTAGCCAAGGGATGCTTCATCTTACCTCAGAGATACTTCCTCAACCATATTCACTGATGCTCTACTCATAGTAGCCAGAATTTGGAAACAATGGAATATTGCTCCTCCATTTAAGAAAAATAAATTATGAAAGTTTCAGTTATCCAATAGAACTGGAAAAAAATCATCCTAAGTGAGGTTGCCTGGACCCAGAAAGATAGAGATGGTATGTGTTCATTTATATGTGGATATTGACTCTTAATTTAATGATTACCAAGCTATAGTCTGTAGATCTAAAATGACCAGGTATAATGTAAGGGACTAGAGGCAGGGAGGGGTATAGGTCTCTCTAGGAAGAGAAGTGGATGCGTCAGTGGGATTGGAAAGGGAAGATCAAGTCAGGAAGTGGAAAGGGAGATGGGGACAAGGGAGAGAATAGGGAAGAGACAACTGAAGTGGAGAGCCATTGAGGAGAGCTAAGGAAACAAAACATTTGCAGCATCTTAAAATATATAAATATACAAAGGTGATCTAAGTGAAATCACCAAATAATGGGAGAGACAGAAGCTCCCAGCTGGACATCTCTTGATGCCGAATGAAGTTTCCTGTACTGGGAGTGTGATCATCTAATTGAGTTTTTGGCCAAAGGAGTCCCATGGGAACCCCTCAAACAACCCAGGCTGTTGCCAAGACTACAGGTAGCTCTCTACAAACTGATGTCAAGGTCCTGTTGTCGAAGACAATACCTTTACAACTCATTGAACAGGAAGAGGCCAAACTAGTGCCTATCTAGAGCCTTCACCCCTATATACTAGTGTCTTTGGTGCAAGAAGGTACTCTGAACAGTACCAAGGAAGATATAGTACCCTTTGAGCTACAATGGTGTCTGGTCTGCAAAATATGCTATAGCAACGGGGGTACAAAGTTTGTGGGAGTAAACCATTAATACCTGGTTGGACTTAAGGTCCACTCTCCAAGATGGAACCATATCCTCCACTGCTAGGGTGACCAATGGACCTAGGGTAAAACCAAATGCTACTATTCTACTACAAGAACATAGTAATAAAATGATTCATAATGACACTCTGCTATATACTCATGGATCAGTGCCTTTCTTGGCCAACATCAGAAAAGCTTCCTTCTACAGCAGATGGGAACAAATATGGAGACTAACATCTAAACAATATGTAAAGTGTGAGAGACTTTGGAACACTTAGACCTAAATGGGATGTCTTAATCAAATGCCCACTCAAGGCACAGAAAACCCTGCAAAAGAGGCAGAAAGAGTGGAAGATCCAGAGGGAATGAAGAGCCCTGAAGCTCCAAGGAATCACAGGAAGATCTATCCATACTACTGCCGCCAGCCAAAGCCTTCCACAGGACCTGCCTTAGAGCTACACCAGTGACACCTGCTGGCCAAAAAGCGCCACTACACCCAAAAAACCATCACGAGGCCGGTAAGATAAGCAAGCCAGTGTTTTATTTCAGGTAAGAGTACTTGATAGTTTTATGCCTTGAAACTAACTAACAAATTTTGAGTAATTCTTATAATATGGCCAAAAACATTACTTCACAAGAATTTAAATTTTTTTTTGCCTGTATGATGATGATGAATGACATTTTCCAGGAAATATATGACCTTTCTAAGGTGTATCTGGGCTGTACCATTTTGGCATTTACCATAATAATTTATATAACATTCAAATACTGGTTTAATAATAATAACAAAGATGAGTCATTATTGGGACTGATACAGGCTTTAAAAGATAGCCATGAAGGTTTAGATAAAAAGATTCTTTCTCTGGAATCTGCTAACCAGGATTTACAAGAGAGTAATAAAGATTTACAAAACAGGCCTCTTAGTTTGGAATCTGCTAACTTAATATAAGAACTTTAGTCCATTAATAATAAATGTATATCCAAGTTTGATTTTATTAATAATAAATATGAATACTTAATGGATAGAACAATAACTCTCCAGGGTGAAGTTGTTGCTACTCAGACACTTTATAAGGAAGAAAGATTATCATTAACTGATAAAAATAAGGTCTGTGGAATCACGTGTTTCAGAAGAACATAAAACGTTGCATGATTCAATGAGAAATCTGGAAACTCTTGCAAAAGAGGAAGTTCACTCCCTAGAACAGAACCTAGGTGCAAGCCCTGGAAGAACTCTCAGTAAACATGACAAGGGACCTAATAAGCAGAAGGGCAAGACCACACAGGTATAACATCTCCAGATGGCCTTCATACAATAGTTCATTCTGTCATCATCCATGAGAGGCCAACAGATGATAGACACCTTGAGCCATATGTGGAATATTCAGTACAACCTATTTTGATGAGAGATTTTTAAAAATATGAAGGAAGCGATAGTCACATATGGATAGCGATAGTCAACATATGTAAGAGAGATGTTAAATTTGTGGTATACCTCTCATAGAATCATTCCAGGTGACTGGAATCAGTTAATTTCAGCTGTTCTAGAAAATAACCAGCAGTTACAATGGAAAAACTGGTTGAGAGAAGAGGCAAGAAATTTAGAGCAACAGGTAAACTCAGAGGTTTTGAGATCTCCCAAGATCTTGGTGAGGGCTGTTTTGCTGATAGGAATGTACAAGCCACTTATGATGAACATACAATATTCCTATGCTGAACAGTAGCTCTAAATGCTTGGGGAAAAATTCCAGAACCAGGAAAACCAACTGAGGTATATACAAAGATATTTCAGGGACCACAAGAACCTTTCACTGATATTTTTCCAAAAGCTGGCCACAGCTATAACAAAAGTATCAGGTAAAGAATTAAGACAAGTATTAACTGAGTCCTTGGCATTCAACAATGCTAATACACAAAGCAAAAGACTACTTACACCATGAAAGGTCAGATCAGCTCTTTTGGAATAATGGATTCAGTATTCTAATGGTGTTGAGTCTCTTAACTATAGTAATGAGGCTTGGATAGGAGAGGTAATTCCCAGAGGTGCAAGAAGGCCCTGTGGTACCAAATGTTTTAAACATAGTACACCAGGTCATATAAGTGAAAACTGTACATGGGGTGCTCCTAGAAGTAATAATGTTTCTAGAAATAATTCAAACAGGAGTCCCCAACCTTCTGGATTATGTAGAAGATGTGGCAAAGGCTGATATTGGACCAATAAGTGCAGATCAATAATAGTTATACGAGGCAACCCTTTAGTGGCAGGAAATGCATCAGGGTCCTCTTGGAGGCCTCTAAATTGAATGTGGTCCAAACATTTTCAGCCACTGTGGAGGAAATTCCTCCAGGACAATTAATAAACCAATGCCTAATGCACAGAACGATACTGCACTGGATGATAGAACAGCTCTGATAGATGAATCAAAAGTTCCAAAGATCACAATAAAATGAATATTTTGGCAGACTTCCATAAATGATCAAAGACCAAAGCTTAGAATTTGAATTAATGGCATTGTTCTGGAGGGCCTGGTAGACATGGGTGCAGATGGAGGGCCTGGTAGACATGGGTGCAGATGTGACAATAATTACACCAAAATCATGGCATCTGAATTGGCCTTTTCAAGAGGCAGATATCCAGTTTCTAGGGATTGGAACCTTATCTCAGATAAAACAGATTTCAAGATGGGTTGAATGCACAGGGCCAAAAGAACAGAGAGGAAGGTTGAAGCCATATGTAGCAAAAGTAGCAGTGAATCTTTGGGGCTAAGATCTGTTACAACAGTGGAATACCCAGATTAAAATTCCTACACTCTCAGAAAAAGAATACAGACCAATGCATGTTTCTAGGAATAATATTATAACATACTATAAAAAAGAGCCACCAACCATTCAGGCTGTACATGAACAAAGCACAACTGCTGTTGAACTCTCAGAAGTACGAACAGCTTTACCTTTAAAATGACTAACTAATAAACCTGTTCGAATTGGACAATGGCCTTTGAGAAAAGAGAAGCTACAAGCTTTAGAACAGCTGGTTCAAGAGCAGTTAAATTCACAACACATTGAAGAATCTACCAGCCCTTGGAATTCTCCTGTATTTGTTATTGAAAAATTCTGGTAAATGGAGAATGCTGACAGATCTGAGAGCTATTAATAAAGTAATTCCACCTATGGGCTCCCTACAGACTGGTATGCCCTTCCCCTCTCTGCTACCCAAAGAATGGCCTATAATAGTTATTGACTTAAAAGACTGTTTCTTTAGCATACCCATACAAGAAAATGATAAGACAAAAATTTGCCTTCACAGTACCTAATTATAACAATTCCCAGCTAGTAAAGAGATATCAGTGGAAGGTCCTCCCATAGGAAATGTTAAACATTCCTACCCTGTACCAATATTTTGTGCAACAACCATTGGAGACAATTTGTGTGAAGTTTCCACAATCCATAATTTATCATTATATGGATGATATCTTATTAGCTGATCCAAAATTAGGCACATTAGAAAGCAAATTTGAAGAAGTAAAAAAGGTTTTTTTCTTGCTGAGGACTACAAATTGCTCCTGAAAAAATATACAAACAGGAGATTCTATTAATCACTTAGGATATAAGACAGAGCTATAAAAAAAATAGACCCCAAAAGTTACAACTAAGAAGAGATTGAATGCAGGCTCTTAATGATTTTCAAAAGTTTTTAGGAAGCATCTCCAAGTTACTGAGTATCATGGGAATGCTCAAAGATGGACTAAGGAATTTCACTAATACTCTAAAAGGTGACAAAGAATTAAATAATACAAGAGAATTATCAGCCAAAGCCAAGAAGGAATTGGCTCTAGTAGAAAAGACAATTTGAGAAACACATGTGGCTCGTGTGAATCCAGAAGTTAAATGCATTCTTGTCATATTCCCCTCCAGACATTCCCCCATAGGTATTTTGATGAGGAGGGAAGATATTATATTGGAATGCATATTTCTATTATGTAAACCAAGTAAGAAGTTAAAGACTTATATAGAAAAGACATGTGATATGATTCAAAAAGAAAAATTAAGACTTTGCCAGTTGACAGGAATGGACCCAGCAGAAATTGTAGTACCTTTAACTAATGAGGAAATTTCCTTACTATGGAAAGATAATGAATATTGGCAGAGATCCTGCAGTAACTTTTTGGGAGAGATTAACAACCATCATCCCAAAAGCAAGAGAATAGTGCTGTGGAATGTTCTCTATGCTGTGAAAATGTGTTGCTATGATTGATTGATAAAATGCTGATTGGCCAGTAGCCAGGCAGGAAGTATAGGTGGGACAAGGAGAGAAGAGAATTCTGGGAAGTAAGAGGCTGAGGCAGAGAGCTGCCAGCCACCTTGATGAGAAACAGATGTTAAGATACCGGTAAGCCAAGAGTCATGTGGCAGCTTATAGATTAATAGAAATGGGTTAATTTAAGATATAAAAACAGATAGCAAGAAGCCTGCCATGGCCATACAGTTTATAAGTAATATAAGTCTCTGTGTGTTTAATTTGGGTCCGAGTGGCTGCAGGAGCTGGGTGGACACAGAAATACTCCAGCTACAGAATAGAATTCATAAAGATGATTGAATGGGTCCTTCCTCGCATTGTATGACAAAAGCCAATTTCTGGAGTCCTCACATTTTATACTGAATCAAATAAATCAGGGAAATCAGGATATAAATCACGAGACTTAAGTAAAGTGGTTCAAAGTCCATACAACTCTGTACAAAAGGCAGAACTGTATGCCATTCTTATGGTACTGATGGACTTCACAGAACCTCTCAAGATAGTCACTGACTCATTACACAGAGAGAGTTGTTTTACATATTGAAGTTACTGAATTTATTCCTGAAAATACAGAATTAACTTCATTACTCATACAATTGCAGGAAATAATAAAAAATAGGGAACATTATATATATATATATACATATACATATATACACACACACACACACATATATATATATATATATATATATATATATATATATCACATATCAGATCCCATATAAGTCTGCTAGGACCTCTAGCACAAGGGAATGATGAGACTGATCAGTTATTAAAGGTAATGTGCTAGAAGCCTCAGAATTTCATAAGAAACACCATGTAAATAGCAAAGGTTTGAAGAAAGATTTCTCCATCACTTGGCAACAAGCCAAGGATATTGTTTAAAAAAAATGTCCTACTTGTTCTTTATATAACCAACTCTATTACCTGCAGGGAGCAATCCAAAATGTATACAAAGAAATTAAATTTGGCAGATGGATGTGTTTCATTTTTCAAAATTTGGAAGATTAAAGTATGTACACCATACCATTGATACCTATTCAGGATTTCAGTGGACAAACCCTATGAGTTCTGAAAAGACTGATTCTGTGATTATACACTTATTAGAAGTTATAGCCGGGCGGTGGTGGCGCACGCCTTTAATCCCAGCACTCGCGAGGCACAGCCAGGCGCATCTCTGTGAGTTCAAGGCCAGCCTGGGCTACCAAGTGAGCTCCAGGAAAGGCGCAAAGCTACACAGAGAAACCCTGTCTCGGAAAAAAAAAAAAAAAAAAGAAGTTATGGCCATCATGCAAATACCTGTACAAATTAAGACAGACAATGCCCCAGCATATGTCTCTAATAAAATGAGATAGTTCCTTGCTTATTACAATATAAAGCATGTTACAGGTATACCACACAATCCCAAAGGCCAAGCTGTCATAGAAAGATCCAATTGAACTTCAAAGGATATGCTAAATAAACAGCAACAGGTAACAATGACTCCTAGAGATAGAGTACCTAATGCTTTATTAACCTTGAATTTTCTCAATGCTGATGAGAAAGAACAACAGCTTCGGAGAGACATTGGGTAACAGACAAAACTTCTGAGCTAAATCAACCAGTTTATTTCAAAGATGTGTTGACCTCATAATGGAAACCAGGATATATTCTACATTGGGGAAGGGGTTTTGCTTTTGTTTCTGCAAGAGAAGAAAAGCTATGATACCAACAAAATTAATAAAAACTTGTTTTGAATAGTAGAAACCCCTTGATGAGAAGTAAATACTCATCCATCAGTGTGGCTTCTCTATAAGTTGTAAGAGAAATTTAAGAAACAATGGTTGGGGGAGGGTTCTGTTTTTGTCTTTACAGGATAATAGAAATACCCATCTTCATCATAAGGCCTTAGATATACAGACATCCACAGCAGAAAGAAAGAATCTGTTGGTATCAATCTACACAGGGTAATATCTTACTGCCTGCCATCTATCTCTTTAATTCTAGAAAAGTTATGGTTCTGATTCAATTATATACCAAGCTGACTTTGGAGTTGGAATTGGTTCACTCCTTCTCTAAACCCAAGCATATTGCTAAAAGAAAAGTTTGAGAGATTCTGTCTCATATCAGAAGAGTTGTCTGATGTGGGAAAGAAGAAAAACCAATAAAAAGGGACCACTGTCTTCAAGATTCTAATTCTCTCCATGCTTATTCTTGATTTCTCAAAATCCTTTCTTACATGTCATGTCATCTTTAAATCCAAACTTTACATTTTGATATTAATAATGTTCAAGTTTTTCCAGTAAAAAATGAGTTTTTCCAATAGCAATCTTTGAAGTCTCCAGAAGGATGATGGGGTCACACAACAACAACTCTACCCAGTCCAGAATGATGCCATGGTATTCGCAAACATTACTCAATGATCAACCTCAGACTGAAAACTCTCCAAGATAATTCCATTATAAGATGGTTTATTATACTACACATCTAGCCAGAATCTCAGACAACCTTACCCATTACTCTGAGACTGGCTGCAGATTCTACAGTTAGTCCAACTGAAACTTAACTTACAGGACCCTGCATAGATACTGTTGCCCCCTGAACAGCAGGAAGCAGTTCTAAGAAAATGATGCCCTCTTTTCCCAAAGATTTCATGTTTCTGAGGGTTATGGATAATAGTTACAGGGTTAGGGGTGTAAGAAAACATTGGCCTCAGTATTCCACTTAAGAAAAAAAAATGGGAATGGATAGGTATAGTATGTTAAGGTAGATTATTGTATATACTAGTAAACTAATTTAGTAACAAATCAGCCTTAGATAAATTGCACTGTTATGGATTCTTGTATATTGATACAAACGTAAGCTATTTTTATATTTTATTCCAGATAATTTGTATATTGATACAAATACAGTACCATATTTGTTGTAATGTATATGTATTCATACTCTTATTTGAAATGTCGATACAAGCATAAAATTATATTTGTCATACTGTTTGTATGTTCTACTTCTGTTTAGGATATTTGATATTTTGATATATATTTAGGATTATTGTCATATTATATATTGTACTATACATTCTTACCTCTGCTTTAGCTATTTTGTATATTGTCACAACTTTGTAGTCATTGTCCTTTTACTGTACATTTGCTTACAGACTGTTTACCCTGTTTACATGAAGTCTTAGTCCTTAGGTTATCTAGGTAAATAAGTTTTACAGATTTATATTCACCTATGCTTGTCATCTCTATAGTTATGTTAGTTAGGTTCTCCAGACTTACAGAAACATATGTCAGATGGATAGGTAGTCTTCCAATACTTCATAGACCTAGAGAATATAGCATTTAAATGTTTTGATAACTTGGAATTCTATTGACGTGAGACACAATTGCTCCTGACAGCACCAATATGATCCCGAGAGAATGTTGGGCTTCTGAGACATTTCTGTTTGGAAATTTGTCTTCACCTTGGCACAAAATGGTCTACTGGACAAAGAACTGCTCTTGCCTCGACTGCTGACAGTAAAATGGTCTGACAGATACTCTAGGCCTATAGCCAATTTGAATGCACCAACGATGCTGAGAAACTTGAGGTAACTGTCTGGGCTGCCAGCCGTCTCTGTCTACTCTTGCAAGATTTCTGAAAGTTGCTTGCATCCTTCTCCTGTTTCTCAGGTATTATTATATTCCTTCCCAGGTCTTTGATGGGATTGAAGACTAACAGTTATAGTTACAATCTTCTTGTATCTTAGCTAAAACATATTAAGTATTAGACTTAGTTTCTTTAGGATAGGACACCTTTTGGAATGATCTTTGCAATGTGCTGTTTACCTATGCTCCAGTCTTCTCTGGATTTTCACATTTTAGTATGTGTCTCTTGTTTGATACTGTTTGTATTGGTTGTAGTTCCATCTTGTCTAGGTCATTATCCCTTATTCATCCTGGACAATATTTGATAATCATTCCTATTGTTTATAGTTTTGTATTATGTTAGAACTTTCTTATTTAGACAAAACGGGGAGATATAGTGGGTAGTTGTTCCAGTTTTAACCTGGAAGCACTGCTCCTAGTGAGGCTTCTGGTAACTGCCGTGCCTACCTATGACCTGCCCCTGGGGTGGGGCCAAGGTGGGAGCTCTTAAGACCTGAGATCTAGATGTGCCAGGTCTCTTGTTTCCTTGTAAGCCTAGATGCTGGATGGTAGACTGAGCAGATTCTGCAGAGAATACCACTGGACTGCATTCCACCTCTTCCAGATCTTGTAACCAATTCCTTTACTGGTTGTAAGTTACCCCCAAATAAACTTCCTTAATAAATCCCTCAATAATATGTAATCTTTTTTTCTCAGAAGCCCTTTGCATATGTATTTGGCTACCAGTTTATTGTGTTTATGGGATGCCTGAATGTGTGAATGAGTTTTTCTCTGAGTCTATATCTATTTCTTGGGCTCTTTTTCTTCTGTTTGTTTTGTCTTTCTTGATATATTAGTTCTTGTTGTATCTTATTATATCATAATTTATATTATTAAGTCTTAGAAGCCTGTTTGTTTTCTCATGAGAGATAGAAAGAGTGTGGATTCAGATGGGAGGGAATGAGGAGGAACTAGGAGAAGTAGAGGGAGGGCAAAACTAATTAGCATAAAAGAAAAAACCTATTTTCAATAAAAGGAAAAGTACAATTAGATAACAGTATTATATCAGGTCTCTACCATTTACCACAACTTAAATGCAAGCTAAAATAGAGTTGAAGCTGGTTAAAACATAATAGGGTGTTGTGTGATATTTTGAGTTCTGACAAATAAAGCTTGCCTGGAGATCAGAGGGTGGAGCTACCCACTAGCTAACCATAGAAGCTGGGCATGGTGACACACACCTTTAATTCCAACACTCGGGAGGTGAAGACAGGAAGTGATAAGGCAGGGTGGAGACAGGGTCTTGGCCTTTTCGTCAGAGAATCCAGAGAGGTAAGAAGTCACTTGTGGCTGCTCCTCTGCATCTCTGAGCTTTCAGGTTATTACCCCAATATTCTGACTCCTGGTTTTTATTCACAAGACTAATTAGGCTCACAATTCAATAGGGTCATTAAATAACTCATTGAATAAAGGTATTTCCTACCAAATCTGAAGACCTAAGTTGCATTCTTTGATCCATATGGTAGAAGAGAACCAGTTCCTGCAGGTTTTCCTATGAGCTCCATATGTATGTCATGACACATACATGAAACATAAATAATAAATAAATAAAGGCATACATATAAAATATACACATAAGTAACCAGATGGATGGAATGGAAATTAAAAATCTACAAAATATAGAATGAGTATCATACATTTGCATGGGTTTCACAGCTCGATTTTTATACAAACTCTATCAAGTACTTAGTGTTATTTATGCCCATATATAATAAAGTAAATGCACAGATAATCAAAAACTTTCAAATGATCCTATCATAAAGTCACTAAACCATAGAAGTCTATTTAATAGAAGTCTACTTAAGACCCCTGACATTGGTGCATATGTGCATTCTAACACAACATTTTCATGGCCTTCAGATTACTGATTCATGGAAATGACATCCAGATTGCAGTTTGCACACCCTTTGAAGAACTTGAAGGTTGTATCATAATCCTTAGCTTGATAAGATAAGGTCTGTAGTGGGTGGCTGTTTGAGCCATGTCCTGAAGCACTGCCCCTAGTAAGGTAGCCCATAACTGTTACACCTGCCTATGACCTTGAGGTACATGCCCCTGGGGCATGGTTGTTGAGGGGGGACCCCTAAGTCCTGGAATGCACAAACATCCCTCCCTATGATACCTCATGGTTTTGGAGGCTGGAACAAACCAAGGCAGAGCTTGCCAGAGAACAGCATTGGACTGTGCCTCACCCTTCCAAGATCCTGCAACAAATTCCTTTATTCTGTCTTGTGAGTTAACCCTCAAATAAATTCCTTTGCTTATTAAATAGACTCCATGGATTACTAGTGATATAATCCCAAAAAGGTCCAAACAATCATAAACAAATTTAGTCAAATTTTAAGTTATTTAGAGAGAAAATCTAGATGTACATACTTTCAGTCTTGCTTCAGAATCCATTGTAAGTATCCTGGCTTTTCCTTGATTTTATTCTTACAGCCTGCTTCTAACAGCACTGCAGAAGGTCAAGACATCAATTATGCTCATCCAGGTTTGTACTGGTTCCTTTCATTACCAGCAAGATACAACCAAAAATCTCACTGGCAGAGGGATGCTCAATGGAGGGATTTCTCAGATCAGACTGGCTTTTGGCCAAATCTGTATGACATTATCTTGAGTGTTGATTGATGTGGGACTGTCTGCCCAACCCACTGTGGGCAGGGTCAACAATGAGTAGGTAAGTCTTGGGTTATAAAGAAATCTTGCTGAGCAGGAGCCAGGGAGAACAAACACCATTCTTCCATAATTTCTACTTCAATTCCTAACTCCATTTTCCTGCCTTGACTTCCCTCAATGGTAAATTGTGACCTGGAAGTATAAGACAAAATAAACCCTTTCCTCTCCAAGTTGCTCTTGGTTGTGGTGTTTATCACAACCACAGAAAAAAGTCACCAAAAGAATTTTCAAACACTAATGAGAAGAAATGTCCCAAAGGAAGCATACACACTTCATTCGTTAGAAGATGCAGTGTTTCTCCTAACGTACTCAACTTATATCTCAAAGGAAAGGGCTGGCCAAAGACAAATTTAGTTGTAGAAACCAGAAAAGTGAGTATGTGGAGTTTTCCCATTTCTGTAGTAGGAAGTAGTAAACAGAAGGAAAGATCTTGGGATGGTGGAGGGCTAGCCAGGTTACAATGTCTCCCAGATAGTTCATATCTGGAAAGATTAAAGACTATTTCTGCTTCAGGGTAGCTCACAATGTGGTAGCAGAAATAAAATACGTTCATAAACCACCATAACGCCAGGTAGAGAGTGCAGCGTGCAGTTCTAGCAGACATGACCTGCGTCTTCAGGGCATGCCTCCTTTTCAAGAATCTGCCTTTGCTATGGCTGCAACAATAACTCGAAGCTCTGGGTTTATTTGTCCCCCTAGTGTAGCAATCTCAGAGCAAATAAAAAACATACCTCTTTCATGTTGCCACCTCTAGTGAAAGCCCTGGAGACACAGGGACAGCACTGCCTAGGTCACATGACTCTCTATCCTGAGGCCATTGCCCCTCACAATGGGCAGTGTGAATCAGAGGATGACTGTGTTATCCGTAGTTAGGGGAACATCAGGCTGCACAGAGGTTACTGAGGAACCACTTCATTGTCAGAAAGGAGGTTTTCCTCATTGGTAAGGTTGCTGAATAAGTAACACGTATCCACCCTAAAGCAGATGCTGCTATCACAGGAACAGGAATAGTGAGTTACTGCACACTTAGTCCCACAGGACTAAGAAGAATTTGCTCACGTGGACCCAGTTGGTTAGTAAAGCAGTACTCGCCCTGACTCTTCCCAGTGTTGCTGACTGTTCCTCACATAAATGGCATCTTGTCATTGCTGGTGATTACTTGTTGCAGGAAAATAGCAAACTACATTTTGCTATCTATCAAAATTACATCTCTGGAAGGTGAAGATGCTTACGTGTCAAAGGAATTCATGGTACATTTAATATTAAATTTATCTAATGCTCCAAATGATGCAATTTTGTCCATTTGTGGTGTTTGAGAAATGTAATACATTTCACATATTCATGTAGATATTTGACTTTCATTTCATCACATTTTATCCATCCTGAACACCCACACAGATCTTCCTCTACAACTTTCCTTGACCCTAATTTTCTTTTCCTCAGATGAGTGGGCCATTCCTGCCGCCCCCATTTATCATAACTGTTTTTCTGCTTGGACTTCTAAACTGTGGCTTCAACTGTTAATGCTCTCTGGAAACTTCACTCTGGAGTTCACCTCCTTCAGTGGCCCCATCTCAATCCAAATTTTCCTTGACCTTCACATGGCATTTTTTTTTCCTGCTAATCAATTTCTCTTTCTTTCCTCCATTGCCTTTGCTTTGGCCCTTGAGAACTTGACTCTGAATTACAGTTCCAAAAATGGTGAAATGGTGAGCCACCTCTCTCTCTCTCTCTCTCTCTCTCTCTCTCTCTCTCTCTCTCTCTCTATCTATCTATCTATCTATCTATCTCTCCTCTGTGCAATGAACTTTCTTCATGTACTCAATCTGAATTTTGAATTTTGTGTTTGGGCAGAGTACCTCCTTTAGCCTAAAGCAGACCCTTCCTTCAAATTATACTACAGCTTGGTAATCATTCCAGTTGACAGTAATGCCCCCCCAACTTGTAATATTATCACTCTTACATTTAATTGTTTTCTGTACTCTTCCATTGTTGATATTATCAATCCTTCCAGAATACAGACCTTTTATGCAAGTTATATTCTGGGTTACTTCTGGGTCATTGAGTATTTCATAAATACATTTCAAAAATGTTTTCAATTAAATTTGTTCTCTAAATAAGCATATTCAATATTTCTGTGAAACCACAAAAATTTGAAGGTAGTGGGATCTTTTTTTTTAAACTTAATGGGTTAAAAATTGAAAAGGAGTCAATTATGTAAATTAAACTTTCATGTTCCTAAATGCAGAATTTCTGGGAAGGAAAGGTGTGTAATGGCATGTCTCAAGGGATGAATACATTCCAGAAACATCAAAGAATAACACTGCAATCTTTAGAGCAATTAATATCCATTTCAAAAACTTAAACCCTCCCAAATTAATACCAGCATCACATTTTACAGACACTTAATATTTTAACATTTCTACATTTTAATAAGATTTTGCTAGTATGAAAATAAAGCCATTATAAAAGACAGTTTACATTCTCACTAATTCTACGTGATTTAAAATTTCATATACAGCAAAAAACTAAAGGATAAGAAAGGATTAAAGGATATGAAGCATTTTAATTAAGAGCAAATATCCATGTATGAAAGGACACAAATTCAGATCACTGTATCCCTAAATATATTAATAGAAATAAAAAACCATTTCTGCCAGTTACATATGTCTGACTAGAATGTCTGATTCTTGAAAGACTCAACTTTCATACAATTGGTTCTGGGGCTTGTAGTTGTCCTGTATTTCAGTAGCTGACACTGCTTCTTTCTGACACTGTGCCTTCATTGTGGCCAAACACAACCTCTGTTGTTTCCAACATCAGCTCTTAAATTTCCTCTACTTCCTTTTCTGGGGTGTGTATTTTCAGTGTGTGACAAGCAGCTTTCTTTGGCCTAAATTGCTGCCACTTTTGAAAGGGGGTTGTTCTTACATGCTACTGAAACCATCCTGACTTGGGAGGTTTCTTTCTTCATGAAACTGCATGTCTTAAATGTTTATGTCACAACGAACTTAATGAAAACCATCAGTGGAAATATGCTTTACTGTCAATTTATAAAGAAGTTCCAGATGCCATGAAACAATTGCTGTTTTTTTAGATCATTAGTAGAGGGTCAAGCTTGTCTACACAGCCCTCCAGGGGTGCTGCTGGGCCCTTCGATTTCGCCTAATCTTGTCTCCACAGCCAAGTGAGAATCATGAAGACTCAGCTCTTACCAAGCTTGTCTTCGGCTAGTTATCTGTTTATAGCTAGTTGTTTTACATTTTGTTGTCTAATTCATATTTATTGGGAATGTATAAAAGTAGATGTGCTTAATAAATTGAATGAATAAATTTTTTATTCTAATCAAATTAAATGTGTCTATATCCCTGAATAAAAATTAGTGCACAGTTTTGAAACATTTGAATGTTTGTACTTTCTGCTGACAGAAAACTCATTTGGGTCATGCACAGTGCTTGCCCACACAGAATCACTCTAGAACAGATACGGCCCCTTGCTTGCGCCTTGGCTTGTGTCTATGACTTCTATGCAGGTTTTGTTTGTTAAGTGAGTGAATGAACAAATGAACATTTCTCAGGAATTACGACCTTGAACCACACTGAGCCAATACACCCAGTAATTCCTAGGCAGGCCTGGTAGTAAGTACCCACAGTCCCAGCTATTCAAGAGGCCGAAGCAGAAGGAACACAAGTTTGAGGCCAACCTAGTCAACTTAGTGAGTCTCTGTCTGAAAATAAAAAGTGAAATGAGGGCTGAATACAGCTCGAGATTAGAGGACTATTCTGGTATCTTCAGGGCACTCGGTTCAATTCCCATCACTGCAAAATCATTTTTAAAATGGTGGTAAGGATAGAGTTCATTTGGCAGACTGTTTGCCTAGCCTTCATGAAGTGATGTGTTTTATCCTTGGTACCACACCCATCAGGCACAGTGGAATACCTCTGGAACCTCAGCACTTGGAAAGCAGGGAAAGGAGGATCAGAAGTATAAACCCATCTTCAGCTACTTAGTGAAATGGAAGACAATCTGAGACACATGAGGCTCTGTGCCCCCCAAAATGAATGAATGGATGGATGGATGAACAAATAAATAAATAAATACAACCCTAAATATAAAAAGTCTCAAGAGTAGGGGTGAAGAGACATTTTGAATGTCTATGGATCTGGTTTTGACAAAGGGGAGGCAATTTGGACAGAATCCACCTTCCACGTAATAGGAATGTTTTGTTATCTGTCCTTTGAAGCATTCATTTCTTCTGTCCCCAGTGCAGGGTTGTATTGCTGGTAGCTACAGTTAGACCTGCTCTTAGTATTATGCTGCCTAAAAAACTTTACCATTTAGTAAACTATCTTAAAAATGAATATTTTCTTAGTTCGCAGGCTATTCATTATTTCACATATTAGTAACATTTTTATTGACACCAGATGGTTTTCAACAAAAAGAAACAAATATAGTATCTGTTGCGTGTTGTGGTAATTTTGCCTCCTTCCATCTCCTTCAATGTACGCACATTCTTTTACTCATTTCCTTGGCAACAGTCATAGCAAGGATTTCAGCAGAATGCCAAAGAATAAATATAGTTGTTGATAATGTCATAGCCGATTATTTATAAAATCTCTCTTTCATCATCTTAACAGCAGTTTGAAATTTCACAATACAGTCCCAGTTTTTATGACTAACTCTGGGTCAAGGATGCCTGCATTCTAACAGCAAAAACCATTAAAAGATGCTATGCCAGAAGGTGTACATTAGTCAGGAGAGTTTAGGACAAAAGAAAGAATATATATCTTAAAGTGACTCAGAATCAAGATTCCCAATTTTATACAATATTAATTGGTACAATCTAATGAGTTATGCTGCATCATTGGCTTTCATTTCTTTAATTGATAAAAAAAGCTCAGCCAGCAACAGTGAATCTCAAGGTACTGTGAACAGAAGAAACCCTGGCAAAACAATAAAGTGAAGAAGATTTTACTTCCATTCTATAACATGGATTCTTAGTTGGTAGTCACCAGTGCTGCCCATATAATGAAGGCAGTAAGTCTCTGGAACATAATGGAACTCCAAAATTTCTAGCACTCATTTGGGTTTTGAATGTCTATGGATCTGAAAAAGCAGTGCAGACTTTTGTTCCGAGTTTACAGGCCAATAACCATGTTGTGGAAGTACGGTAGCTGGTTTAGGAACCAGTGTGATGCTAAGTGGAGAAATGCAGTGAAAACCGATGACTTCAAGTTCCAAGTTCAGTTTTTTGCTTTGAAATGAGTATCCACAGGGTCGCAAAGATGTTTGGCTAATTGTTAGATATTGTGTTTATCTTACTCTCCTCAATGTGTAGATGACCTAGATGTCCTGGTCATCCATGATTCTGAATTTTGACTGAAAAGATGTGGGAAGAGAGCTCCATACTTGTTTATAATAACCTGCCAAGAATAATTCTACAGATTTTAACACACCAAAAGAAAATTAATAGAGATGCATGACATCCAAAAGATAGACTAGTCAAGGATCCTCACCACTGCATGTCCCAGAAACTTGCATTTCACTGTGCTCTGTGTAAGAAATAATTTTATATTATTTTAAGTCACCAAGAAATTGGGCTGTTATATGTCCATATGGCCATGTAACTCATAGCACCCCCTTCCATCGTATACTTCTGAAGGATAAAAATCATAACAACCCCCAACATTGACATATTAGTCTGTTTTTCTTTCTCTGTCTTCTTTGCCCTTATTTTTCCTTTCCATAGACAGATAGCCCTGTACTTTCTGCCCCAGGATCACAGGGAACCATGCACTAAAGTGTGAAGAAAGCTATAGAACACTAAGTAAATTCATTATGATTCCTCCTCATTCACTTACAAAAGCCTATGGCCAGAGCCAGAACAATTTGTGAATATGGGTCAAATGATTTAACCAAAGACAGACATAAAGGAAAAAGCTAATCCAGTAGGTTAGAGAGTGCCCTGACTGCATGGGAAGGTAATGCAGGCTCTGAGAACGAACATTTCCTGTGGTTACCCCTCAGTGAAATTCATCGAACTAGGGACTCCAATATCTACATCTTGATCCTGGAGCCTTGCCTCTCCAATCTAAACACATCCTTGTTCTATGAAGCAGCAAAGGAGTCAACCCAGACCAGTAACACATATGAGTCTTTGGGTTTATGGAGTATTTTCTTAGCTCACAAGAATGGTGTTTTGAGCAGGCTAGATCCTTCCTGGTGAAGATGTGATGAACCTTTGTGGAAATAAGTTCAAGTTCCCTGTTAGGTCAGTGACAAACTGTGTATGATCTTCTACACATATCCTGGCACTTTCCACAGTTCTCAAGTAAATTCTGAACCCTTATCCTTGTAGCAAGGCTAGATCCTAGGACAATCTAGACAAAGACATCAAGAAGCCTATGAGTCAAGTAGTGATTTGAATGAGAATGGTTCCCAGAGGCTCATGTATTTGAATATTTAGTCTTCAGGTGGTGATACTGTTTAGGAAGGACTAGGAGGTGTGACTTTTTTGAAGGAGGTGTGTTGCTGCGAGTGCACTTTGTGGTTTGGAAATTCCACACCCTTCTAAGTTGTAACCTGCCTTTCCTGTCTTCTGGCTGTTGTCTCCATATGTAAGCTCTCAGCTACTTCTCCAGAGAAATACCTACCTGTAGCTGCCATGCTCTCCAACATGATGGCCATTGACTCACCCTCTGAAAATGTATGCCAGCCCCAATGGAATGCTTTATTTTCTAAGTAGCCTTGGTCATGGCATTTTGTCACAATAGAAAAGTAACTAAGATAGGTTGCAAGGTGACGATGACTTTCATTTAATTCCAGAACAGAGATTCTGGGGTTCCTTCAAGATCTGATAATGCCATAGGATCTATGATCATATGATCTTTGGGAACAGGCCTCACCCTGGTTTTAGAATGCAACCCATGTAGATACACAAATCATTATAAAATACATAGTTTCCTGGTATGCCTATTCAAGAACAACAGTGAATTAACAAGCTATCCAAGCCCACAGTTTGGAAGAAAACAGGCATGGAGTACTAAAAGAGTACTACAAATCTGTTTTTCTCAACAATAGCCCAAGTAGACAAATGAACAGGACCCAAGTCAAGGGATCCTAAGTATAAAATAAAGGGCTGAGCATAATGGCCTCCAATACTACTAATCACCACCTAGCTATATAACAGTTACCCCTTTATTTTGTACTTAGGATCCTATGCCTTGCTTTATGTTGTTCTGCTGTAGACATGATAAACATTTAAGAAGTTTAACTTGATTAGATCTTAGTTTTGATAAGAAGAGATCTTTTAGTTTGAGAGCAAACATAAAATGGTAAAAGCAAATGTTTGATGTCAAAACCACTGCAATTAAAGGAATGCTATTTGCCACAGCTGGCTAATGTACATACTAAGTACAGACACTGGACGAAGATGACCAAGAAAAATTGCAGTGCAGTGTGGCATCTTCTAGAGATTTGAAAAATGTTCCAGTTTACACTTCTGTATAATTGATACTTGTCATCTCTGTCACTTTCTGGTTATCCTCCAAAAGTCCAGAGACAATTTCACTAACTACGTGATTGAAAGTATCAGTGGTGTGTGTGTGTGTGTGTGTGTGTGTGTGTGTGTGTGTGTTTGGGAGAAGAAGGCATGCAAAGACTAACACTATTTTAAAGCTTTCTATGGGGAAGTTTTTTTTTTTTTAATCTCATTATCATGAAAAGTTGGAAGGCATTCTCTTTTTTAAATGATTGCAAAGTTTAAAATGCAAGTTGGGAATTCACATGAATGCCTAGAACTATGAGTCACTGAAAAATCCTGGAAATGCTGTTAAAACAGCCCCACACTCCTCCTCCCAGGAAGGCTTTCTAAAACATTATAATTCTTTGGAATATGCAGTGTAGACAGAGGGATAGAGAAGTCTCAAGTTTTTCATTTGTTTGTTTTCAGTTGCTAGTTTTTCCAATTGAAGATAATTGCAAAAAGAAAGAAAGAAAGAAAGAAAGAAAAAGAACCCTCCCAAACCAAACCTGTATATATCTTCAGTGCATAAGGTGATGTTTTGATATATGCATACACTTAAAAAGATGTGTACAATCAAGGAAATTAATATTCCCACCACGTCCCATAGTTTTACTTTCCTGGTGGAGTGAAAATATTTCAGATCTACTTTTTTTTAATATCTAAGCTATTGCACTTTATTGAAAAAGGGTTAGTTTAAATGGCTACAAAGTTGAAGTGCAAAATGTGTTTTCAAAATATATTTCTACAGGTATAAGTTACTTCTTTGTGAGAGAGCATTTATTAGCAAAAGTGTGTGTTTAGATTTGGGCGAAAAAACTGAACAGTAGGGGAGGGTTAGAATTGTGCCTGCAAGACCTTCCAGCACATATTGCCATCCTTTGATGTCAGCTGGCCCTATGTGGCACCTTTAGCTCCCAAACACAGGGCTCACACTGCACTCTTGAAAATGCTTTTGTTTTTTAAAGAACGCCTTTCTCCAATCTAATTAATGTTAAAAGAATCCAAACAAAGGATGCCTGTGTTGAAGCCATCAACACTTTTCTTGGTAGGAACTTCAGACAATGAACCCTGTAACCATTCACAGTGATGCAACATTGAAGGGGCACAATGAGCAAATGTATTATTTTCTGTAATTTATAACTAACAATTTTTTAAGTCTCATTTTATTAGTATGATTGACTTTTGGCCTGAATTAACATAAATCCTTGCCTCATCATCAAATACTTTCTTCTGCAGCAAAATGAAAACAGGAAACTGACACCGGCTTTGCTTCCTCCACACCACTGTCTCCTTCACTTGGCCCTCTCTGTGACCATTAACTGACATTAGAAGGTATGGAAAGAGGGGGCAGGCCGGAGTGCTAGAATATAAGCCAGGCACGGCTCTGCTCACCTGCTTGCAGCACAGATCTGAAATGACTTTCATTCATGCCATGAAGATGTTTCTATGACACAGACAGAGGAAAATGGCAATGGCTGAAAACAGATGAGACAGTCTTTACATTAAAAACAAACAAACAAACAAACAAGCAAACAAAACACTGCTATTTTCCCCTCAATAGAAAATTACTGAAAAAGGGAAGAGTTAAAGGAAAACCTGGCAGGCATTTATTTGGGCTTCATGCAACTTTTAGTGCAAGAGCACCACCCAATCACAAGCCTGGGTTCAGATCCATGCCAGCCAAGGACTATGATTTCCACTTCCATGGCAAATCAGATCTACTTTTTTAATAGTTGTTAATTTAAATTACAATCATGCTGTACAATCGTCTGTCGTACTTATCCATCCTTACTGAATGGTTATCATCTCTAACCATCATTGTCTTGTTTCCCCTTTGTGGCACGGCCTTCACTAGCCTTGGAAAGTACTCATTTTGCATTCTGCTGCTGTGAATTTACTTTCTCTAGAGATGACATATGGAACAACCTCTTACAGTATTTGCCTTTCTCTGCTTATTTCCTCTAGGTTTGTCAATGTTGTCACCAGCGACAGGGTTTTCTCATTTTAAGGACTAAATAGTATTCCAATGGGCCCGAGTATGTGTGTGTATGCATGTGTGTATGTGTATGCTTGTGTGTGTGTGCGTGTATGTGCGTGTATGTGTGTGTGTGTGTGTGTGTGTGTGTGTGTGTGTGTGTGTGTCTGGATGTCTGTGTATTTGCATATTTGCTGTGCTTTATTTAATCATGCGTCAGTGGACAAAATTTCTGTATCTTAACTATTGCAAATAATAATGAATGTATTGAATGTGGTAATGCAGATGACTCTATTAATAACTAATTTCATTTATTTTACATGTATACCAAATAGTGGGTCATCAGTGGGTCTACAGTCAAAGGCAACAATTTCCCAGTTAACTAGGTCTATCAGCAACAAATAGTTGAGCAGTGAGTGGTCCCTGATCCATTCATACCTGACTGTGGATTGGTCTATTATTTTACAGTTGCAAAGCAGGCATCCATAGCTGCTAGGAATGCATGGCTATGTTGGCTGTGTCTTGCCTAGAAGATGACATTTTCCCCCTCTTCTCTCCATTTGTTGGCTCTTATCTTCTTTCTGCCATATCTTCTTCTGCAGTGTTTCTCTAGTCTTCAATGGGATAGAAGTAATGTGTTGTTTAGGGCTCCTTTATATAAGCTACCATCACTAACTTATTCTCAGTACCTCATGAAGCCATGGGTTCCTAGGTTTTACACTATCCACTGCAAGGAAAAGTTTCTCTAATTAAGGCAGATAGAACTATTAGTCTATGGGTATAAACATAGTGTTATCCTAAGTCAATTAACTAAACAACAGTGTTCAGTTCCCTGGGAAGACCTATGAGCTCTGCAATCATGGATTTTGACCAGTAGTATAATGCCAAAGACAGATCAACATCAAACATAGATTCCCTCCCATGGAATGGGTCTAAAATAGGTGAAGAGTTGGCTACCCCTACAATTGGAGTGCCACTATGGCACATATTGCCTGATTGGTTGGTTTTTAGACTGTAGGATGCACAGATGGCCAAGGCCTTTTCTTCCAGCAGTCTATATACACCATCTAGGATTCTGAAAACTATCCAATAGAGAGGAAGGTTCCAGCTCAATTATAGCTATTTTTCCATATCATTTATCCTTAGTGTGTGCCGTATTCTATAATAGGGTCTTATCATCTACTTCTGATAGATAGTCAAGAGAAATAAAAACAAGACCTTGTACTGTACTGGGGCCTCAAGGACTTCCCTGTCCAACAATTAATAAGACAGTACCCTACCCTTTTCCCTAGGACTATTTCATTAGTCACCTATGGCTTCTGGGAGATTTGTCCAGCTCTACAGGGCAAGTTTTATTCATTTCCTAAAAATAGATAAATTATATGTTAAATTTGGTTATAAGGTAGTTGGTTCCCATTTTGGTTTTGCATATCCACTTGATTTTAGTTAATCATTCTACCCTACCACTTTACCTGCCCACACTTCTTTCCCAATATTCCTCTATTCCATTTCCATATTCCCTATGTCCTATAATTCACCATCCCGTTAAGGCATTCATCTCCTAATGGGTCCTTTCTAGTCTCTTGGCTTCTACGAGTATTCTAAACCAAATGCACAAAAAGTAAGTTTTGAGGCTAGTGTACACATGAAGAACATGTAGTATTTATTTTTCTGTGTCTGTTTTGCCTCACTTAATATATTTTTCTCCAGGTCCACCCATTTTCCTGCAAACTTCATTTTTCTTGACAACTGAATAAGATTCCATTGAATATATGTACCATATATTAATTATTAATTCATCTGTTAATGCATATCTAGGTTGGTTCATTTTTTCTGAAAAGTTGGTTTTGCTGAAAGTGTTAATTAGTTCTCCCTTCCTAGTAGAGCTTTAAATTTCTGTTAATTATATCATAATATCATCTGCAAATATGCATAATCCTACCTTTACTATTTGTGCATGCTTTATTTCATTCCCTTATCTCAATAATCTACCTAAGACTTTGAGCACTATTTTGAAAAGGAATGGAGTGGACAGACTTGTCTTGTTCCTGATTTGAATGTGGTTGCTTCTAATAATTTTTCCTTTAACATTTTATTGATTATGTATTGGTCATAACCACCCTGTATGATATTGAAAGACATTTTCTCTGATTTTATTCTTTCTAGAACTTTCATGATTAATGGACATTGGTTTATGTCAAAGGTCTTTTCTACATCAACTGAGATGATCATCTAATTTTTGCCTTTAAATCTATTTTTAGAATTCATTATGTTTATTGGTTTGCATATGTTGAACCAACTCTAGATCTCAGGATAGAGGCAACCTATCATGGTGAATTATCTTTCTGATCTGTATCTATATTTGTTTTACAGGTATTTTGATGAGAATGTTTGCATCTATGTAGAGTGGGGATATTGGTCTCTATTTTTCTCTTTTTGTTGAGTCTTTACCTGATTTTGGAATTAGAGTAATATCATTCATAGAAAGACTTTGAGTGCATTCTTTCCATTTCTTTTCTGTAAATAATTGGAGAACCAAAGGTTGTAGTTCTGCTTTAAGGTTCTTGAGGAATTCTGCTGTAATTCCATCTAGAAATAGGCTTTTCTTAGTTGGGAGGTTGTATAATTTTTGCTTAAATTTCCTTTCCTGTTCTATTTTGTTCATTTTAATAATTTATTTAATTACACTAAACTAATTTCATCATTTTCTGGCTACTGAGTTATTTGAGATGCTTGGTAATTTTACATCTCTGTGAACAATCTTTATTGAATCCTTATTTTTAACATGTCTCTTTTCACATTCACTTTAAAAATCAAAATTACTTTTTACAAACTACATTAGAAAAATGAAAAATAAGCAGGATGAGAAGAGTACTTTCTTTTCATACTAAAAGCACATAATTTAGTGTGGCTTGAATAAACATTTGCTAAATGATGCCATCATGACCTAAAACTGAAGAAATCATTTTTTCATTATCTGTATATAAATTATTCTGTATGTATATTATGCTATGTTTTAAGTAAGACAATTTTTTATTTTGATTTATTGAGACTAGAGGAAATATTTAGCTTCATGTATGTTATGTGTATCCTCTTGACTTATTGATATACATAATTCTAATTAAAACTTAAATAGCAATATGCTCTTTTCATCCTACTCCTGAAAATTTTGGATAAAAGACAGAAATACCTAAAGATTTGCTCAAATGTACATTTAGGCAAAGCATTGAGTTCTCAGTAATGTTTGTATACTCTAATCTCTAATCAGCTAGTCTATATTCTAACTCTATTGAGACAGATCCGGCAGACCCACTCCTCTTTGAGGTCCTAGGAGAGTTTTGAGCATTATTAAAGTTTATTTAAACATGGTTAAACCATACTATTAATGATAATAATGAGTGGCATGAGTGGCAATAAATCTGAAATATTTATTTTCCTCTAAATAAGCTAATATTTTAAAGAAGATGCTATATAACTCCCTAACTAACAAGTGTTATCATGTGTGCCTTGAGCAAAAGGACCATCAAGTAGTGAGTAAGACTTAATGCCAGAGCTAGTTGTTTTGAACACTCTACAGGTACCATCAGGAAATTATATAGGAATCACTGCTTTTCAGTAAATAGATGTGGCTCCAGCTGTGATAATGCCATGTAATTTGGAGTGGATTTTCCCTGAAACGATTTCTACCCAATTTAGAAGGGAGAAGCAAGTTACTATAAGTGATCTAATATGTATTTGCATAACAACCTTTATATATTTTATAATATATATATATACATATACATATGTATATACATATATTATATAGTATAGTGTGTCACTTTGGAGGTAGGTTTTGAAGTCTCATATATGCTCAAGCTATGTCCAGTGTGGTACTCAGTTCACTTCCTATTGCCTGCAGATCAAGATGTAGACTCTCAGCTCCTTTTCCAGCACAATGTCTACCTGATCACTGTTATGCTTTCTGTCATATGGATAATGGACTAATACTTTGCCCACAGGGAGTGGCACTATTAGCAGTTATGACCTTGTTGGAGTACATGTATCCTTGTTAGAGGAAGTGTGTCAATTTGGAGACAGGCTTTGAGGTCTCATATATGATCAAGCTATATGTGTGGCACACAGTTCATTTCTTTCTGCCTGAGGATCAAGATGTAGAACTCACAGCTCTTTTTCTAGTACCAAGTTTGCCTACAGGCCACCAAGAAGATAATGGACTCAATGTCTAAAACTGTAAGCCATCCCCAATTAAATGTTCTCCTTTATAATTGTTGCTGGAGACATGGTATCTCTTCTTTTCATAGGAATAGAAGCCCTAAGTAAGACAGAATTCTATAATTATGTAAGCACAATTATTCATTTGCACAAAGGTCTGCTGTGACAGGTGCAAACACCAGGTTAGCTCGTTTTGTGACCAAGCTGAGTAAAAATGTCTTGAGTTGCTGTACTGGCATTATAAGACTAGGCACCTCTGAAGTTGTGTTTCCTTGCCTACTTTTCATGTCCATTATTAGTAGAGTGGCTAAGTGCTGTTACTGAGTGGATAGCCCAATGAAAGAAGAGGTGTTGGCAGTGGACTTCAGTCAGGTAAACTGAAGAGGCAATGCTGGAGAATGAGTAGCTGGAAGCTTTGATAGCTGCAGAGGAGCCAGAAAACAGATGATCTCTTTGGCTTTGATAGCCACAGAAGTAGAGCTGAAGCACACTGATGCCTTTACCATTGCAAAGATGGTATCGTCAAGGAAGGCAGATGGTGGCTACACTACCACCCTAAGAGTGACAAGAGACACGTGGCAATAGAGACACATCAGGGGCAATGGTGACAGCAGCTGGTAGTGTAACAGTATTAGAGACAGCTGGGGCAGCATCTGCTACATCAGAAATAATAACAGCAAAAGAGGCAACGGGGCAAAAGAAGTGGTAGATGCCACCTCAGGCATATCAGTAGTGTTGGTGTCCATGACAACAAGAGGAAACTAAACAGTTCAGCAGGATGACTAGAGCAGGAACAAAAAATGGTGGAAGTCATGAGGAGAGGAGTATAGAGAGATGCCACTACAGGATTGAAGACTGAAAAGGGCTGCAGAGAAGTTGCATATCCTGCTCACTAGAAGAGTTTCAGAGAGCTGTCGAACCTCAAGAGTCAAAGGTCTTAGGGTCACACTGACTACTGCCAAAGGCTGAAGAATTCTGACACTCTAATCTGGGATTCATAACACTAGCCACTCTCAAAGGATGGGAATCTCATACATAGTTCCGAAAGTCACAACACAAGCTGCTGTCAAGGTCTGGGGAATCCCCACTTCCTAGAACTACATAACAGCTGTAACCTCTATTGCTATAGGGATAAAAGTAGAGGTACAACTGACATATGTAACAGTCTTAGCATGTGTCAGTATAGGGCTAAGGATCCTAGCACCCAAAGCTTGTGCACAGTCTGTAACATTAAAAGATACCACCTGCTACTGTTCCTGTCTTCTTGCTGCCTAAGGCTGCTCTTCACTGCTATCAGACATGGATGGATACAAAAGTTGTCCAAGACTAGCACCCGAACAGCTTCCCATTGCCTGCTTATATATTTTATCTTATTAAAGAAAAAGGACCCTAGCTAGCTGATTGATAATACTGCTAAATGCAAAAAATGAACTATCCACGCTCCTGTGACACCCAAGATCAATCTCTACTTCCATTGCACCCAGGACCTTCTTGATTTCTCAGGAACTTTCCTCTGGAGTCATTAGTGCTTCCTTTTATACTACCTGTCTTCCATTAGCAAATAGCCTCAACATTGACTAAATGGCCTGCTGGGTGCATTGTTGGTATGACACACACTGCTAGCTGACACTAAACCTGTTTTATCTACTCCCATACAATTAGCCTACATTTCCTAGTCACTTACAATTAGGAGTCATTTTGTCAGTAATCTGCAGCCAGTAAAATGCAAACAGAAATGACACCCTTTCAAGTCTGTCCTCCAAAACCTTCTCTATGTTAGTCACATGCTCTCTTCTTTTCCAGGTAGATGCTGACAACATCAGAGATGTGGACCGTCCTGAGAACCCTTACATCTCCGCTAGAAAAGCTGTCCACTGCTGAGGACTCACTCACACTACATAAACCACAATGACATGGAGCTAAGCACTGGGCGTTTGGGCCAGGCCATTGGAGCAGCTAAGATTAGCTTAGCTAGCGAAAGTGGCAAGACTGAAGAAAAACCATCAGGAGACTGTGGGAAGCCTCCATTTCTCTACTCTTTAAAAGCTTCTCAAAATAATTAACAATGTTCCCAATTTCTTTCTTCCAGTCAGTTTTTCATTTTGGCACCAATTCCTCTCCCCCCCCCACAATCTAACTGCTAATTAAGATGGTCATTGATCAGAAATGTCACTTTCATATGGCTCTCTGCTGTTCTTTCTTGATGCTCATCTTACCTCACAGAGCTCGACTTTCAACACCGTTTATAGGATCTCTCTCATCATCCTGATACATTTATCATGTTTCAGCAAACCTGGGCTTGTTTGTCAGACCTACCCTCTTCTCTTTCTAGCCTTAGGCACTGTTCTCAGCCTCGTGGCTAGAATGGCCACCTACCGGAAGGCAATCACACATGTGATAACTCAAGTTTTTACTTCACTTATCATTTCGTCTGTGATTATTGAGTAACTCATTTATCTAAAATACTGTGTGTCTCACAGACATCTGAAAGATTACAGACCTCAGTGCAAGTTTGACTTTTGCCTACCCTTTATACCACTCCTATCTTGATGATATTCATCTGTGTAAAATGGTAATCTTAAGTAAATGGATTCCTTAAGACCCAGAACAGTGTTTGATGTTCAGTAGTCATTAAATAGGTAATGTCAATTAAGCTAGACAATGTCTATTGCCAATGCACAGACAAGTAGCACTTAGACTCAGTGAGTCATCAAAAGACAAAAAGAAAAGAGCACATGAAGCTAGATGGGGCAGGCATTGGAGAAGATGTGGGAGAGTTTAGGGAGCAGACGAAGGGTGTACATGGACCATATTTCATTATATGCATGTATGGCATTTTCTGAGGTAAAAATGAGATATTATCATGTATTTTATGGTAATCATAAACAAAAAAATGAAATAATACAAATCCCTCAGCAATACTACCCATTCTCATAATGTACAGTTTGTGTGCACTGATTTTCCCACACACACACATACACACACACACACACACACACACACACATCCCTTCTCCAGACATATCTCAATTCAAACATCACAGTTCCCTTTTCTTCCAGGCCCACTGGCCACCTGCTGATCCTCAGACACACTGTGTATCTGTGTCCTTTGCCTACTGACCTTCTACCCATTATCTACATGACTCATTCCTGCACATTCTCAGTCCTCTGTTCAATGCTCCTTTTCAAACAAATCTCCTCCAAAGACTTACTTAGAAAGATTGGCCTGCTCTCGGGCATTACTTTCTGTCATCTTGCCCTGTACTTTTTTTCCTTTTTAGAACATTAATTATTGCTCAGCATGTAATATGCTTCTCTCTTCATATGATGATGTTAGTTGTTGATGAATGGAGAAATAAGTGTTTAATGAGAAAAAAAAATTATGACAAGTTAAGCAGAAGCCAATAAGCCTCTAACTTTTAAAAGGAGACCATCCATGTCTTCTTTCTAATTAGTGCTACTGACTGGCAAGGTACTTAGAGCAGACAAAGTATCTCAGACATATCTGTGGGGATGGGCAGTGTTGCTAAGACATCCCGTTTTTTTTCATGTGACCTATTTCTTTTGTGATTGCCATCAAATATGGGCTAATAACTCTTAATTGTCAACTGTAATCATTCAATGCATGCTTTATATCAGACGGTGTTCTAGACTGAAAATTCCACAACACAAATTGTCAAAAATTCCCGACAACATGAAACTTCAGGTGCAGGGTCACTGACCTATGAATGGCATTAGTTTACTTCTTTTACCTTGAATATTGCCCCCAAAAGCCCATGTGTAAAGGGTGGGAGGTAGTAGTCTTGAGGAGGAGATGTCTAGTTAGAAGTCCTTAGTCCCTTAGGGTTAGCCCTGTCCTCTTCCTCTGCCACTTTTGGCTCCCGGGCCTGTGTTGTAAGTGGTTTTGCTATATTATGTACATTTATCAGAGGCACAGAGCCATGGATACACTAGCACTAGATCACACACTGCAAACACAAAGCATACTCCAAAACAAACATTGCATTTTATGTTAATTACCTCAGATATTTTGTTACAGTGATGGGTTATAGTGATGGAAAGTGACTTGTTTCTAAATTTTCCAAAATCTAGATACATAAGTATGTAAAAGATGAATGATTACTTTAGAATATAGAGCAACAATAAAACATTTTCATGAAAAGTGAGTAAATACTAAGATTTCAGACACTGAAAATCAGATTCTAACTTAGTCTGATTTCAGACTTACATAGATTTGTCAATAAATTGATTTCAAGTGGTTTTGTCAATGTTACTTCTATATCCCTCTGGTTTATGTATTCTACTTAAATTAACCCATTTCTATTAATCTATAAGTTGCCATGTGTCTTGTGGCTTACTGGTACCTTACATCTTGCTTCTCATGGCAGGGTGGCTGGCAGTGTCTCCTGACTCAGCCTTCCACTTCCCAGAACTCTCTCCTTATTCCACCTACACTATACTTCCTGCCTGGCTACTGGCCAATCAGTGTTTTATTTATCAATCAATCAGAGCAACACATTCACAGCATCCCCAGCAATCTGCTATTTGTTGAAATGAATGACTCAGTTAATAAATAAATGACTTAAATTGCAAAATGATTTGAGATGTTTGGGGAAAACCAAAAGAAACCTAAGTAGATAAGAGAATAGATGTTTGGGGGAAGGGAAGAAAATGCTAGAATTGATTGAAGGATTGATGACAATATTGCTTAGAATGGTTTCCAAGTCATGTCCCATAAGGAAGGTGTAAAGTTCAGAGAGAGAGAGAGAGAGAGAGAGAGAGAGAGAGAGAGATTAATTCAAAGTATTTTATAATATCATTAAAAAATATGAAGAAATCAAAGTTGGCTTACTTCTGGGTTTAGATAAGCAGGACCTATTAGCAGTTATGAAAGAGAAGATCTAAAAATATGAACTTTTCCTAATTATACATTTTTTCCTATTTTCTGCTTTATGTTGTGATCTTGAAACTATGTGAACACATTTATACAAATACACACAAAATTCATTTTAAAATAAAATAAAAGAAATTAGAAATCTATGAAGCAAGTTAAATATTCATCATTTTGAATTCAAGTTTTCAGAAGAATCTCTAAAACATGATGATCAATAGATAAAATTCACTCTTCTCTAATAAAGACAGCAAAAGTTTTGGAAAGTGAGTAGAAAAAGTGAAAGTGGTAAGTTATTAAAGGCACCAGTCTCTTCTGCAAAATGGATTAATAAAACTTTCACATGTGATATTTTAAAAATAATATTTTGAATAATTCTGAACTTTACTTCATGAAATGAAAATGAATAACCAGAAAAGATAAGCATAAAAGTAAATATATTCAGGCATTATCTCTCTGCCTCCACTTGTTAACCTTCATTAATTGACATTTGAATTTTAATTTTTTTAAAATTTAGATCTTTTGCAATTCTATTTTTATCTTGAATTTTAATATAGTGAGTTTATACATTCAATTGCAGACATTAAATCCTAATAACCTTTTGTTAAATCCAACTTTGCTTCTCTGAGCATATTTAGTTTACTTTTAAAATACTATTATCATTTTCCTAGTTATAAAGTGAACATATTTACACAATAAGCACTTCAGATCATAGAATAAAGAAGAGAGATAAAGGTTTTAAAGCACTGGGAAGCCACCATCCAAAGCAAATTCCTATTTCTTTCAAAATTTATACCCAAGCCCTGACATTCAACAAGAAAGGTCCAGGAAGGCTACCATGGTCATTTTCAGATGATGCCCATTCTAACTGATCACTGTATATTATGACTGTCCAATGCTAAACTGTGATGTTTTGATATTTTATATATTTTTACTATTACCACTGCTTAGATACAGTTTCAGCACAAGCTTGTTTTATAACTCCATTTCATGGAGATTCTACTAAATAATACAGATAAAATTTAGACCACATCAATCCCCTGTGCTGTTTACAAGAATACAGTTTAAAAAAATCTCAATGGAAAGTGGCATGATGTGAGTGGTGGGTCCTAGTTTCAACCTTTCTTACCTTTCAATGCTGGAAACAAAGCAGAGGCAAGCATACTGACATTTGTTGAGCTGTGTCTCAGAAGACATTCAAGTAGATGCTAAGTCTTAGCAGACTGAGTGAAGCTTATAAACATCTGCCTGTTCCTTCAAACACATATTCAGTTATCAACTGTGAGCTTAATTTAAGTCACTGTCTAAGGTATTGAAGAGATATCATTAACTTGGAGTCAACCTAGATGGATGCCCTCTTTGTATCATTGAGCAATGAGCTCTTGATGGCAGATTTGTGTCTTTATATCCATGTCTAGTATAGGGTCAGATAGTTAGAGTTCTCACCTGATGAATTTTGAACACACTTTTCACAGAAAGCACTCTTAAGGTTATATCATTTATTACTAGTAATTAAAGGTACTTATAAAAGAGCTAAGGCTTTTGCTGAGTGCTTCAGATATCATTTCACTTAATCCTCCTGTAATTTCAGAATATATTCTCTATGAGATGGCTAGCATTAACTCTATATTAAAGATGATAAGGTCTGTGGCCAGTTCAATGTCACATAGCAAATGGCACCAGAAGCAAGGGTTGAGGACACATCTGTCAAAATTGTAAGCACACAGTTCTTCTATGTTTTTATAATTTCTCTTTCTTCTTGCTAGAGCTAATCAACTATCATAGGAGTTAAGACTATGGGTTATGAAACCAACTTTCACGGCTCTGAATTTTAACACCAGCAAACCAAATCATAGTGGCATAATATCAATGAGCCACTTTACCTTCTAAGCCTTTTCACATATGCAGAATGAAGGTATGGTCTCTCTTCCATGCTACTATGAAAACTCAATGCAAAAATTCACATGAAAGTGCTTGTCTTGTAATAATTGCTCAATAAGAGAGAAATTGTGAATATTAGTGTAGTGATGCATGCTCATGTTCTTATTTAAATATACTTTACATTTAACAATTTACAGATGATATACGTACAGAAATATATTTGTCCACATGTGCATGTATGCACAAACATGGATAGCATGTGTTAGCACTGTTTCTTCCTAATTATGTTAGAGTATGACAAGCAATACATTTTTTTCTTTAGGTAAATGAACCATGCTGTAGAGGGAAAGCTGTTTACTCATCTCATAGAAAATAGAGGCCTTGACTCAGGGTATATCTGGTCCAGGAGTACATATATAATACTTTATATATTGCATTATCTTTGCAGGAAATGAGGACATTTATATTGTGTCTATAAAAGCTTACCAACTAAAATGCCAGAAATCTTCTTGAAGGGAAGTGGATACTGTCTTCCTCAGCCTAGGGCTTCTTTACACTATTACAGAACATGATCACTTAGGTATTTTACTATGCAATTGTGGGAGTAGGGGTTAATCAAGCCATTTATTACTTTCTAATTTTGTTGTTCTTGAACTATGAGATCATATTTTTTTTAAATCATTTGTACATCTTTTTAATCATTTCCTATTGCCAGCCTTGAAGCCAAAGCAGGGACATTCCACTTTAAGCCAAGTGCACTGTTGAGGAGAATGGATGAGGGGCAGTCCATGAGCTGGCCTGTCTTCACTCCTGCAAATTACATTCCTGACAAGGGAACTGGTATAGAGTGCAGACTCCCTGTTAGGTCAATGATTTGGAAATGGAAGTTGTATGGTGATTCCACAGGAAGTGTCTGATCAATAGCAAAAACTTCCTCAAAGACACAGATGTGACAAGTGCCCGTAGCAATATGGGTGACACTCTTACTAATGTCAGGGCTTTTACATCAAGAGTATAGGCTCCACTTGCAAAGTCAATTTTCCAGCAAGATGGGAGAAGCTACATGTGCTGATCTACCAGTGAGTAGTATACGTAACTAAAGAGCCAACTGTTAGTAATTTTGTCTGGCTTTGGGGATTATAGTATCCTGGTTTTCTCTAGAACTTAAAGTCATGTGTCTTGTCAAGCAAAAACCTATGTTGTGGGAGGTTAGTATTTGATCACCTGGACTCATGAGTCATATACATATTGAGTGCTTCAAGTAGCCCTGCTGGAGAGATTATTGGTGACACACAGTGTCACTCAGTACCTTTAGTCTGAGAGACTAGAGAAAGTTTGGACCCAATATGTAGAATATTTTGGGTACTTAAATGTCTAGGGTTTTCCCCCCAAAGGTAACAGTTGTGTTCATATTTGTCAGAAGTCATTGTATGTCCAGAGAAAAATAAAAGTGAGTGTGTTTTTAAAAATTATATAAGGTTGGCAAAGCATCTCACGAGTAAAGGTGCTTGTTAGCAAATCTGTCAGTGAGAGTTTGATTCTCAGGAACCACATGATGGAAAGAGAGAACTGACTCCTGTAAGTTGTCCTCTGATCATCACAGGTAAATACATATCCACACATACATACACTACACTACCCTATACACACACACACACACACACACACACACACACACACACACATACACACAAATGTGCACACACACAAATATAAAGTGATATAGAAAAATGCTTAATACTTAAGTATATTTCATTTGGGAGAATTCTGGAACCGTATTTAGAACTTTTGAGATGTGAGAATGTTGTCATTTTTCATCATGAGGTCATTTGATACAAGAATTGTCCATGCTGTTTCTGGCTGTAGTGATAAGTTTAGAAGTGCATTTAAAGGTGTTATTACCTCTTTGCCTTTTTCCATTTGCATGGCAGGCTGAAGATCCCTCTGGTGTGAGTCTTTGGACAGGTTCAAATTACCATCTTTACTTTTGACTGTCAGGAGTTTGCCATTATCTGATGTTATGTTAATTGTGCTACCAGAGTTGTAAGTCTGTCCCTTCAGCCTAGAGAGTTCATTAGGCTGTCTATGAGGTGCAAAAGAGGAGCAGGAAGCCTGTGTGAGTTATTCATTGCCTTATGACTCAATTCTAATCACTTTAGCTGTGTGACTGACAGAGAAATGCTCTCCGCTCTGATTGAGGGTATTGATTTCCCAACCCCTTTCGGGGCACACTGGAGAGACACAATCAGAGGCTTTGGCTTTCAAAAAACCTCTTCATCTGCCTTAATCACCTGATCGATAATCAACATCAAGACTGGGGATCTTCAACAAAGCCTCCTCCAATGTCTTTATTTTCTTTCTTCCATTGGATTACAGATCTGCTGAGTCAAGGTGATCTTAACAGATCTGAAAGAGAACAGTAAGCAACAGCAGTAGCAGCCTTTAAACAGATGTTAGATCTGGAAGTTTCCTGTAGAAAAAAACGAGCAAAGTAACAAGAACAAAGAAAAACCACTTGGGGTGTCATCTTCTTCTTCCTCCTCTCCACCCCACATCCTTCATGGACCATTGGCGGGCAAACCATGCCCTGCATACATGGCTGGGTACTTAGAACCAGCTAGCGAGCTGTTTCCTCTGACCCAGCCAACTGTAACGAGCAGTGTGGGGGAGTGGGAAACATTGACACACAATGTGATTGCTCGTGAGAGTCACATTTACAGTGGAAGCTACTGGCAAAGTTAAGTCTGTGTCATCGTAGCTAAGAACAGAGGGGAGAAGGGTGCAGACTGCTCCGTTTGCCTGGAATTGGAATGTCTCTGGAAAAAAAAATTCCATTTCAAGCTTTTAAATGTTTGAAACAAGGATTCTGCTCCAGTGTAAACATTTTATAGAGGACTTTCCACTTGGTTTCTTCAAAGTATTTTTATCTATCATATCTCTTAGATGTTCTAGCATACTAAATTAAAAATTTAAAAATAGCAGTTTCTGTATCCTGAAGATGAAATGGTTAAAGCTGGTTTGTAAAATTTGGTATTGTTTCCCTCCAAAATAGTGAATGTCACCTTCCTTAAAAGTTTGCTGCTAGAATTTTAGGAAAATTGTTGCTCTACGGTTCCGGGGATTTCATCGTGTTAAGTGGTTAATTTGTGAATCTACTTAATGTATTTTTTATTCAGATCTAAGAATTCCCTCCTGAATGGGAAACAGTAACACTTATCAAATACCATCTACATTGCCAAAGTGTGAAATGTTTCCAATTAAAATTTCATTCATGTTTAGCCAATTTTTTCAATTGAATTAAAAAAGCATAAAACATGCATAATCTAATGCGTCCTCTGTGACGAGCGAGTCTTTATTTTGCTGAATTCAGAAGAGCCTCATCCAATATAATCACTGCATTCATTGCAATTACAGGAGCAAAGTTGGACAGACTCCTTCTATGTTATGTGATGTCAAGAAGCACAGCGCTCAGCTCTAATACCTCCAGTGAAAGAGGCAGCGATTTCCCACAGCAGCGCCTTGATTTAAATTACAGAGTACATTTATTATGCTTCTGTTCCTCAGACTGTGAAATGCCATAGTACAGTAGCTTTGTTCTGACCCCTTCTCCAAAGCCCTGCCTCAAAGTGTGACTAATCTAGTGCCGGATGACAGCTAACTTCAACATCAGACAACACGAAAATTGAAGACACTTTTTATCCTCTTGCCAATCTGTGAGCGCCTGAATAAGCCTCGTCAACTTCATTACGAACTCATCGTCTCTTGTGTAGATAATGATAGCCTAGACCGGTGGAGAACTCGGCTTCTTGTTGTTTTTACTGACTTTCTCTGCCTCCAGGCCAAGCATCTGTGGGGATAATGAATGGAGTAATTCTTTTGGTACAAAACAAAAGGCTCTTGGGGTGGGGAAAGGCCCGTGGCGTCAGGCTAGGCACAGCTCTCACAAACGAAAATTCTTTGTTATGAATTGGTTCTCAGAAAATAGCTCTGTCGTAACCAGAGAAGTGAAGGACACAGAGTAACTTTGTACTGAGGCAGGGAGGTTAAAGGCAGTGACCATGTGAAAGAATTTCAGAGGGATTTGATTCTTCTCTTATTTATTTATATTTTGAGGTTGCCTTGGCTAAAGCCTGCTTTTTCCAGTTAGAACGACTGCATAGTACCAGCTAAACTGTTCAGAGTATCTCCAGCCTTTTCTTTCAAAATGGTGGGCATTCTGAATTATATTTCCCCGAGGTACCTGTGGCATAAATAAGGAGAATAGGAGGAATATGTGGCTACAGCCCAGGGAGCGTGCGCACATCTGGGAGCTCATTCTCAAGAGCTTCATTCAAAATTGTCCTTGCATACTAAAAGGTAGCACATATTTCTTTAGTTTTGGCAAGCAGGGTACAAAGTTATAGCTCCTAATTATGCGAAGTTTACACCACTCAAAGTTCATTTTTATGACTTTACAATGTATATTCTTTAGAAAACTAAGTGATATTTAAATATGCCAGATTAATCTAGCAGCTTGATATCATTTATGCATATCCCTCAAAGCTATTTGATCACTTTGCAGATTTCACTTTTTGGAACATTAACCAGTAGTACATTTACTAGAAAGGATCTCTGATCTCTGTTAGTAACTGGGGTTGATTGTGACAAATAAAATAGCCACTTTACCAATCTCCCCCCTTCTTTGCTTTAAGAATGTAAAGTTGGCATAACATTCCCATAGTAAAAACCTACTCCCTTGAAACTTAATTGTGTACTTTGAAGTGATAAGTCCATTAAATTATTTGTTACACTTAATGTTTGTTGGCTAGAAAAATTTTAAGTGCTGTCTCCTGCTAATTTGACCAGCTAATCTATATGCACCTAAATAGAAGGAGTGTGTTGCCAGATGATCTGTTAATTTGGTTTATTTTAGATTGATTATTCCTATCATTTTCATGTGGACAATAAGGAATGAAAGAACAAGTGAATACAGAGCCTTGAAGTCAATTTATGGTATCATGAACAATTCCAGTAATAACTGTTAAGGTCATAAAATGAAAAAAAAAAAAACACCAACATCCTGGAAGACAAATATCTGCAAATCTTTAGCTAAAAGACAGCTCTTTTTTTGTTTGTTTGGTAAATGATATCCTTGGGCATTCATTTCTCACAATTAAATAGCCTGTGCTGTATTTTACATGGAGAAACACTGATACTTTCGGAGGAGAACAGATTAATGTAATGTTTTGCTACCTTTGACCTTGTATCCTTGAGTCTCTTGATTCTGTGTCACCAAACAGAGCCCTGTAATAGAGTTGAGGTTCAGCTAATAGTGTGTGCCATTCTGACTGTCATGCCCCATCATTGTAACTTACTGCACGAGGTCCCCAAAGTAGCCTTGTGTGCACATATACGAACGCACGCACGTGAGAGTTTCACCCGCCCACACCAAATTCCGACTGACAAAATAAAAGAGAAACCAGAGATGCTTTTAAACAACAATTCTTCATCCAACCATAAGATATAAATCCGCTTGTTCCTGGGTTAAAAATCCTAAGCAGTTATGATTCAAAGCATATTTAAATCCACAGCTTTTGTGAAGCTTCTCACCAGAATGGAGTAATCATGGATCCAGTTCCTTGTGTTCTTTGGCACTAGGCTGTTGTGGTAAAATGTCACCAGTCCACATTCTGTAAATATTCAGACTTACAGAGTGGGGAAGTTCTCTATATGTCTCTTGAAAGTGTTTTGTCCGTACTGAGAGGTTTATGGAAACATCTTAAAAATATAATGCTATTTACTAACTAAATATTATCTTACAATATAGTTGATAATATATTAACATTTTATATAATATAAAACGATTCTTCTTCCATCTTATAGGAAAATTGTATGACTAACGGTCAAGCTACTGACCATAGCCTGGAAGCTATTATCCAATTCTTTGAGCAGTAAGAAGGTATGAGTCCTTAGGAAGGGCACAGGTTTCTCAGGAGTCCACATAAATGGAGGGGCAGATGTACCTGCATCTATGTTAAAGGCATGCCAACAGTAGGCCCATAAATTGTAGATGCCAAATGCATTCTGTGGTTTCAAGCCCTCATTCTCTCTACTCACTGCTCCCTGGTGGCCCCACCTCATTTCTTTCCCTTCTTCTTACAACTTCCCATTCTCCAGCCTCATGTTAGCCACTTAGTCCCTGGATGGCAGCAATCATTTCCTATTATCTGGCCATGATACTATCTTTTCCTAAATTTATTTGAACCCAGATCACTCTAGTTCGAAATATTACAAATGAGTGACCCTTATCAGTTCAACATTCTTTTTTCCTAAAGAGAAATTAAAAACAAAATTATAAAGATGTTGATACTGGTTATGGTTGGAGCTATAAAAATTGTCACAAACATTTCATTTTTATAAAGAAATACAAGAACATTTGCAGCCTTTGTTATTTCCTGTGTCCAATTAGGTGCACTAACAAAGCTGAAGGCAAAGTCTTTTCATCTACTAAAGTATCAAGCCAAAACTTAGCTAGAAATAACCATAGTAATGTTCAAATATTATGTGTGTACATCATACAGATTTAGACATGATTTTGGCCAATGAAATTTATCCTGTCAGTATTTAAATGGCATTTCATGAAATTAAGAGTAAACTTAAACTTTACATGTGTATACTTGGAATTTTGTTGGTTCAAGCATCAGGTCAGAGGCAAGAAACTTCTCTGCATGAAAATTGAATGTTAGTTGTACAATTTGCCTTTGAAAACAAAGACATGAGAATGTCCTGTAAGTGGATGCTGAAGGAGAAATAAATGCGATAGCCTTCACTTAATATAGCTTACAAAGGTACAGAGGAGGCCATCCCACAGATCAGTGTATATATAAACAGGATACCAGCTCCCAAGTGCAATTAGAAAATCAGATTGAAAATGTCTTATTCTACAATTAAAGCAAAGGCTTAAAAGGAGAAACAGCACATTTCCAATTAAATCAACTAAGTACAAGTTGGTTAGTTACTACCACGTCCCATTTCTAAAATAGTAGCTTTTGTTGGCACGCTTTAGGAAGTAAATATTTACCCAGAGAAATGCAATTTCCTTTACCCTTATTTAGAAACTGCATGAGCTAGGCTCTGCTTTCTCATTTTCTTTTTACTATTTAAGGTAGTAGAGGGAATTTCTCGACTTCTTCATTTTGATATTAGAATTGCACAGTTGAACTTGTGGGTATTTGAAGGGGAAGGACATTTTCCTCCCTTTCTAATTAGAAACTTTCTTTTTACTTCTACTCTGTTCTCTTTAATTAAAAAAAGTCCTAAACCTTGGCATAATATTGATGCTTTTTTCTGAAGTTATTTTGAATAACGTCTACTGATGAGAAGCACGCACAAAACTTTCATGCCGGGAAATGTGATTACTAATAATTTCATCATGATTGCTATGACTACAATTTACTTATTCTTAATTTATTTTTGTAATGAACTGCTTCAGTAAAATGACAAATGATTCCATTAGTTAAGAAACTAAAATGTCAATTTACATGCGGTCTTTGGTGACTAATTTGCTGAGCTGAGGTTTTTGTTTTCGTTATGATAATAATATTTGGCTATGCTCTCTGAGCAAAATTTATGGGTTCTTAAATATTAATCTTTTGATTTACTGAAACAAGGTAATTTCCAGCTTAAAAACTCTGAGCAGTTTCTCTTTTTGGCTCTTGATTTCCCTGGTTTTAGGCATACTCTTCTGAAAGGTTGTCTGTCATCCAAAAAATAATGCTCACTGTGTCTATTGTGATCAAAACAATTCTTTGTCACTAATGACTGTAAGTATCAGCTCATTTCAAACACTGTTTCCTACAGCAAACATTACTCAGCTGTCAGTAAAAGCAAAGGGATTACATCAGCATTTGGGAGGGGAGATGTTCTGTTCCTTCTTACTCCATAGTCTATGCTCAATCAGCCTGGAGCTAATGGAAGCCCTTCAGTGCTGAGAAATAAACAAACACTGTTGGTCAAATAGTGAAAAATCAAATCTAGTATAGAAGGTGGACAATACATAGTTAGTTCCATTACTGGGTCCTTCCCTTGGGAGGTAGGGCAGTTTCCCAGCCTCTCTCATTACAAACAAGCACCATCTGTAGCCAGTCTCAACCTGATTGGGGAATGTATAAAGTACATGGAAAAAAAATAGACTCAGAATTGGGAGTTGGAGAATCCTATTTCAAGTTTAAATTTTGCTTGTGAAAGACCATTTGGTTTTAGACTCAGCAGACAGCGGGCCCCATCACTCACAATGAGGAAAGCATGTAGCAAGGATTACTTCAGATCAGGGAGATTGAAGGTAATTGTTGCATTACACAGGGATACATCTAGCTGGAGTACAGCTCAAGAGAACTACAGCCTGGTCCCCTTAGCCACAGCGCTTCAGTGACATTTCTGATGGCAAGCACCCTTTCCCTGTGTTGCTTGGTCAGTGCCATCATGCTTTCTGTTGCTACTGTGCACTATTGAATTCTAAATTCCATAAGGAAAAGAAGACTGAAAATCCATGGCCACTGTGTATATCACCTCGAAATGCAAGACAAAACAAACCTTTTTTTCTTCCTGTGGCTTTATACCAGGTATTTGGTTACAGCAATCAGAAAAGTAAGCAACACACCCGAGAATTTGTCTTGCTGATGATTTTGCCCAACTGTGGATGAATTGAAGTCATAGCACCAGTCTGAAAACTCCATTCTAATCCCTGAAACAATGTACCTGAGTATTTTCTTGCATAAATAAAATAGTCTAAACAATGGAATTTACCAAGTAGTTCTTGCGACCAAATACTGAGATAAAGACATTATAGTACTTAGTGCTATATCATAAGAGTGCATTTCTGGTTTTGATATCTTATGAAAATGAAATTGAAACTCTGAAAGTTGAAGTGATGTGTCTAAATTAACACAAAAAGAGTTTCAGTGTTGAAGACTGAGCATAACTCTTTGTAGACGAGATGACCAAAAGTGCTCTAAACCCTATACCTCTTCCTCTTGGATGCATAGTCTGTATTTTCCCAATGTCCATTACAGAAAGATGTCCCCATGGAACTGGTTTCACCTGGAAGAAATGTGAGTGCAAGGTGTTGTGCACAATTTAAGCTGTGCATTTTAGTTGCCCACCCTGTTAAAATCTCCCCTCAAAAATATTCTGGAGTGGGCCAGTGAGATGGCTCAGAGGGAAGAAAGAACTCACTGTGCACACCTGATAACCTAGTTTGAAACCAACACTCACGGTAAAAGGAGAGAATCAACTCCCTAAAGCTGATTTCTGACCTTTGCAGTCATGCACTTGCACACACACACACACACACACACACACACACACACACACACACTGAACAAATAAAATTCTCAAGTATCAATGTCAATAATACAGACATTCTATTCAGTTATAAAACCATAGTCTGACATTTTTATCATTAAAACAATATCCAACTCTAAAGAATCTTCTGTTTCTTCATTAGTCTATATCACCATAGGGACCAACCAGAAAATAGCCATTTCCAAAGTCACAAGAGAAACTTTCAAAGGTTTTACAGGTATACTGTCATATGGATTTAATGTAAGTAAGCTTTTCACTATTTTAAAGTATTATAAAATGAGGGCGATTAATTAGAAAACTGTAAGTTTTCTTTTAGGTAGGATGATCTATGCCTGAAATCCCAGTATTGGAGAATCTGAGGTCAGAGGATTTCTGAAAATTCAAGTCCAGCATAGATTATAGACGCCAGAGACAACATTTCCAAGGAAACAAGAGGAGGAGAAAGAGGAGGAAAAAAAATCTCTTTTCTAAATATTTTCCTATTATACAAAACGATACAGAAAATGGAGAGTCAGGATAGTGTTAATCATGGGACTCAAACCTTACAGAATGGCCTTTATGAACTATTGTCTAAAGCAGTGGGCATGGTAATTGCCATGTGTGGTTATCATATATGATATATACATGCTCAAGTATTATGCTGTTTCCTGTAACTAGGTAAAATTATTATGTGTACATTTTTTTTAATTAAAAAAAAATCACAGAATTTGCCAGGTGTGGTAGTGAATGCTTTTGATCGTAGCACTGGGGAGGCTGTGGCAGGTGGATCGCTGTGAATTCAAGGCCAGTATGTTCTACACGGTGAGTTCCATACCAGACAGGGCTACAAAGTGAGACACTGTCACAAACAAACAACAAACAAACAAACAAACAAAGAACAAAGAAAAAGGAAAGAAATGACAAATTAATCAAAAAATTAAAAATAATTAAAAAAAACTTAATAAAACACTAAATTTAAAATACCATGAATGTTAAGTTTTATCCTATATCCTATATCAGGTATTCTGAGTTAGGTTCCTGTTGAAAATAATTAAGCCTCAGATAAACTACAGATAAGAACAATATATCATATAATTTTAAGTCAAAGTTCATAAAAGATGAAATGCCTTCTTAAATTTTTTAAAATATAAAAGTTTCCCCTTAAATCCCATGGCTCTCCATAACTAACAGAGCTGTGAGCTGAATTAATTCTTGCTATTGCATACAGTTTTTTTAAATACGGTTATACCAAGAATCTCTGTATGCTGGGAGCTATAAAACCTTAACATTCTTTAAAATATTGCCTTCTCTTAGGGTAATTAACAATAACCATGACAGATAATAACTTAATTCATAATTTATTCAATACTTTTCTAAATATATATATTTCAACATGAAAATATACAAATTCAAGGTGACTATGGAGTCAACATGAAGTTTCCAATCAAGGATTGTGTTGTAGATCCTATGACCAAGGTCCTGGGTTAGATTCACTACCTCTCTACCCCTTAGAAAGAAGCTTTGAGATCAGACAGCTTTAGTTCTGTAGATACAGATATCTTTATCTTTGTGTCTTATTCTCCACACTCAAAAACCATGTGACTTTGAGAGAGGCTCAATTGGCCTCATTTTTCTCATGTGTGCATTAATTATCCCTCCCTCAAAGGTTAAACTTTAGGGGAAAAAACAGTAAGGAAAAGCAGATCAAAGGATACATGAAACTTCAACTAATATTAATTTTCAAGTACTATTATTATTATTAACTAAATTTTTCAAATATGTTATTTAAACTAAGCTTTACATTATAAAAAGCTGCATCATATTAAAACCTTCAAATAAAAAAAGTGAATTATCGTATTAGCATCTACAGTGTCTTACCAAGAAGACACATTATGAATGAAAATTATTTCATAGATATTTCCAAAAGATTTGGAGTTTTTATTTCAGATTCCAGGAAGCAGAGATTTAATGGCTAATATTTAAATGACAGGAAAGAAATTTTTCATTTGGGGTCAAAAGCTTTCTCCTTCTGTTAATGTAATGAAGTCAAAGGACTGCAGAACTCCGTTCCTCTTGCTTAATCTGGACTCTGTTGATGATGAAATAAAATGCTCAGTTCTGCCTTCTGAGAGAACAAGATGACTTATAAAATAAAAAATTCTACATGCATTAGTTGGATTTTTTCTTTTGTGCTTTTTTTTAATCCTAGAAACTAAAACATACTTTATAGTTGTTGTGTTTTTTTCCCCTCACTCTTTGGGGGGCTGCCACCCAGCTTCCAAATGAATACATGAAGACTTATTCTTACTTATGAATGCCTGACCTTAGCTTGGCTTGTTTCTAGCCAGCTTTTCTAACAAATTATCCCATTTCTCTTTAACAGTTTGCCTTTGGGTCTTTACCTTTCTTTGTTCTATATATCTTATTTTCCCTCTGATTCCATGGCTGGCTGCGTGGCTGTGTGGCTGAGCTCTGGCATCCTCCTCTCCTTGTCCTTTTTTCACTCCTCCCTCTTCTTTTTTAGACTTCTCCTCCTATTTATTCTCTCTGCCTGGTGGCCCCACCTACTTCTCTCTCTTGCCCAGCTATTGGCCATTCATCTCTTTATTAGACCAATCAGGTATTTTAGACAGGCAAAGTAACACAGTTTTACATAATTAAATGAATGTAACACATCTTTGCATTACTAAACAAATGTCTTACAACATAAATGAATGTAAAACATCTTAAATTAATATTTCACATCAGTGCTTCATTTCTTAGTCTTCTATTTATCTCTGTTAAGTCAACTTTTTGTGATTTGTTTTAATGAAAGATCTGAGATAATTAACTAATACAAAGAGGGGTTCATTTTTAGCTCACAATTTGGAGGTCTCAGTCTATGAGGAGTAGGCATGATGACAGGAGTGTATAGGAGAGAAAGAACGTTCACTTAATCATCAGGTAGGAAAGAGTAGAAGGGAGGGAGCTGGGGGATGGGTGTTTCATCTTCCTCACCAAAGTCATGTCCTGATGACCTGAAGAACTTCCACTATTCTCAGTTTCCAGACTATATCATATTAACATCTCTTTTCTGGTTGTCAGATGTGCTGTATGCTTAATTGCTCCTCACTCACTATCAACACATTGCACATCTTGACTATTATCTGTAACAAGTTAAAATTACACGAAGAGAAGGATGAGACCATCCACAGCATTTGCATGTTGACTATTGTGCTAGTCAGAAGTCTCTCATTTCCCAAATCACCTCACTGGTACATGAAGGAATTTTATTAAAAAGAAAAAAAAGAAAAAAAAAATAAGCCTGGGGCTTGAATCTTAGTGGCCAAGCACTTGCTGAGAATGCACAAGGACATAGGTTTAATCCCGAGCACTGAGTAAAGGACAGAGGGAGAGAAGGAAGGAGGGAGGGAGAGAGGTGACTTCATTTTAGCAGCTACCCATCTAATTGTTTCCTCATAGCTAACTAAAATCCTGAAATCCTGCCATTCTCCCATTAAATTCATTCTCTTCCCTATCCAAATGGAGCTCTTTCTCTGCTTATCTTTCGGTTGTGACATCATCATCTTTTCATTAACTCAAAATAGCCCCTTTATCATCTTTGATTCTCTCCTCTTTTTTTTTCTTCAACTTTTATACTCAGGCACCTTTAAATGATTGCTGATGACCAGGCTCCTCTCGTCCATCTCCATAGACATTTCTGTAGTCTGGGAGTTACTTAGCTGTAGCCTAAACTAATACAGAGTTCTTTGTCCCCTCTTCCCTTTCTACCATCAAACATAGAGTTCATTATTCTTTTGCCATGGTTCTTTTGCTAAAGCATGAGTGAGGTTCTGGTACCCCTGGGATGATTTATTATAAAATCAATACATTTTGTATTCTCACTATATTTTCTTGACTTGTAACAAACCGTTCCACTGTTAGGCAGACTTGCACTTTCTGGATGTACAGAAGCTGAGATTAAGATAGAAAGCAGGAGCTGCTTGCAGAAAACTGTCTCTGCTGGCTTTTGTTTCCTAGGCTAAGCACATGGAAGGATTATTCTCTAGGGCATGTGGGAGGAATTTCTTTGAAGAACGGAGGAATCCAGCCCAACTTTGAACACTAGAGGACTTTTGCCCTGCAAAGGCTTTAATTTTTGAGGGACTACGAAGATAGATCCTGCCTATAGGACCTGCCAGTAGGATAAGTGGGCTGAATCTTGATTTTATGTGTGGTTCTTTAGAAGTAAAATGAAACAGATTTCAGTGTGTTAAATATCAATGCTCACGTGAGAAAGAAGGGACAGAGCAGGATTTGGTAAGGAGAATAACTTACTAGGAGATTTGGGGCAAAACCTTGCCATCAGAGCAGGTTTACATCACATGCTGCCCTAGGAAGGGAGAAAACTTGGATGAAGAGATTCTGTGTAGCCAGGAGAGACTTTGCAAAAGCTGAATGCTGGAAGTTGTTTGCTGGGGGTAGCCCTGAAAACCAAGAAGTAAGTCTTTCTGTGGAGGTGGACTAGGGCAAGTGTCTCAATATCTATGTAGCACCATGCAATGTGACCTGAAGGAGAGAACCCCATCACTGTAACCTCTCAGAGGAGTGTAACCTTGCTCAGACTCTTTCTTACTCTCAATTAACTGTGAAGCATAATTAAGTGTAAAGGTCTGTTGCTGGTAAGAGCAAGGCCACTCCTGTCTCACTGCCTTTCAGCATCACTGAGGGAAGCAATAAAAGGCAAAGCAGTGGGAACTAAAGCCCAGCCTTAAGGTGTCTGGCAAGCTGGAAAACCTTACAGTGTTATCAATGGACAATGTAAGTGCTACTGAGTGAGTGCCTGCTCACGGACAGAGGTGAACATTTCCAGAAATTTTCAGAATTTTTTAGGGAAAGTAAACTTGTGAAAGAATAGGAGGCATCCTTAAGCCAAGCACATGCAGGTTGAGTCACAAAGATTTGAACATCGTGGGTAGGTGGTTTTGTAATATTTGTGTTTCAGTAATTGCATATTAATTGAGCATTTGCAACCTTACCTTTTGTACTAGATTATAAATTGTGGAAGATGAAATTTTTTTTTTGTGTGTGTGTGCATGCTATTTATCAAAGAAGTGAAGAAATTCAGTTTATACATTTATATTTGGAGTCTCAAACTTCTATAACTTGTTATTAAATTTAGCACATACATTTTCGTTTTTTAAAAATGGTCACTGCAGCTTTATTTATAATCTTTCAAAAAATGTGGCAACTACTAACAGAAAGGGGAGAGGAAGAAGAAGCTGCAGGCAAGTGCAGATGACCTGGGAATTCCCCAGCTTTATAACTACAGAAACAGTGTTGGTTGTTTGAAGGAGAGCTTATTTATTTTTTTTAAAGCACATATATTTACACTGTAAGTTCCCTAACATGTGAGTGAGACTCACAGTATTGCAAATCTTTTGAATGTGTATGGGGTTCCATGTGCAGAAGTGTGCTACATGCCTGTGTAGCATGTTTGTGAAGCAAAGAATATAATACGCATACTTGTGTAAACTTGAAGTATGTCTCAGAATAGACTCATGAAAGAAAAAATTTTTGAAGACCTTAGCCAGATTTGACAAAATAAATATTAAAATTTAGATAGCAGTAAACTAATTGTTACTATGTGTCCGGCATCAACCATGCAAAATAAGCAGAACAGAGAAGAATACAATGAATTCCTAGTCATATATAACTGAGACACAACACACATAATGTTATTACTTATGTTTTCTAATTTTAGCAGTTAAGATACATAAGTATGACCCCAATTTTACCTATGAAGACTCTAAAGTCAGATACGAAATGAAGGACAGAATATGCTTTTGAGTCCTTGACAACTTATGCAGCATGTCCCTTTGTATGTTCAAATAACAGGCAACTGAAGCTAAGTTAAAAATCAATTTTAAGTACATATGTATGAAACTGTGTTTACTCAATTCACAAAAATTCTGTGAGCCCAGAGGTCAATGGAACCATGTGATCAAGATGGAAGATAAAGCATCTCAGAAGCACCTCCATCAAGTGACTGGAGGCTGAGCAAAAGATCCTGGGGATAATGAAAAGATGATTCATTCTAGGACATGCTCTTAAATAAACTGACAAGAAGGAGGAACTGAGAGAGAAGGGATCACATGAAGTTTCTTATTGTAAATACCTGTATACATAAAAGCTAAGGAAAGCCCTACGCTGAGTCAAGACATCTCTCCAGAGGCCAAAGAGGGCACTGGATCCTATGCAGCTGGAATTATAGCCAACTGTGAGCCACCTGAAGTCAGTGCTAGGAACCCATCTCTGGTCCTCAGCAAGAAAAGCTAACACTCTCAACCTTGAGCAAACCCTCTAGGTTCCCTTAAATGTTTTAAAATGGATTTATCTGGGATTTTTGGAATCTAAAAGGCACTGCTTGCCTTAGGGGACACCAAGATGATAAAGGAAATTTACACCATAATGATGATCAGAGCAAAAAATATGGGCTCTACACTAACAGCGGATGGGCAAAGAAATAAACTGGGGAGATAGTTTAGGAATCATCTAAGAGGTTAAGTAGAATAAATTTCATGATAGATTTCAAATGAGGGGCACATGACCTGCGATCTGGGAAAATAGGAAAAATATGTAATTATTGGCAAAGAGTAGAAAATTGGGCAAGTCTAGTTTGGTTTCATCTACATACATGGATCCTGGGCCACTTACTGTAAGGGAGGGAAATGAGTCTACATAATGGACATGAGGGATAACCCTGCGTGGAGTGGAGAAGGCCATGTAGAGTGATCTCTTGCTTTCTACAGTTGTGGGCCTCTGAAATGGTCCTACCACACACTTCTTTTTTTTTTCCTTTTATTTTATTTTACAATACCATTCAGTTCTACACATCAGCCACAGATTATTTTGTTCTCCCCCCTCCTGCCCCCCTTCCCTTCCCCCCAGCCCACCCCCCATCTCCACCTCCTCCAGGGCAAAGCCTCCCCCAAGGACTGAGATCAACCTGGTAGACTCAGTCCAGGCAGGCCCAGTCCCCTCCTCCCAGACTGAGCCAAGTGTCCCTGCATAAGCCCCAGGTTTCAAACAGCTAACTCATGCACTGAGCCCAGGACCTGGTACCACTGCCTAGATGCCTCCCAAACAGATCAAGCCAATCAACTGTCTCACCTATTCAGAGGGCCTGATCCAGTTGGGGGCCCCTCAGCCATTGGTTCATAGTTCATGTGTTTCCATTCGTTTGGCTACTTGTCCCTGTGCTTTATCCAACCTTGGTCTCAACAATTCTCGATCATATAAACCCTCCTCTTTCTCGCTAATTAGACTCCCGGAGCTCCACCTGGGGCCTAGCCTTGGATCTCTGCATCCAGATCCCTCAGTCGTTGGGTGGGGTTTCTAGCACGACTATTAGGGTGTTAGGCCATTCCATCACCAGAGTAGGTCAGTTCCGGCTGTCTCTCGACCATTACCAGCAGTCTATTGTGGGGGTATCTTTGTGGATTTCTGTGGGCCTCTGAAGCACTTTGCTTCTTCCTATTCTCATGTGGTCTTCATTTACCATGGTCTCCTATTCCTTGTTCTCCCTCTCTGTTCTTGATCCAGCTGGGATCTCCCGCTCTCTTTCCCTCGACCCTCACCCTTCATTGCTCCCACTCATGTCCAGGTTGTTCATGTAGATCTCAGTCATTTCTCTGTCATTGGGTTTTCCCTGTGTCTTTCTTGGGGTCCTGCTTTCCAGGTAGCCTCCCTGGTGATGTGAGTAGCAGTCCAGTCATCCTTGTTCCACATCTAGTATCCTCCTATGAGTGAGAACATACCATATTTGTCTTTCTGAGTCTGGGTTACCTCACTCAGGATGATTTTTTCTAGATCCATCCATTTGCCTGCAAACTTCACGATGTCATTGTTTTTCTTTGCTGAGTAGTATTTCATTGTGTATATGTGCCACAATTTATTTATCCATTCTTCAGTTGAAGGGCATCTAGGTTGTTTCTAGGTTTTTGCTATTACAAACAATGCTGATATGAACATAGCTGAGCAAGTGCTCTTGTATGACTGAGCATTTCTTGGGTATATGCCCAAGAGTGGTATAGCTGGATCTTGGGGGAGATTGATTCCCAATTTTCTAAGAGAGCGCCATATTGATTTTCAAAGTCATTGTGCAAGCTTGCATTCCCACCAGCAGTGGAGGAGAGTTCCCCTAGTTCCACATCCTCTCCAGCATAAGTTGTCTTCAGTGTTTTTGATCTTAGCCATTCTGATAGGCATAAGGTGGTATCTCAGAGTTGTTTTGATTTGCATTTCCCTGATGATTAGGGATGTTGAGCAATTCCTTAAATGTCTTTCAGCCATCCTGCCCCGGACTTCCCTTCTGGACAAGAGCGCCCATCCTGCCACACACTTCTGATAGCAGCACTAATATAGACGAGGAAAGCTGAGAAGGCATCAACCTTATACAAACAACCACTGGCAACTAAGGACTACCAAGCGTGGGAGAAATAGTTTTCCCCAAGGAAGAGCATACCAACTGACCATTTAAAACCAAGTGATTAGGCCCGAAATCATACATATGAACATATGAGTAACATTGTATACAGTGGGCAAATTATACTGATGTATTTAGGAATATATATGTGTGTGTGTGTGTGTGTGTGTGTGTGTGTGTGTGTGTGTGTGTAACAAAAATTAATGAGAAAAGATGCCATGACTTTGAAAGAGAGCAAGGAGAGGTATATGGGAGAGTTTGGAGAGAAGAGAGAGCGGAGGGCATGATGTAATTAGATTGTAATATCAAAAATAAAAAAAAATAATTTAAAAGGAAGTTTACATTATATAGCAAATTAAGTGATTCTTAAGGTGACATTTAAAAAAAAGGAAAGGAAGCTACATATAGATCAAGCAGAGATTAAACACTTCTCTTTTAGTCTTAGGGATCCCCGAGTTCAGTCATTAAATCGGGGAGAATGTTGTTTTATATTCAAGCCTGTTGAATTATAGTTTCTATAAATAATGCTCTCTGAATGTAAAATAAACTATAAATTTGTTTTGCCATCTAACTTCCTGAGTACACTATTAGGCAATGTTCATTGTTTCCTTAGCTATTTCTATCACCTAATAGTCTCTGGTCAGAGTGGATTTGAAAATACAGAAGAAAACCCTTCACTTTTTCCCTCAATTACTGTGCTTATGTTCTTCACCTCTGCTAAAATGAGCTCTAGCCTTTGAGTTATTTCATAAAAGACAATTAGGAGCTTTAAAAGAATAAAAACCCAAAATATTTTATTAAATTAATTTTAAAAGAAATATTTGAACATGAAAATCTGCATAATATTAATATTTTATATGGGAAGTAGCAATAAAAATTAATATTTAGTTATGTTATTCATATGTAGGAAAAAACATAACTAATTTAGAAACTCTGGTCTGCCTCATAGAATATCTCAATGCATATATGGGACTATATTACTGGACTGTATTTTACAGTTTTCTTGCATTAACTCTGTTTTACTAGTTTTAAACTGTGATAATGATTCTATTTCTTGCATGTTTCCTTACCTGCATATATACCACAGCAGTATAATACATAAATAAATTAATGCAAAATTCACATAACTACTACAACTAAATTGGAAAGCGCCCCATATTCTACATATTAAAACTTCCTGATGAGGTGCGAGCCCCAGCTAGTCACGCAAGAGGCACAAGGCAGTAGTCAAGTGGGCCAAGAGAGCTCTGACTGCTTCATGGGAATGGGTCATCCTTATGAGGAGCTACATTCTTCTGGCTTGTTCTTAGCACACAATTTAGACAGGCTCCAGATGCCTCAGTAGCTTGTGTAATTTAATGGATATTCTCAACAATTCATCACTCTCACATAATCAAGTCTCTTCCTGCAAGTTCAGAAAGCAGAAATCATTCCTGGAATGGTTAAATTTTGACTAGTTAGTTTGCTTTCTGTTTCTACACTACCAACCCAGAGCAACTTGAGAAAGAAAGTTTATTTGGCTTATAGAGTACAGCCTATCAACAACGAGGCCAAGAGAGGGACCTCGACCCAGCAACTGAAGCAGAGACAACGGAGGTGTGTTGTTTACCTGCTTACTTTATGTTTGCTCTATGGTGCTCGATTATATTATACAGCCCAGACTCATCTGCTTAGGGATAGAAATACCTACCACAGGCTGAGTCCTTCTACATCAATTAACAATTAAGAAAATGCCTCACAGACATGACCATAGGTCAATCTGATCGAGACAATTCTTCAGCTGTGATTCATTACTCTGGGTGACTCTAGGTTTATTCAATTTGCTGAAGTCCACTATGGCAACTTTACATTGTAGGTTTTTTTGAAAGTGCGTGTCTGTAAAATTTTTGCACAGGATTTAGGATAGTTGCAAGCAAGATGCTACATCAAACTTCAAACATCTTTCCATTCTTTTCAGGATAGTTTTATTGTGAAATGAAATCATCACTGAGACACTCATGGAATATATTTGGCTTCAAAGTGAATTCTTGGGAAAATCTGAATATCTCTCCATTGAGTAATATATAGAATAATTTTAATATTGGTCTCCATAGTCTTTGCTACTGTTTCAAGAAAGAATTTATGTAATTGACTAAATGTCATATCACACATTGAGAGTTGCCAGCTTGCTAAGTACAACCTATTACCAGTTCCCAGGGTAATTAACTAAGCTGGGTGTGGGCAGTAGCTTAGAGCTACTTCTGAGGGTTAGTTCTAGCTTGCCAACATCAGCCTCATGGGATCAGTTTATAAAGGAAATTCTTGGACCTTTCACAGACATTCTCAACAAAAACAATCCCTTGGAAGAAGGACCCAAAACGTGTTTTAACCCATCTTCTAAGTAACTCAACTGCAAACTAAAGTAAAAGAAATGTGTTAAATGTAGGGTGGGTGAGATGGCCCAGTAGGTAAGTTGCTTGCTAGTAAGTCTAATGACCTGAGTTTAAGCCCAAGGACTCACATGCTAAAAGGAGAGAACCAACTTCTGCATGTTGTCCTCTGGCTTACACAAGCATGCTATGACACATATGTGATCCCCAAACAGACTCTCAAGTAAATGTAGTTCTTTTAAAAATGCCATAGAATTCCCTTCACCAAAGGAGGCCAGTTTCTTGGTCCTGTAAACATCAAAAACTCAACAAAGCATTTGTTGAAAAAATAAATAGATGAACAAGTGATTCACAATTTATTGGAGTCTTCCCTTAGTCTTCTTTTCCCGTTAGCAGTAAACAGAAATAGTAAACCTGACCAGGACTAGATAGAGCTTACATAAAGTGTTATTATATTGGTACTTGACTGCAATATGCTTCCATTGCCCTTAACCACAGACTCACATGTGGATTTCTCATCCTAATTTCAAAATGAGTGTGCAGAGCAATCATATGCCTTAGCCCTAACCACTTGAATAAGCACAAGGTTCTGGTAAGAGGTGAGCATGTCATGACTGTGTAGAACCCAGTCACTCTGCCATACATGCAGTGGGAAGTCAGAAGCCCCACCACCTGCCACTGAGCACTCTATCCTGTGCAAGTAAAAAGACATAGGAACACCATCTCTGCAGACCATTTAATTAGTTCAAGCTACACAACAAAACCAATTGTGATTGCTGAAAATGCCTCACAGTAGAAATCTAAGATAAAGTTTAAGGAAAGTGAAGACAATTTATTTATTTTCTGTGACATTTAAAACATGTAAAAATTTTCCAGGTAATAGCTTGAACATGCTTTGGCTCACGTGTCATTTCTCCTGCACAAAGAAAGTCCAAAGACGGAGGAGAATGGATTCTCTGAGTGGGTTCCTTTCTTATCTGCAAATCCTCTAATACTTCTACTATTTTTGTGATCACATTGACGAACTTAAGCATTGAAAAAGGTATGAATTTATGGAGTTTGTTAGCAATATGCTAACAGATAATTAGAGCAAAGAATCAACTGAAATAAAGAAGACGTTCATCCTACTTGTGTATGTCCCTGAGCTGTTCTTTCACAGCTAAAATAACTTCTTGGTCTTTCAAAAATTCTGTGAGGACAATATTGCACTCATTTGTAGTTGGCTTCCTTTCCCCGATTCTTGTTCAAATCTACAGTTACTTAGAGAACTATAAAGTAAAGCTGGTGTGTCTATTATATGCAATGTATACGTCACATGAACAGATAGATGAGGATATGCAGAAAACACTAAGTCTCTAAAATGCTGCTCTCAGAAAGGTAAGGGAAGACTGCTGGGAATTTGATTTTGTCACAACCTTGTTGGTTATGTTTTGGTTTTGGGATTGCAGTCTGTGGAGTATTTTCTACTTCTCGAATTTCTCCTGTTCACTTGTGACTCTTAAACCTAATAGAAATCTCCTTTTTCTCTTTCAAGAAATATTCGTCTGCTTCTAGGGCCATCTGGGGAATTCATTTTCAAAAACTGCTCTCACTAGCAGGCACAGTGCACCAATACATACCGAGTGGGATCATAACAAGAAGCGGCCATCAACATAGCCAGAATAACCTAAGAGTTCCTTGTTAAAAAAAAATACAGAGAATAAAGTAAAAAGAGTGCCTTAAGAGCTTAGTTTCAATTTCTGTAATAATCCACCATTTCTGATAGAGTTAATTCCCCAGACTGTGTACATTTGGATAATTTATTTCTACAGATAATCTCCAATATTTGTTTTGGGATAAAATGTCAAACTTTTCCGATTAAACTCTTTCATGTCCTCTTAGGACAAGTGATCAGATGAGGGGAGCTTGGGCTGCCCTTTCATCTGCCAGAACCCCCTGCCAAGGGCAGTCGAAGTAGGTATGATTTACTGTGCAAACTTACCGTGTCCTTGGCTTCATTAAGCCAGGTATGGGGGAAGAGAAGTGAATAATACAGTAATGAAATATGAAAACACAAAGATTTCTTCTAAGACATGAGTTGGTTTCAAGAGTGTGGAGGTTGTTTGACTATGTTAATGCAGCTGATAAAATGCAAGAATCTAAATGGAAAGTGGCTTCCTTATTTTGTTAGGAAAGGGAATACATATCTTAGCTTTTGAGTAAAAGGCATCTGATATTAATACAACAATGCTACTTGCTAGATGAGTGATCTTCAAGTTACATGGGACACTTGGATGGATCTGCGTTTTAGCACCGTGTGGGAAGGGAATCGTTACTTACAGTGCTGTTATATGGATCAAGTGAGGCTTAGTACTTTTCAGTGCTAAGAGCAGCAAGGAGTTATACTCGAAGAAATTGAGCACCGAAATGGAGAACTCACTCCTTACAGTGTTTCATAGCAGCCAAGGTCCAAAAAGCCACCATGGCAGCAATTGGTGTTTATGTCCTCCTCATCGTGCAGCATGGTGATCACTGCACAGTTGCTAACAATTCCAAAATCTTCACCCAATAGACAGACTAGAATCCAGAAAGAGACCAAATATCTTCAGAATACCTGTTTTCTGGCCTGCAGATAAAAGGTAGATAAATATGGGTAGTTTCCTTGTGTAAGTCACTAGATAAATGTTGTGCTAAAACCCAGAATTCTCTGCTAGTAGCAATCAACCACTTAGTAATTAAGACCCTAATGTAATCATATTTTCCAGGAAGTGAGATCTAGTGTTTTTAGACAGAAGCCAAAGGCTACAAAGTTCTTACTCCTGTACGTGGAATATTGCTTAGGACATACATTTTTCTAAATAGTCTATAAACTTGTTTTTTTTTTTTTATCACAAGCTATATTACAACAAACTACTTTAAAGAGATTACAAGTGGTTTCTTCTTTATATTTAAATAAAAGATTTTTTCAGCTGCAGTCAGCATCACTATTATGAATTACCACTGCATACAGAATTTCTAGATAGAAGATTACACACTTGCTATAAATATTTTAAAAAGATAAGAAGTTATGTTCTCTTCCTGTGCTCAGGAGATCACTTTTAGTTGAAAGTGACAGAATCTTGACTCCCTCGATTCAGAGCAGAAGAAAAATGAGTTCTTTCTTCTCATTTCTCTCTTTACATACATTTTTTAAAACTTATTTTTAAAGATGTATTTTATTATTCTTAATTGAGTGTGTGCTTACACATGAATGTGGGTGACTACAAAGTCCAGAAGAGGATGTCTAAGTCCCCTAGAGCTGGAGGAACAGGTAGTTGAGAGCCACCCAATATGGGTGATGGAATCAAACTGGGGTTTTCTGCAAGAGCAGAAAGTGCTCTTAACAATTGAGCATCTCCCTAGCTCCCTTACATTCATTATTTCTTTTTCTCTGATGTCACATTTTTTTCCATGTTGGAGTCAAACCATAGTCAGCAGCAGCATGTGGCACCTGAACCAGTGGCTGTACCATGAACGAATAGCAGCATACTCTACATAAGAGCTCAAGGAAGGCAGGATAGGTCCAAAGTAATTATATTCCAGAAGAGAAAATAATTCTTGAAAGAAAGCACAGCATTCACAGCTTTGATGTTTTGTATTAGCATAAATTATTTTCATTAGAAAGAAAGTTTTACAAATTTTACTTAACTCTATAACAATTTCTATGAAAGTCTTGACACTGTAAGACAAAACACATTGAGATATTACTGAAATAGGTGTAACTTACTAAAAATTGATGAACTTTATATACATGTTAGATGAAATAAAAATGTGAAATGTGAATTTGAGCAAATTCTCAAAATAGCAATTAAATCAACATGTGACGATGTGGGATTTTATTGTTCATTACACTTTGCAAGAGGAAACTTCCCACTACTCCTAAGAAAGTTAACTCACTGCAGACTTACTCCATCACCTCCTCAGGCATGCTTCTCACCAAAGAAAAAATTTACAGAGCAAACTTCAAAGTGAATCAGTTTGTTCACTTTACACAATTACAAGAGTAAGGAGAAGTTCATGTCTCAAATAAGGGCATACAGAAGAGTGAGTTCCACTCCCATTGCCTTTGAGTGCTGAATCTGCTACAGGTTAAGCAAACTGAACTTACCTTGTATTTGCAGGACTTGTCAGAGCTCTTGGTGAGCTAATAGATGGGGTTTCCAAATCTCTTAGACTTATAAAATGCTTTCAAATGTTCCCTCTACTCTCAGAATACCTATTATTATCTTCCCTGATACTAATACAACTTTATACATGTACACATACTTTAGACCATATCCATATGGAGCTGGTCAGTATTCTTATAAGGAACAGAGTTCAGACTTTTCAGTTTGAATTTTCTGTAAAAACACTCTCAGCAAGGAAATCATTCAGCTGGGCGTGGGATCACATGTCAGTAATCCCAAAACTCAGGAAGCTGAGGGGGAGAGATCAACCTGGGATACATATTAAATTCCAGCTACAGCCTTGGCTACACAGTAAGAACTTTATTTTAACACAACAGAACAAAATAAAACCAAATTCATTAATGAAATCTTTTAAAAAAAGAAAAAGAAACTGTTTTAAAATTTCTCACGCAATATGCTATTTTCTAAATCTCAATTCACAATTTTTGAGTAACAGTGGACAGTGAGTAAAATTAGGGGCTTGAGTAATCACTACAAACTAGGATTTACAAAATATAAAAGCAAGATAAGATAAACAGTTTGCAAAGTCACACCAGTCCACCTCATCTGGAATTTTGAGTTATTCTCTTTAAACAGAGACAAAGATCCAGTTGATAGGAGCACTGCTCCGTGGGATAGGCAGAAAATTCACAAGATCAGAATAGTCTCTAACAAGTCACTTAATCTTTGATTGTTGGGTTCACTCATTCAAAATGGAGACAGAGGAGGGAGGTAAAGCAGGAGGGTGCTTATTCTAGGCATCACAAGGTTATACCACTGTGAAACAATAAAACCATATATAGAATAAACTAGTCATATGTCACAAATAATATTCCCATAATCCCCAACACTTTCTATCTTCAGTCATCCTCCATGCTAGCAAAAAAACATTTTATATGCTGGACCACTTCTCTGTCAAAGGGGACTATGTGAGTTTAGTGTCTGCCAAGTTTTTTTGTCCACCCTTCACTTTCTGCCCTGTTTTTTTGTTCCAGAGGCTATATGAACACATCAGGCATCTCCCTAGCCTTCTGGCTTCTGTCTGGGATTGCCCAAGGGATTTTGCCCATCAGAAATGAGAAGGGAGAGAACCTGCTGGAGACATTACTTTCCTAACCTTTTCTACCAAGTTTCTGCTGCCTGTGTAGGCCCAGGGCTAGTCTCCTGTAATATCCATTTTTATAATTCCATCTATACCCTCAGGATCCATTATCTGCTGATACCCCAAGTCTTGTCAGGCTAAAATGTAAGTGTAAGAGCTATCCATCTTGAGGGCACAGGGTCTTCTGTTTCCAGAGCTCCACTCTGCCTCCCTTCTAGAAAGCCAACACCAGGTAAGACTTCAGGACTAAAATGATGTACTCATCCCAAACTTGATCTGTCTTCATGTAGCCCAGGCTGTTAGTCTGCAGAACCTAAAAATCCCATCCCAATTAGTCTATATATTAAAAAAATAATTCAAACTACTTTCACAGTTGTGAGCAATTCCCAAGTCTATAGTTTTAAAGAGAAAACTCAGACCTACTGTTCCATTTGTATGTAGCACTTTTAAATATCTTTTTAAATTTATTCCTTGAGAATTTCACATATGCATATAATGTACTTTGGTCATAGTCAACCCTGACTTATCCCCACCAAATCTTCCAAGATTTCCTCCATGTCCCTCTCCCTTATTCATGTCCTCATTTTCTTTTCTTTAAATCCAAATAGTGCTGTACATATACTCATGGTTATGGGTCCTTCCAGTGTGACATGGTAAACCTACTATGAACAACACCTGTAATAAAAACTAGGCCTCCTTCCTCCAGTGTCAATCAACTGTCAATAGTAGTCCAGCTAGGGATGAGATGTTATGGGACCCTCTTCTGCCCTTGCTGTAATGTTGACTGGCTTGATTTTGTTCATTGTGTAAGCAACTGCAGCTGCTATTAGTTCACGACTGCAATAGTCCAGTGATATCCAGAAGACACTGTTTTGCCCAAGTCTTCCTTGACCTCTAGATCTTACAAGCTTTCTGTCTCTCTATTTCATAATTTTCCCTGAGCCTTAGTGTGTGTGTGTGTGTGTGTGTGTGTGTGTGTGTGTGTGTGTGTGTGTGATAGATGTGCTATTTATGGCTGAGCACTCCACTTGTTCTCTGCATTTTGAGCAGTTATGTATTTCAGTGTTAACTTCCATTTACAGGACAAAAATGCTTTTTTGATGAGGATGAAGAGCCACACTAATCTATAAACATAAGGATACATGTTTAGAAAGCAGTTTAATAATGTATCCATTTAGCAAACCAATAGTAGTATGTTTACCTCTAAGAGCCTATGAGCTCCTTAACCATATGTTCTTGGCCATATTTACAGTACCAGACATGAGTTTCTCCTATGAAACAGGCCTTCATCCAATCATAAATGACTTGGTTACCCCCTCCCATAACATTTATCCTACTATTCCACCCATAGGTATATCTTACTGGGATGGTAAATATTGTAGTTTGCTGGGTTCATAGCTTGGTAGCATTGTTGATTGGCACCCAATGTGGGACCCAAATTTCTACATAGGGCCTGAGAAATCTGAAACAGTAAAAACAAAAATCAATATGGCTCCTTTAAGAGGCATTGCTATAAAGCAGAGCACTTGAGCAGCCAGCATGCTAAGTAGCTAAGTAGAAACAGAAAACTAAGAAAAAATCCTGCCATAGTGCAGGACCCCAGTTTCTTAGAGCTGATGCAGTTAAATGCATGCACTCAGCTCCCAGTTAAAAGTAGCTCTCAGTCAGGCCATCAGGCATAAGGCTAGGCTCTCACAGACTGAGTAGGGGTAGAGTCAACCACAAGAGCTGCATAGCAGAGGGCATTACTGCCTTTTAGCAGTTTAAGGGTTTGGCTCAGGAAGTCAGAGAACACTACAGGTGCACAGTAAAACAGATCCAGACTGAAAAAAAAACCCTTTAAACAGGTTACAGTGTGCATAATTGCTTAAGAAAGAAAAGAAAATGGTTATAGACAGTCATAGGAAAAAACAGTTTGAAATAATTAAGTGAAGGCTTTAAAGAAAGAGTAAAATAATATTTTTTAAAGCCATGTAAAGATAGATGGGAAATACACAAGAAGTGTAGACCCTGTATGGTGCTTTGTTGACTTTGAATTTTTTGAATGCTGATAAGTGAATGATAGCTGCTAAGAGACATGGGATTGTAAAAAAAAAAAAAAAAATTGCTGAATTAAACTGGCCTAGATACTTTAGGAAGGTCTTACCTTAAAAAAGGATTTCAGAAAATATATTGTATTGAGGGAGAGGTTATGTTTTTGTTTCCACAGGAAATGAAATGCTATGGATTCCCTCAAAATTAATAGAAAACAGATTTAATTGGGGAGACCCTCTGAAAAATCTTGGCTACAGACATAAAGAAACAAACCCAGAAAACTACAAGATATATGACGTGTATGCTGACCCTTTAACATGGGAACAGCTCTGAGACTGGATGAGACATGATAAATCTTGTTGGTTAGTCTTCGTGACTCATTATTACATGCCATTCTTTCTTTTGGCATGGATAGAGGTTCTGTTATATAGTCCAAAGAAACTTGTAAAGTTGACAGATGCTTTTTACCTGCTCAAACATAAAACAAAAAATTGTTGACTGGCTTTATACAACACACAGTCCATACTTGTGCTAATACAGATATATATGTTACCTGGAAATTTTGTGTGTTTTAAGAGCTAGGGGATCAGATACCAATGAAAATGGGTGACCCAGGTGATCCAGCCTTTCAGAGTTCCTCGCTTGCAATTCCTTCTGAGTTCTGCATTCAGAACAACTTCAAGACTGCTAGCTAAGATGGTCTAGCCTCACAGATTGTTCTAGCTAGGACTTCAGATAAGCATTGAACTTTCCCATTGCACAGAGAATGGACAACAAGTGTTATGACTAGTTTTCTTAGGACTTTACCATTATCTCAATATCCTCAGGGTCCCCTCCAGACAACAAGAAACCGCATAGAGAACAAAACACATACTTTTCCAAGAGGTTCAGTGGGAGGCTTTTGGTCATTCGGTAGGTTATGGATGTTTGTCATCATTTAGTGGGGATTTAGAAATACAGAATAAAAAGACAACTATTTTCTCAAATATTTTATATTGGTATGGATTTTTGCATATTGATACAAATATAAGGTTATTTTTGTTATATTGTATGCATGTTTCTATTCTTGTTTAAGGCATTGTAACTATCCAGCTCATTAAAAATGCAATATAAAGTTGACCTTGAAACCTATTACAAAAAACTGTTTAGGATAATTAAAAATATAGTTTAGCAGTTAGTCATCTATAATATTCAAAGTTGTAGTCATGTTAGTTATGATTTCAAGGTTAAACTTATATTTTGAATAGATAGGTGGTCTTCAAACACTTCAGAGACCTACAGAATATGGTACTTAAGATGTTTAATAACATAAGGCTTTTCATGACAGTGAGACAATTCTGTTCCGGGCAGTGTCAGTATAGTTCACAAAAGGATGATGGGTGTCAAAGAATCTCCATATGGAGTTCACTTTCATTGTGGCAAACTAGCCATTTGGGTAGGAAATTGCCTTTGCCTCAACTACTGACAATATAGTGCACAAACTGGACAAGCTGTACAAAAAGGAAAAAGACTGCTGAACTTTGCCAAGACAAGGTAGGACAGTGCTTCGAAATTCCTGCTTCACAGAAAACTGTGTCAGATATTCTAGATCTGTAGGCTGAAGATAGATGCTGCAACAGTGTATAGGAACCTTGGGTGACTGTCCAGGCAGCTAGCTCCTTCTGTCATTTCTATAGTTCTGGAAGATACTTACTCTGCACTTCCTGTTTACTTAGATAATATCATTTTTTCCTTGGGTCTCTGATGAAGTTGTTTTCATTGTTACCAAATTCAGAAACTTACATAAAATATGTACAGTTTATAAGGTTGAGAAACAAAGATTTAAGTTGTTTATCTAAGAAAATATTTTGAGGTCTAAAAAGATAATTTTTGGTTGATAATACAAGTTAAGGATACAAAGTAAATTAGGTGCACAACACTGGACTCACCAAGGTAGGATAGATAATCGAGAATTTTCTCTGAATTTGCCAAATGCAAATGGACTGGATATTGCCAATGTAATTCTTAATTGATAATTGCTCTTATTATATATATAGTCTCACTATGTTACAGCTAAAACTTTTTTTTATGTAGACAAAAAGTGCAAAATGTGAAATATGTGTTGAACTATGTAAAGATATGTTGCATTTGTTTAATTATAAAAAGATGTGTTGCTGTTTTACCTTGCCTGCCTAAGGCATCTGGTTTCTCTAATAAAAAGCTGAATGGCCAATAGCAAGGGAGGAGGTATAGGCAGAACTTCTAGGCAAGGAGAGTAAGTAGGAGGAGGAATTTAGGCTTGTGGGGGCGGAGGGAGTCTCCAGGGAGACTCCAGGAGCCAGCCAGCCAAACACAGAGAAAGCAGAAAAGTAGGACATACAGAATGAAAGAAAGGTAAAAAGCCCTGAGATTAAATGTAGACAAATATAAAGAGGTTAAATTAAGTTAAAAGAGCTAGTGGGACAAGCCTAAACTAGAGTCAAGCACTCATAATTAATAATAAGTCTCCATGTCTTTATTTGGGAACTGGTTGTCGGCCCAAGGAAAATTCCAACTACTGTTTATACATTTTTTTCTCAAGAAGCCTACATGGTAACTTCTAGTACTATGAAAACTAGCCAATGAGAAACAAGTTTCTGGTTCAGTGTGAGCTTGATTTCTCTAAGTACTATGACCAAAGTGAGTGTTGTCTTCAGCAATAGGGTCTTATTATCCATCTCCCATGAACAACTAAGAGCAACAGGATGGCCTGAATTGTTTGGGGGAGTTTCTTGGAAGCTGCCTGACCAGCAACTACAAGGGAGTTTGATTTTGATTTGGCAATGGGATTTTGATTTGACAATTTATGGCTCCCTGGAGCATAATTCCCTGTGTTGGGTTACTCCACTTAAACTATTTTAACTTGATTGATTTTTTTTTTTTTTTAGTATTTCCTACATGGATACACATAATATTTCCACCCCTCACTCTCTGCCCTCCAACTTTTCCCATGTCCCACTACTCCCTCTCAAATTCATTACATCTTCCTAGGTTATTATTGTTAAATATAGTATTGCTCATATGCATATGTGTTTAAGGCTGACCACTTGGGATTCAATAATCTATCAGGGATCCGGTCTCTGAAAAGAGAAGCTTGATTCTCCCTCTCTTAGCAGCCATAAGTGGTTGTATTTCTTCATCTAGGGCTGGGTCCTTGTGAGATTTCTCCTCCCTATATTGGCATGTCAACTAGTGTTATCATTGTACAGTCTTATTTAGGCAACTGCACTTTTGAGACTTTATAGGTGGAATTTTTCTGTCAACTATAGAAGACACTATCTATCAGCAGATGTCCTGGACCTCTGGCTCTTACAATCTTCCTGTCCTCTCTTTATCAGTGATGCCTGAGCCTTATTGAGCTACAGAGGTTTTATTGTATTTTGGGGTTGGGCACTTCCTCTGTATTTTGACCCATAGTGGGTTCCTGTGATGGTCTACATCTGCTGCAAAAAGAAACTTCTTTGATGAATATTGAGAGCTATACTTATCTGTGCCTGTATGGATATAAGTTTTTAGAACATAGTCAGAAACTATATGGGTTTAGGGAAATGGCAGTTAGTTTCTCCTCTAGGGTCTGTGACCTCACCAGCTGTGAATAGTTGGCTAGATTTATAGTACCAGAACAAATTTCTCCTATTGAATGAACCTTAAGTTCAGATGGATAGTGGTTGGTTACCTCCAAAATATAAGTCCCTGAAGTATTAATTTCAGAGCTATTTGTTTTGTTTCAGATTTTTTTTTAGCAAAAAATCTTATAACACACATGAAACTTATTCTTTTTGTGCGAGTTTGTGGAAGCCATATCAATAAATGGCTTCATAGAAGTAACTATTGACAAGAAATTTCACTTCATATTGAAGAAATGCCTTGGCTCAGCAACATCTGATAACAGAGTACATAAATAATTGCTTACTGAACACTGTCTGTATGGAATATTATAACCTCCAAGTATTAGCAATTCAATAATGAAAACAGTATGATTTACTTTCCACTAACATTAGTAATTGACACCATGGATTATATAATATTAGTTCCTGCCAGTAATTTTGATTGAAGCTAAGGAGAAGTGACCATGAAATATACATTTATAACTCTGTGTGAAGCAGTACAATCACTATGAATGGTTGATGAAGCCTTTAACTTTCTGATAGTCATTGACAAGCTGTATTAAATTTTATTCAATGGCATCTGTCAAGGGAGGTATGAGAAATTCTGTTTGCTGGGCCAATTAGAGAGAGAAAGAATGTTTAATCAACTTAAAGTGAGGTCCAAATAAGTCCTATCAAATTTATCCTAGGAAGGAGGGAAAAATTTTTACTCTTTTGCACTTTTGATTCAGGACAGAAACTGAGAAATTGATCTGGGACTTATGACAAAGAGACATTCTGCAAGGTCATAGTCTACTAGGAAGGCCTCTCCAGTTTAGAAAAGCTAAACACCCCCTCCAACAGAATGAAGAATAAACAAGCTCCTCAAGAGAGCCACAGGAACGTGCAATGAGGAAGGCCAGGATCTAAAACCCATTTAGCCCTTCAACACATTTATCTGCAAACATCCATCCAAATCTACTGCATATCTGGAAGATCAGAAGGTAGACAATCTATCCCCAATATAGAATTTGTCTAATTTAGGGGGATTCCTTGATCCCCAAGATAAAAGAAAAAATGACAAGATTTATAATGCACAAACAATTGCTAAGTATTGCTGTGGATATCACTCTATATAAATAAAACACTGATGGCCAGTGACCAGGCAGGAAGTACAGGCAGGACAAAGAGAGAGGAGAATTGGGGAAACAGGAAGAAGTGGGGAGAGACACTGCAGCCACCGACAGGACAAACAGCATGTAAAGACGCCGGTAAGCCACCAGCCATGTGGCAAGGTATAGATTTATAAAAATGGGTTAATTTAAGATATAAGAACAGTTAGCAAGAAGCCTGCCATGGCCATACAGTTTATAAGTATTATAAGCATCTGAGTGATTATTTTATATGTGGATTGTGGACTGTGGGGCTTGGTGGAAGCAGGAGAGAAGCCCTCCAGCAACAAAGTATTCTAATATTTCTTTAAAAAAAAAAATTGTTACGATCTGTACTCTTTGTCTCGGCACACATTTTCTTAAAAGTCCTGGTGGTGGTGCATATGTGGGTGTAGGTGGGAGGGGTGCTGTGGTTCATACGGACCAACAGCGGTAGAATTCAAGGTCCCTCTAAAAGTGTCCTTAGAAACAAACACATGAACCAAAGAATTAAAGAGAATGTGGCCCATGGCCCCTTTAAATTTTTCCCTCAGCTAAACAGACATCTAGTCATTTAGAAGAGAACCCTCCCCCTTGTTAGACTAGCTGAGGGACAATCCCCTGTTGTCATTTTTATTGTCTGCCCTGGAGAAGGAGGCAGCTTGGGATGCCTAATGGCATCTTGATTCTATTTCACAGCTACAGAGCACAGCCAGGAGCCCGTGGCGCTTTTGTGAGCCAGAATCCACGGAGGCTAATTTTGGCTGAATAGAGGCTAAAGAGAATTCATTTCTCCTTGTTACATTTATTTCACTAAAATTGTTCAAACTCACAAGATATTGCTGGAAGGACACCAGCAAGCACTTCTTAATTGGGGCCCCATTCAGTAGCAAAACTGACTTTGCAGGTACCAGCCACAGAGGTGATATGGATTCCAGGGGCCCTAAATGCACAGGAATTAACCTTAACACAGTAACATAAATGTTATCTCTACTCAGATGTGGAGTATAATCTTGAAGCTTCTGTTTCACATACTTGCTGGAAAGGAGAGCTAGCGCTCTCATCTTTCTGTTAGTACATATGAAAGGTTTCCTGGCCTGGCCTTACCAGTGTATTCTGCTGAGCATGCTTAGGGAGATAATTGCTACTCCCTCCCAACATTGAGCGTCTCTAGAGGAAACCAGCAGCCATGGAGAATTAACCAGTTTGCAGGAAGCCCAGTGGACAAGAGAGATGTAGGAAGAATCATTTTGCCTTTCCCTCCCACTTCAAATTTTAATGAGTGAGAAAAAAATGTGTATTTATGTTTTAGAATCCTACCTTTATGTTCTTCCACTGTTACTTCAATAGACTCTTATTCTGAACTTTTACATTTGCACACATTCAGACTTCTATTTACAGTACTAACTTCTCATGAATTTTAACTCAATAATTAATAAGGATAGCCATTAAAACGATAAAGTCTTGCAGGAAAATTCCATAAGACCTTGGCAAGTTTTGCTATTACTTTTATTATTTTTATTATTTTATATCAGGTCTCCATTCATTATTTAATGGAAATATCATCCTCTCAAGTTTTCCCAAAAGCAGTATAATTATTCCCATTGCACAGATGGGAAAGTTAAAGCTATAAGCCATAGATAAAAATACTTCATGGAAAAATTTTTTTCTTTTATTTTGAAATTCACTCTCCTGAATTCAGCAACACAAAATAATTCCCAAGTATTTATATTTCCCCCAAATGAATTAAAAACATAATTCCAGTATGGAAATTGGTATGTTACAAGGGGAATTTAGGGAGAAAATGAATTTGCCTGTAGCTAGCACTCCACACTGTTTGTTGTCCAGAGGCTTCTGATGGTAGTTAACCCAAGCTCACCTGCATTAAATATTGACCCTGTGGGGCAACTTCAGGCCTTGCTAATGGGGCAATTTGGGGCCTTAATGATGCAGACAAAAAGGTCCACAATCCTACTTGATGAAGTGAAGAGCCTCATTAGCATGATTTTCAAGGGTGGTACTCAAAGAATTAGCTTGTCAACCAAAGCCACGTCAAAACTGGCCAAATAGAGAGCTCTTCATTTAGCTAGAGTGCTGTATTTGACCAGCGTCTCCATGTTCCTGCAAGTTCCTTTTCTTTCTTTTTTTTCTAGAGCAGTTTGTGTGTTGTCAATACAACCTAAATAGGCATCTCTGTGACATTCTATAAAACCTTGAGTACATCACACAAACATCCCACTTCAAGCAATACCAAGTGAATAAATAAGAAATAAAGGTTAATGTACACATACCCCAACCTAACCATTATCTCCTCTGTAGAAAACACAAGGACACAGTGTTTCAGTTCCTGGATCTGTAGTATAGGAGCCAATTTTTTTATAATCAACAAAGACTAAATTATTTTACGTGTAAATTAATTGAAACACAAGAAAAGTCATTGCATGCTAATCTCAGTGGTGTGCATGGTGCTCTTCCAAGAGTTTAGGAAATGTAAACGCACAAAATTTAAACAGACAGATAAACACTCAAATATATGCCATATACAGACAACATAGCATGCACACTCACAGGTCAACATTCACTCTGTTGGGCAGAAAAGAGGGTAGAACACAGATTTGATGTTTGATCCTCATAATCCACATTTACTAGTCTGCTTTCAGTGAGGAAATGATTCCTTATTCTTAGCAAATACATTGAAAAATTCTCAGACATATAATACCCATTAACTGGCAAGTATTTTATAAACATTCAATTTTATCAAATAAATAGACACACTGTTCCTTTCCATTCTGTTTTCTACACTTTTGTATTTTATACAGGCAGACACTGTCTTACTGCATTACCAAAGACGATAGATTCTCCTTTGACGTATTCTCGCCCACTAGTCTGGGTAAACTAAAGTGCCCTCAGCTGTTCCGTAGGCACTTACTGCCTCAAGCTACTGCTTTAGTGTCTGATTCAGCTGGAAAATAAAGAATGAAACCCCACAATGTGAAGTTTTTAACTAATCAGCTGCAGGATAATTTCCTTTCAGCCCTGGTAACTGATAGATGGCCCCATCCTGCATCCTGCATATATACTCTATGGTTCACTATAAGCTTGGAAATGAACATGTTATAAAAAGGGAATACAGTAATTATTATCAAAACTAATTTGTACCTCAAACAGCCCAAATTAAATTCAATAAGCTCAGTAGAAATTACAGTGATTTAAAGTCTGGTGTTTCACCCTACTAAATTTTTAATTGTGGCAAATATGTTCGGCTTCTGGGATAAAGAATAAAAAGCAGGGCAAAGACTCCCGACATTCCTCCATATAAAAATGTTTTTGTAATCACTCTATTTAAATAGTAACATCTTATTTTTTTAAGCACTTAGTTTCTTGATCAGGATCCATATTCATGGGGTCTCGCTATAATCCACTTTACCACTTAATGTTGCAATTCAAATGTTCAGTCAGAAGCAAAGCCCTCCAGAATAAAGCATGAATATTACCGTGTGGGGCTGTAAAGAGAAGACTATTAGAATATATCACCAACACACTAGGGGACCATTTAGTCCACTGCTCTAAATACATCATTTAATTACAATGGAGACATTACTTCATGTTTCTACTGATGTAAGTATTATTAGAATTCATGATATTCGCAGGCTACTGTGGGCCATTACATTGGCCATAAGCTATTCCATAAGATTTACTACTAAGGGCCCGCAAGGGTATTTGAACATTCATGGATTCTGTGGCAGTAGGCTTTTATCTAAGACACATAAGTGAGGGACAACCGAGTTATTATCTCTAAGAAACATAGCTTAATATTTTGGATTCTAAAGGTTAAGGTACCATAAATCCTGAATTACTCTGAGATATCACATAAAAAGACATTTTTATTTTATTTTACTCTATTCTGCCTCTTAAAATATTTTATGATGGCAGTTTCTAGAGTTGTACCATGTTGTTTACATTTAATCCCTGGATGCATCAAAACACTGACACAGCATTTCGTTTAGGCTGTAGTAATGAAAGGAAAAATAGATTTTTGGTGCATGCTGTTTGTGTGTGTGTGTCTGATACCTGAGGTGAAAAGGGGGAGGGAGAGTCAGGGGTTAACCAAGTGCTTTTTTTTTTTTTTTTTTTAAGCTTACCCCTTTTCCAGTTTGGTGAGTCTTGCTCAGTGCTTTGATTGGCTCTTTTCATGATGGGTGTCATTGTGTGGGCCTGAGCTGAGCTGATCAGTGCCTGGATGCACTGATATAGGTCTGAGAAAGGCTATGCTAAGGGCTGCATGAGGAAGCCGGAGTGTGCTGCAAGACACAGCTGCAAAAGAATGCCCACAGTTAGACAATGGCCCCTGCAAGCCAGGCTCACTAAGGACAGGTGATGTGGCTGAGCAAACTCATCATGACAGCAAGCAGACAAGATACACTCTATTATGAAAACTTTTAGGTGTCTTCCCAACAAATGAAAGCCCCAGCAGTTGGGAAAGCAACACTTTCAAAAGGCAGGCAAAGCTCCAAATGCAGCATACTATTGTGTTTTCCAGTGCCAAGGTGAAAGCAGTTTTCCTTTTCTATCCCAGTCTCTTTCTTAGGACTGGAGGGCACCTAGATGTTCATATTCATTGTTGTTTGTTGGTTTGTTTATTCCACAGGAAGCATTAGATTCTTTTGCATTTTCCAGGAAAACCCTTAGGCAAATTCATCAGCATTTAGCTGTCTAGTTTGAAATGGCCCAGGATGGCAAAGGGGCCCCCAAGACCTCAGAAAGTTACCAGGAAGACACAGAGGAATAGATTTGCCAAGGAGCAGACAAAAGTATCAATTGGAAGCAGAAAGCCTCCTGGAAAGTTGAGCAGGTAGTTGGGATGTCAGATATCCCAGTCTGCACTAAGCCTCAGCACTGGTGGATTTCCTATCACCTACCTTCCCTTTCCCCAGTCTGAGTCAACTCTCAGAGCATCTATTCCGGCAGTAGGATTTCCACCACTGCCACCTATGCTGTCTGTCACCAAAGGGCTAATCAGTATTCCAGGAAGTGGATTTCACAATGCATTGCTCTCAGAGCCTTGTGAGTCACACAAAAGCTCTGAAAGGTTGTCCTTAAAGAGAGTCAATATGATAAACAGAACTGTCTTGACTAAAATTGGTTGCTCTTAATAAATATGAAATACTTTGCTTTTCCAGATAAACAAGAGAGTCACATATATGTATTAATAATAATCACAAAGCTACATTATTTTCTCTTTACTATTCAATTACAAAGCAGTACCATTTAGGGACAAACATATCAAGCCACTTCTTGTGTAGCTCAAAATATAGTGTGTACATATTATGCTCCAACATATTTACTCTCTATCTGGTATTTGAAATCCAAGAATTTTATATCATGGTTAGTAATAAGAAAATTTGGGGGAAAATAGCACCTTTTAAATGAAATCACCATGCTTCAATGACTAATTATTAAAAATAGTCCAAGCACTGCCCTAGAAGTTGATATAGGCACTGATAATAATCAAGAGATGTGTGTTGTAGACTATTATTTTAAGATGTGTTATATTTGTCCATGCTGTGGAATGTTTGTTTAATGATGCAGAGATGTGTTGTATTTTTTATGTTGCATTTGCTTAACTCTGTGAAGCTGTGTTACTTTGCCTGTCTAAAACACCTAATGGTCTAATAAAGAGCTCAATGGCCAATAGTGAGGCAGGAGAAAGGATAGGTGGGGTTGGCAGGCAGAGAGAATAAATAGAAGGAGAAATCTGGGAGGAAAAGAAGGAGCAAGAGAACAAGAAGAGGAGGATGCTAGGGGCTAGCCAGCCAGCCAGCCATGGGGCAAGAATGAAAGTAAGATTACAGTCATAAAAAAAGAAAAAGCAGCTGGGTGGTGGTGGCACATGCCTTTAATCCCAGCACTCAGGAGGCAGAAGCAGGCAGATCTCTGTGAGTTTGAGGCCAGCCTGGGCTACCAAGTGAGTTCCAGGAAAGGCGCAAAGCCACAGAGAAACCCTGTCTCAAAAAACCAAAAAAAAAAAAAAAAAAGAAAAGAAAAGGCCCAGGGGCAAAAATGTAAATGGGATAATTTAAGAAAAGCTGGCAAGAAACAAGCCAAGCTAAGGCCAGGCATTTGTAAGTAATAATAAATATCCATGTGATTTATTTGGGAGCTGCCTGGCAGGCCCCCCAAAAGACCAACAAGCAAAATCAAAACAAACAAACAAAAACCAAACAATAAACCAGTTTGATGCCCAACATGGGACTAGAGTAAAAGAAAACCTAACAACAGATGTGTGACCAACTAACAATAGTCAACATACAGATCATTGATATTATAATGCCTTATAAGTATTACTTCATATAATAAACACATCAAGCAGATGCTGTAATCATTTTGTGTGTTTGAATGAAAATGGCCCTCATAGGCTCATAGGGAATGGCAATATTAGGTGTGGACTTGTTGGGAGTAGGTGTGGACTTGTTGAAGCAAGTGTGTTACTGGGGGCAGGCTTTGAGGTTTCAGAAGCTCAAGCCACATCCAGCTTCATTCTTGATTCCTGCTGCCAGCTGATCCAGATGTAGAACTCTCAGTCACCTCTCCAGCACCATGCCTGCCTATATGCTGCCATGCTTCCCACCATGTTGATAATGAACTAAACCTCTGAACTATAAGTCAGCCCCAGTTAAATGTTTTCCTTTATAAGAGTTTGCCATGTTCATGGTGTCTATTCCCAGCAATAGAAACCCTAACTAAGACACACTTCCATTATATGAATGAGAAAACTGAGGCTTAAAGAATTGAAGGGACATATCCAAGGTAATATATTGAAACAGGAGCAGAGACGGGAGGAAACAATGGCCATTTAGCAGGTCAGCCACACTCATAACAAGGCTACTCTACCTCTTTGAGCACAGATTCTCAAAACTCCACTGCAATATGTTATATAGTAATAGAGACACATAGATATAAAAATATTAGGAGATATAATGTATTGGGGGTGGTCACAGAAACTTCTTTATTTTTTTCTGTACCTTCATATGTAAAATTTATTTTGTTTTAATCTGTGCATGTGTTTCCATTTTTTTCTCTGAAATCATACTGTATTCCTATTGTAGATTTTTCTCGTTTCTCAGATCTACCATCTACATGTTATTGTTTCTTATCACCACAGGCAAATCTGCCACATCTGCCCCTTTTAGAAGAAGCTAAAATGAACATCACCCTCTTCTCCAGACACTTTGCTAATAAAATATGATGGGCTAGGGAGGTACTGTCCTCTGGTCTGATTTCAACACTCTAGAACAAAGCTGGTATTGAGTGTGAGCTCAGGTGGTAGCAGAAATCCAGCAGGCAGAACAGCTCAGGTGATGGCTGTCTCTGAAGCAGATACACTGCTAGCCACATAGCAGAGGTGAAGATAGGATTCCTTGATTGTTGTGGTGAGAAAATCCACTCGTGGAGATGCTCTGATATCAAAGAAAATCTACCAGAGATTTGTGAGTTGATGTGGTTTCCAAGATAAAAACTGAGGTATTGATGATAATCTGAAGGAGTTAGTATTCTAATTTGTTCATCATACATGTTGAGCAGCTACTATGGCCAAAGCCAACTGCAAATTCTGGGGATACAAGAATAAATAAACAAAGCCAGGCAGAAATCCTGACCCTTTGATTCTGTTATTGTGGTAAGAGTGCAAAGCCCAGTGATGATGACTCATGCTCAGAAAACATGCTCCAGGTCCCTAGGAGCAAAGTTTTCCTAGCTCAGGCATCTTGCTTGGCTCTGCTGCCTCACAGAGCAGCTCCTGAGGGAGCCTCTACTTTCAGACTTTGTCCCCAAGGGATTTAGATATTAGAAGTGGAATCCGTAAAGCAACTCTCTTTGAAGCCATTCTCTCTGTGCTTGGAATGTGGAGAAAGTTATCCATTGCCCCTCCCTGGGGCAAGAGTGGAAACTCAGATACAGATAATTGTCCCTAAAGGAACTTGCCAGTCTAGTGTGAGGTAGATGGTCCCGAACGCTGGGAGAAATAGTCTCAAAATCTTTTTATGCAAAAGTATGTTTTCAATTATACTCCTGTATACTTTTTAGGCTGACAATTAAACTTGTTAAGCTTACATTTAAAATCAGTAGATGCAAAGTAAGTAAGCCAAAACGATTCTTCTTTTAACATAGATACATGCTACTGCAACATGCTAGTAGCTGCCCACCATTGTGATTTACAATCTTATTTAACAGAAAGAAAATTTGCACCCTCCCCTTTAATTTTGAATTGAACAGCCCATTTCAATCCCCGCAATAGAATTTTTTTTTTTAAATCAAATGTATTATAATATTATGCTTGAAATAAGTTTCCTGGTCACTCTGACATACTTGTCTTGCACTAAAACATATAGATACATCAAATTATGATTTAGAAATTGTTAGAACTACATTTATTTATTTATTAATTTGAAACCATTTTAACATATTTCCCAGGCTATCTTGAACTTGTGGACATGCTTCTGCCTCTTTGGTGCTGGATTACATTAGTATGATACCACTTAAAGTTAAATCACAGATCTCTCTTTAAAAAAGAAGTTTTCTGGGAACTGTCTAGATGACTCTGGCGATAAACACGCACACTACCAAGCCTGATGACCTGGATTTGATTCCCAGGAAACCGCACGGTGGCAGAAGAAAACCAATCCAGCAAGTTATCCTCTATATCATACCAAATACGCTATGACACATGTGTCCCTCCACCCACACGCAAATATGGAAACAAAATTTAAAAAATATCCTGGATGTAGGTCTTGGTACACTTATGGTATTAATCAAACCACTTTGAATATACTACAAATGATGATTTTGCCAGTTTATAGATGATTTTATGCCAATTTGACACAAGCCCGAGGCTTTGAGAAGATGAAACCCCAATCAAGAAAACTCTCCCACCATATTGTCCTGTAAGCAAGCCTGTGGTGCGCTTTCCTTATTGATGATTGATATGGGAGGGCCAAACTTACTGTGGGCCATGCCAACCCTAGGAAGGTGGTCCTGGATGCTATAAGGATGCAGGTTGGGCAAGCCATGAGGAGCAAATAAGTAAGCTGCCCTCCTCCATGGCCTTAGTTACATGCATCAGTTACTGCCTCCAGGTTCTGGCCTTAATTCCTCCCCTGACTTCCCTGGGTGATGAAGTACAAATTGTAAGATGAAATAAGTCTTCTCCGCCTCAATTTGTTTTTTGTCATACTGTTTTACCACAACAATAAAACTCCTAAGACAGTGATTAACACATTTTTGAGGGTGAAATAAAAATTCATTAGAAAAAAATTGCCATAATGGAGATAAATGATTATTTTGGTCTTCAAAGTTTTATATATTTTTGGAGGAATATTGCCTATTTCTGAAGTAACAGAATTCATTTATTCCTAATCTTTTTACAGAAATAATCTCTGGACATTGAGTTCACATAAATGAGAGTAATTTATATGAGAATAGCTCATATAAATGGTAATACAGGTGTTTTGCCATAGCACCATGTTTTCAATTCTTAAATCTCAAATTATACAGCAAAGCTCAGAGTGATTTATTATAAAAAGTTATCTTTTGTTGAAACTTGATCTTCTTGCTTTTCATCCATTCAGTTATTCTTAAGAAATTAGAATAGGTGTGGGATGGTCTGTATGTCAAATTACTCTGATTGGTAAAAAATTAAAACACTGATTGGCCAGTGGCTAGGCAGGAAGTATAGGAGGGACTAACAGAGAGGAGAAATAAAAGAACAGGAAGGCAGAAGGAGTCACTGCCAGCCACCACCATGACAAGCAGCATGTGAAGATGCTGGTAAGCCACGGGCCACATGGCAAGGTATAGATTTATGGAAATGGATTAATTTAAGCTATAAGAACAGTTAGCAAGAAGCCTGCCACAGCCATACAGTTTGTAAGCAATGTAAGTGTCTGTGTGTTTATTTTATAAGTGGGCTGTCACACTGCCAGGGTTTGGTGGACCCAGAGAGAAAACTCCAGTTACAAACAGGTGCTGGAGAGATGGCTCAGCAGTTAAGAGCACTGGATGCTCCTCCAAAGGTCCTGAGTTCAATTCCCAGCAACTACATGGTGGCTCACAACCATCTATAATGAGATCTGGTACCCTCTCCTGGCATGTAGGCATACATGCAGACAGGACACTGTATACATAATAAATAAATAAATCTTAAAAAAAAACCAGTCAGTTTTACATATCAACAAAATACATGAAATGAACCATTAAAAGGGAGAAACATTTACTGCTTATAAATTTGGAGGTTTTGGTCCATGGTCACTTGGTCCTTCCCTTTGATACTGAAGTGAGGTACTTTGTCCTGTACAAGTGCATGACAAAGGAAAGCAGCTCTTCTCATGGTGACCAGGAAGCAAGTGAGAGACAGAGGCAGGATCTCAGCACAACATTCAAGCCAGTGTTCATGTTGGATTCCTCCATGTCGATTTCTGCTCCTAATGTTTCCACAGTCTCTCTAAAGCACCATCAGATAGAGCCACATCTTCAACACATGAATTTCGAGATATAATTTAAGATTCAAACCAAAATGACAATCATCTATTTAAAAAATTAGTTATTCTATCCTTGAATAATTCACCTCCTGACTTCTGGCAAATAAATGGAAATTTATCAAATGGCAGTTGTCACATTTTTTTTTTTTTTTTTTTACTAAGAGTCACCTGGCTTAACTTTATACCCTCTAAAACTATTAGGAAAATAAACATAATATTAATTCTAACACAACCTCTGAAAATAATTGTTGGGGGAAGAAAATGGCATTATATAGTTCATAACTTCTAAAGCAAACTTTGAACTTATTGATTCGGCTTACTCAGACAAAATATTTGTTAGGCAACTTAATTGCAAAGCTGGCCTTTATTTTCAAATCAGTCATGCTAGGTTCTGATTATAGAATCCCACTTTATTTTTCTTTTTTATTATTATCATTATTAATTAAATATATTCATTTATATTATATCTAGACTGCAGTTTTCCTTCCCTCTTCTCCTCCCATCCCCTCCATCACCACCACCCCCACCCCCACAATCCACTCCTTCTCTGTTTCTGTTGAAAAAGGGGCAGGCCTCCCATAGGTTCAATGAAGCATGGCATATCAAGTTGAGATAGGACTAAGCTCCTCCCCTTGTTCTAAGGCTGGGCAAGGCAACCCAGTATGAGGAATAGGTTCCCAAAAGCCAGCCCAAGTGATAGGGGCAGGCCTTGCTACCACCACTAGGAGTCCCAAAAGTAGATCAAGCTACACAACTGTCACACATATGTAGAGGGCCTAGGTCGGTCCTATGCAGGCTCCCTAGCTGTAGGTCCAGAATCTGTGAGCTCCTATTAGCCCAGGTTAGTTATTTCTGTGGATTGCTTTGTGATGACTTTGACCCCGCCCTGCCTTGTACAATACTTCCTCCCTCTCTTCAAAAGGATTCCCTGAGCTTAGCCCAGTGCTTGGTTATGGATCTCTGCATCTGTTTCCATGAGTCACTGAATGAAGGCTCTCTGATGACAATTAGGGTAGTCATCAATCTGATCACAGGGGATGGCCAGTTTAGGCTACCTATGCACTATTGCTAGAAGTCTTAGCTAGGGTCATCCTTGCAGGTTCCTGGGAGTTGTCCTTGTACCAGGTTTCTATCTGACCCCAAAATGTCTCCCCCTAGTCAAGATACCTCTTTCATTACTCTATCCCTCCATCCACCCTCAACTCAATCCCTCATGTTCCCATCCCTGATGGCCCCCAGTCTACCCAGGAGATCTTTTCTATTTTCTCTTCCCAGGGAAATCAATGGGTTTCTGTCCTTCTTTGGGCCCTTCTTGTTACCTAGCCTCTCTGGGGCTATGGATTATAGCATGGTTATCCTTTACTTTAAGCTAATATCCACTTATGAGTAAGTACACAGCATGTTTGTCTTTCTGGATCTGGGTTCCCTCATACTCAGAATGATTTTGTGCTGGTTTTGTGACCATGAAAGCTGTGTCTCTTTAGAACCTTAATTCAAGCAGCCAGGTAGGTCTCAAGTTTGCTCACCGAAGGGTGACTTAAGGCACTTCCCCTGCTTTGTTTTGTCTTTACTGACTCAGAATCTTACTAATGTTCTTTAGTAACCAGTGCAGGGAAAGAACCTGAATTGAAAATAAGCATTTTAATTTAGTATTTTCCAATATGACAAAAACATTCCACTTTGAATATTATATATCATTTTTAAATGACTAAGCTAGGCAACAGTTTTAGAGTGTGTCTGTGTTAGAGGGGTCTTCTTCAACGTTTTATGAAATCTCTTTGTTTGGAATCTGTTTGTCTCTATATCCAGGAGAAAAACTATGTTAAGATTCAGTAAAAGCAAAATAAATGAGTTATATGTTGTGGCAAAGTAGGTGAATAAGAACTGCACAGTGAAAGAAAGAAAAATAAAAAAAAACACCGTGGATCACAAATATATTCTTTGGTAAGCCAATTCAGTTAAATATATATGAGTATGTGAGTGTGTGCGTGAGCATGCATGTGTATGTGTACTATCAAAACATACCTCTAAAAATTTGTTTAAAGTAGAAAAGAGCATTTGATATAACTAAGCCTTGGACCTATTGATCAGACTTATTCTACATATGGCGTATATTTGTTATATATCTCAATAGCAAAGCAAGCCTTTATTTTCATATCATTGCTATTGTGGTTTTCAGATGCTATTATTAGATTTGAATTGTTCAATACTATTGTTAGTTCTTTAAAGTGTATCTTCTCCACTAGAAGTTAATTTTCAGGGGTCCTGATATGCTCCAATCTATGTGTCTAGGGAGCTATTCATTGGATCTTCCTCTTTCATTAATGTACACCATAAAACACAGTTATACTCCAGGAAGGCATTGTCCCCTCACATTTTATCTTCTATCTGCCCTTTCCCATGTATATTTATGTTCAAATTGTCTCTTTTTCCTTTCAGCCTCCTAACAGGCATAAATTGTGTCAGGGCATCTCTCTATACAACGAATATTTGTAAAATTGTAAACCCGCAGAAGCCCAGTTGACTAAAAGACAGAGGTAAGCTCCAAGTGAATATAAATGGCCACTTCACTATATGCTTACAAATATATATTTCTGTATAAGATATTACATCTATCAAAAGAAATGTGAATAGTCCAAGATACCAAGAACATCCCCTTTCTCCCATCTATGGCAAATCCCTTTCCATATTTGCTGATAAAATTGTTTGCGCACAGTAAGGTGCCCCATTGTTAAAGCTGTTATGAGTTATGTGTTTTTCTAATAAGCATAGAATTAGCAGGTATCCTCACTTCATCATTTTGGTAGCCCCCAAAGAATTACTGCATCTTTCACCTTGTAGTTCAAGTGAGTTCAGAAGAGGAAGACAGCACTATATGATGGAAAGGCTCTTGTGATCTCAATTAGATTAATAGACTCTCACCTTAATCTGGTCCACAGTGTCTAACAAGGACTAAGCCTGATGGATAAATAATAAAATAATAAACATAGACCATGCAATAATAGTTGGAACACATTTCAGCTTGACATGTAAGTTACATGTAAATTCATATAGCCCTAACTAAATCTGGGTAAAGAAAATGACCCAATATTTATGGATACTAAATGCTCATTAGAGTCTATAAATGAATTATTTTATCCAGCATTAATTTTAAGAGCTAATTACTATGGTTAGCTTCATTTTACAAATAGGTAATTGATATTTAGAAAAAAAAAATGAAGCAATCATATGCAGTAAAATTAGTATGTAGCTAGAATTTTCCTGCCTTGCCCACAGTCAGGACAAATCTTTGTCTCCCGCCAGTACCACAGCCACTCAGACCCAACCAAGTAAACACAGAGACTTATATTGCTTCAAACTGTATGGCTGTGGCAGGCTTCTTACTAACTGTTGTTATAGCTTAAATTAATCCATTTCTACAAATCCATACCCTGCCATGTGGCTCGTGGCTTACCGGCATTTTCACACGCTGCTTGCAAACAGAAAAAGTATAATTTATAGTAAGTTATTTTGCTGTTTTTTTTTATATAAATGTACAAATGTACCCCAAACTTCTCTTTCTTTTAGTCAGGAAGACTCATGTACATTAAGAAGTAAACCAAAGTAGTCTTCCCATTAAACACCGGTGGTGGTGGTGGTGGTGGTGGTGGTGGTAGAGGTAGAGATGGTGATGGAGGTGGTGGTAGTGGAGGTGGTGGTGGTGGTGGTGGTGGTGGTGGTGGTGGTGGAGGTGGTGGTGGTGGTGGTGGTGGTGGTGGAGGTGGTGGTGGTGGTGGTGGTGGTGGCAGCGGCGGCGATGATGTTTTATTTTGAGATCTGTAAGGAAGGGTACTACTCAAGACACCATACAATAGTTTCCAACACCGAGGAGTAAGCAGTCATAAACCCTTTACAGAAGTGCATAGATACATAGTGAGCGAACTGCTCCAGAGGACTGAGTGGAAGCAAAGCTACTTGAATGGAAGAAGGTTTGTATTGTCTGTGAGTGGGAGATCGGAAGCTTTTAAGAGAATTATAAATTAGCTGAAGTCTAAAATTGGCAATTACTTCATGCTTCTTTGTAAATTTGACCAATCCTCTGGTAAGCTTACTAGATTTTTTCCCCCTTAAACTTAAGGCTGTAAAACAATGTACATCTATTTCTTTGCTGCTCTGGCAATCAGCTGTCTGAGATTGGGTAACAGGTTGGAATGAAGGAGGGGACAAGTCATGTTCTTTCCAGAGGCAGGAGAGGAAGAATAGCTGCTGGCCTTTGGCTGTCTCTAGAGATCGTTTGCTTCCCAGCTCATGGCCGCATGCATCATTGTAAATCTGCTTTCATCACTTCTCCTGACTAGGACTCTGGCTTCTCTGCCTAGGCTCTAAGAATTATTGTGTGTGATACCAGGCAGTGGTGGTGCACGCCTTTAATCCCAGCACTGGGGAGGCAGAGCCAGGCAGATCTCTGTGAGTTTGAGGCAGGCCTGGTCTACAGATCAAGATCTAGGATAGGCACCAAAGCTACACAGCTTGAAAAACAAAACAAAACAAATATATTACTGTGTGCCCACCTGCGCAACAGAGAATGATTCTCTCCTCTCAAATTGTTTACTCAATAACATCTGTGAGAAAACAAAATAGTCACGAGTTCTAAGGCTTAAGACAAGTGCTATTAGAAGGATAAATATTAAGTTGCCTATCACATGCAGCACATTTGCAAGAACAGATAGAGTATTCCAGGGCAAAGAGGAATCTGGCCTTTGCAACAGGCGATTGCTCTAAAGTTGCATCCCATCTCCTCACTAAAGTTGGCAGCATCTGTAATAACTGTTATTCCCGAAAGCTCTCATGGGCAAGTTAGGTGGAAGTTTTAAAGGAGGTCTCAGAAAACACTCTGCTTTTTGTTGGTGAGAATTGTGTACCACATCAAACTTCAAATCAATCAGGAATATGAACAAAGAACAATAATATTTTATGTAGAACTAATAACTTCAATTGTGGCTGATTTCTTAAGATAGAAGCAGTTTAATTCACATGCTGTAAGGAGGGAAATGACTAACTAAAAATAACAATATCAAGATAGAATTTTTTTAAAAATAAGGAAAGGGGATAAATACTAAAGACTATTTCCATTACTAAGTACTCAAAATTTACCCATTAAAAATTGTAAGAATATGCCGGGTGGTGGTGGTGCACACCTTTAATCCCAGCACTCAGGAGGCAGAGGCAGGTGGTTCTCTGTGAGTTCAAGGCCATCCTGGTCTACAGAGTAAGATCCAGGAAAGGCACCAAGCTAAACAGAGAAACTCTGTCTCAAAAAACCAAGCCAAACCAGAACAAAAAAAAATTGTAAGAATAATATTTTATATACAAATTATTTTATTTTATAATGAGTGATATGCTGAGAACTCAGAGTATTGTGTGGCAATTCTACTAATATCACTACCTGTGGTGATGTATTGTGTCCCCACAATGTACTGTGTCTCCCAGTAAAATTTACCTGAGGATCAGAGGAAAAAGCCAGCCACTGTCAGGCAATGGTAGCACACGCCTTTAATCCTATCACTTGGCATGCAAGGATCTGTCTGGATCTCTGTGAGTTCAAGGCCACACTGGGGACAGAGTCAGGGGTGGTGGCACATTCCTTAAATTCCAACACTAGTCAACCATGGAGGTCAGGAGGTCTGTACAGACAGACAGGAAGTGACAGAGCTGGGCAGGAAGAGGACGTGATGTAGCTGGACAGAGAAAGCAAATCAGAGAGCAGAACAGCAAGGCATATAGGTGTGGGTAGACGGGAAGTAGCTCATCTTTGGAAGCTGCTGAGTTGGTGACGTGAGGTTAGCTGTGGCTTTCCCTATTTCCCTGATCTCTCAGATTTTCACCCCTATTCCCTGTTTTTTACTAATAAAACTTTAACAATTCATCTACAAATACTATTGCTATTATACTATTACTGTTAGCTGTGTCAATTGGATGCACATTTTTATCAATGTTGTACACAGAAATAACACAGTAACCCTTGAGATATGAAGGACTGAGGAGACAGAGATGACATTTGAATTCTGTAAAGATGGGACTCCTTCACTTAGAATGGCTTGGTTACTGACTGGACTTAGGTCACCTATTACTCCTCATGCCACCACAACATCATGAGCAGTTTTAGGTTTTCCACCTTGTTCCACTTCTCATCTGCCACTTATTTATATTAGCTTCCAAACTTTATCTGGGATTCTTCTGTGTGACTGCAGGCCTGGATTCATGATGCATTCTCTCTCTTTTGGAGAGGAGAGATCTCAGCTCGTTCTTCTATGCTTGCTGCATAACTTCCTGGTTTGCACCTCTTCCATGATACCTGCCTCGTCCAGAGATGTGACCTTCGTACTGCTAGGATGCTGTTCATTGCTGCCCTGGTTGGACATCATCCATTGCTGGTTCTCACCTGGTAAGCTGCCAGGGCCAGGCATTTTCACCCTCTGAGAAGACCAAGGAGGAATGAGTTGACTTTTTGAGTGAAGCTAACATTTCCAAACACAGTCTGGCAGTGTAGGAAGTGTCTGCTTAATAACGTCGTAATGTCAGTAAATACTCTGCTCTTAGTAGGGCAAATGTTATAATTACAGGCAGCTAAGGAATGCTGAGAGTGGAGGAACAGCCTTCCCCAAGGAAAAGCACACCGACTGGTTATCCAATACCAAGTGGTCAGCCTTGAAAACATAGATACAAGTAACATTACATAGGCTGAACACGTTATATTTAGGAATATATATATGTACATACATATATAAACATGCTTGTAATAAGAATTAATAGGGGACAAAGAGGCCATGAATTTGAAAGTAAGTTGAAGGAAGAAGGAAATAACGTAATCATATTAAAACCTCAAAAGTTTTAAACTACATTAAAAAACTCTAATCAGTGAATTTTAGCCTAGGAGTCAGGGACAAAACAGTTCTGATTTGGGATTTCTATTTAGTTCACTTTCTGTTGGAGTAAAGTCCCTCTTAGTAAGAATGCTAAACCCAAGGTGGTTGTCATCATGCTCCTCAGTATGAGGACAGAGTAGGAGGGCAAGATATTCTGTTTGGACAGTACATTTGTTTTAATGGAAACACTTGTGAATTCTCATCATAACAGGCAAGTTACTTTTAAAAGATAACAAACTGTGATATCAAACCTACTGAGTTTGGGACAGACACAAGTAGGCAGATCTTGAAGCAACCTTCCTCGATTTGTTACATTGTAGAAAGAGCTGAGCAGTCTGCAAAAACGAAAATATTTCTAAGCATTTTGCATGTCCTCTGCTGTCTATGTGGACAGATGTTCTGGGGGAAATGATTAACTGCTAGTTTGGTTTATGCAACTTTGAAAGGGTAGCAACTAGCAACCGTTCAATTGTCTTCTGACTGAGCTTAAATTATAATGGAAACTCCACCCTCTCTGATGCTACATCCATTTTGTTGCCTCCTACATATGCCTGCCATCCTCCTATGTTATAAAGTTGGTCTTAAAAGTGATAAGAGTCATTGGGCTTAAAAGTAGATAGCCCTACCTGAGGATTCTCCCATGCACCTACCTTCTCTGACTACTTACATGCAGTCTTAATTAGAAGACTTGCTGTAGGGGAATGCCCTCAGACTACAACTCTCCAGTCTTAGGCTTCTTTTCCCATAATAGGTACTTGCTCTAAGGTCTGTTCTCCACTTTGCCATCTCATTCACACCTTTAAAACTTCAGTTCTTTAAGGCACTTGTTTCATCTGTTGCAAAACAGTGACTTACTAGGTTGGTGAACTGTATTAGTCTGCGATGCACTTCTGGGGGCTGGAGACACAGATCAGTGACTAAGAGTGCTTATTATTCTCAGAAAAAAAGCCAAGTTAGGTTCCCAGCACCCACAGGCAGCTTATAACTGAAGCTGTAACTTTAGTTCCAGCAGATCCAACACCTTCTTCTGGCCTATGCAGAACTATATGATCACTGTACGCATACAATCACGCAGAAGAGGCCTTTATATATGTAGAAAAATAAAATAAAAGCAATTATTCACAGTGGTCTTAGTTTACCATCATGACAATATATTTGGATTATTGGCATACTGGATTCTTTATCTATAGCCAAGAAAACTGAGGTTCACAGACATTAAGAGACTTCAAGAGAGATGACATACAACAGAAGAATACAGGGCACCATGGAAGACTCCCATGTTTATGCTTCTTATTGTACTAACTCCTTTTCTACTTATTCTAAATATCACTCTAATATTTTAATATTTTACTTTGTTCTCTTATTAACCAATAGGCCAGTTACTATTATTCATGGCAAAATAGTTTCCCTGAAAATATGCAAATTATTTTGCCTATGTGGATCTGTACAACAGTTAGCCTTTTTATTGACTGATGAGAAACTCCAGGGAAGATTGAGAGGAAAAAAAAATTCAGTGTATGCTTTCAACCCAAGGGCTAAAATTTGAGGTGTGGTAATTTTTGGAAATCTCCTTTCAAGTCTCAAGGGTCTCAGAGAACTGATAGCATTTGGTGACCCTCAGAGGCAGTATATCATCCTTGGAGGATTGAAATTGATTTTTTTCCCATGTTGCTGTGAGAGAATTCAGAGTCTTTCCTCCATGACCCTCATGCTGCCTAGGAGTGTGCCATGGTGCTCACAGTGAAGGATGTGAGCATGGGGCTTTGGGGGAGTCATAAAGGGTCAGCCGTGAGGCTCTCGTCCTGCCTGCAATGTTTTGAAGTTATTCTTCCAGATTGTATTTTCATTTTAGTTCATTCTTCTCCACACACTGCCTCACATGTCAGATCAATCTAGACTTTATATATATATTCTTCTGAGAACCATTGGTTGTTTGCCCACTAGCTCGCTTTATTCTTATAAAAAAATTTACAAATGAATATGGCCAACAAATTTGAAAACTTTCTGGTCTGTACTACTCACTAAATAAAGTGATAAAGACCACTAGTTGAAGGCTTTCTGGGTTGCTGGTCAACTGAGCAGTCAGAGGTAGCTAACTGCAAAGCCACATGACACAGGAATCAGAGTGTTCCCTAAGGAAGCTGATCACACTGGAGATGCAGAGATATTCCTTTGTACAGGCCTCTTCCAAGACCCAGGGGCAGAGCTGAGCAGCAGTGTACTAACATGTTATGTCTTTTCTGTAGCATGTCCCAACCTAAGATATTTTAGTACAGGGGTTTAGTGATACCGACTCTCCACTCTGTTTACTTCTGTGTCAAGTGTCATCCAGAGACCAGGGGCTTTGAGGAGCATTGTTTCAAGGAGGCTGCAATGGGGATACACTTAGCTGGGGGCATACTGGAAAACATTTATGTAATTTTCAGACATGTCTATATAGCGTTAAGTACCCACAAGCCCTTTCACTGAAGGAGAAGCAACCAGGTGCTTTGCTTCCTTAACACCCACAGAGCAAGCAGACCTGAGTATGTCAGGGGATAGCAGCAGAGGGACCAGCATGTTAGGAAAATGTCCTAATAGAAAAAAAAATCTCATAATCAAAACACTTGCACAGTTTTCTGCAACAAATCACATTGACTTCTAGCAAAAATACAATTATTTTTCTTTTTAGGAATACACTCAGTGGAGCTGCATGTATAAATTTAGATGCCATCTGTACCCTTCATCTAAACTTCTTTTTAAGGGGAGTGAAAAACACAGCACTAGCAGTGGGACCAAGTCCTGTGCTCATTGCATGAGTTGGCTGTTTGAAACCTGGAGCTTATGCAGGGACACTTGGCTCAGTCTGGGAGGAAGGGACTGGACCTGCCTGGACTGAGTCTACCAGGTTGATCGCAGTCCTCGGGGGAGGACTTGTCCTGGAAGAGGTGGGAATGGAGGGTGGGCTGGGGGTAAGGGGAGGGGGTGGGAGGGGGGAGAATAGGGGAACCCATGGCTGATATGTAGAACTGAATGGTATTGTAAAATAATATATATATATATATACACATATATATATATAAATAAAAAAAATTAAAAAACACACACACACACACTTGAAAAGAAAAAAAAAAAAAAAACAACACAGCACTAGATCTCCAGTTATCCTAGGGTATTAGCTATGGCAGTGACAACAGAAAGTTTATTTCACATAATTTACCTAGGAAGTAAGCTTGATAGAAGTTTTCTAAACATGGTAACAACTTTAGCATATATAGGATAGTGCTAATAATGATTTTGAAGCCAAAATCAACTTTCTGAAGCTATTAATATTGTGAAAAAAATGTTTGAATCTTCATGAAGTTCAACATGGAATTCAGTTAATAATCTTTCTATTAAAACATAAGGTTTTTTGGTTATATAGAGTTCATCAAGACAAAGAAAAATTGATGAAAATACAGGTGTGTTAGGAAATAATTGAATTCTTCAGAAGCAATTTCTACTAGAATTGGAGGTGAAGTATATTTGATTACATTTTGTTTCAATGTTACTTTATTTGAGATGGGGGAGGGAGGGAGAGAGGGAGGGAAGAAGAGAGGGGAGGGAGGGAGGGAGAGAGAGAGAGAATATTTAGACTCATCAGACACATGTGAAAGTCAGAGAACAACTTTCATGAGTCAGTTTTCTCATTCCACCATGGGATCTGGGTGTTAAACGCAGGCACTTTATACACCTGGTGAGCTATCTGACTGGCCCAACTTTCATATTAATAAAAATGACATCTTTCTCATTCTAAATAAATATTCATATTTGAACTTGTCCACCTATCCCCTAACATCTTTAAGACTAAGAAAGATTATCACACAAAGGCATGCAAGATACATGTCTAAATATCTAAGGTTAAATAATTAACAATTTGAGATTATGCTTTTAGGAGGCATTCCTATGGTAAAAGTGCAAACAATTACAAAATAAAGTATACTTCCGATATTCATATCTCCATAATGATAGGTTTGGGATAAGAGTTTATTTATTTGGGATAAATTTGTTTTTAGAAGCTGTTTTTAGTTGGCAAAATCTCAAGACTCAAGTTAAATTTTGTGCACATCTTGATAGACTACTGAGATGAAGTTGTAAATTTTGAAAGAGAAGAACATTTGTTATGAGGACCAGAATTTGAATTTCAGACTCAGGTAGAAACCCAGCATCAAGTCAATGGCTTAAAATTCTGTCAAGCCTTAAAATATAAAAGTATGTGGCAACAGTTTTTGGTAATTTTCAGAAATAAGATCGATGAATTCTTTCTGGAGATCATAACGTTAAGCTAAACACCCTTTCCATGTAGGTGTGGCAATCTCTGTGTTGATTTTGTTAAGACTTCAAATTCAAACAGTATTGCATCGCACTGAGTGCTAGGATGTATGTAAATTGTAGATTGCTATCATCATCACTCCCTCTTGATGGACAGGACAGGAATTAACATTTTTCTTTGATGACTAGAAAAAGTAAAGAGAGAGATTTTTGTATGTTATCCAAAACAAAACTATTATATAGAAAAACTACACTATGTTTAACTCCTCCTAATTGACACAGCCCAGTTTTTTTTCAGAAATTGAGTGAAGTTTCTCATCTAATTGTCTACTAATCAAGCGTATGCTTCAGGATTCCTACTCTTCACTATCTCAATGGAGGCAGATTATATTTGAGGTTTTTAAAAAAGTTTTTTCTCAGGACTCCTCCATGCTTCCATTCACACAGCGTATTCACATCTAGGCGGGGCTATCAGTTCAAGATGACCCCCAAGCCCATTGGCTTAAGCAATTACTTGATTTTCTCTCCTTGAAAATGTCATGCACATTTTAAACACATTGACAAGTAAGTTTGAAATGCTTGTCACATTTGGAGTTGCTACAAAATGCAGTCTACAAGGATAAATGGATCTTTGGATTAAAAGCTGTTATTAGGTCCAATCTTTGTGATAGTTTTTTTTGAATCTTCAACCCAAGAGCTGCATTCTTGTCTCCTCTTCCCATCTCCTAATATTTTCTGAGTCTCATTATAATTGTTAGTATTCTCTTAGCTGCAGGCTTCCAAATCCCCAATTAAACTTGACTTAATTAATGTGAAAATATTTTCACATTATTGGAAATCTAAGATAGTTAAATCACATGTGCAAAGACCTCACTTTCTTTGGTATTTCTGCAAGTAGCCCCAACCTTCTTTTTAGTGGTGACAGGATGCCAGCAATCCCAGAAGTTGCATCTAGACATAGCAGCTAGGAGAAGAAAGACATTTTTGAAGCAGGATCTCATAATGAAGCCCAAGAACTCACAACCTGCCTCAGCCTCCAAAGTATTGAGATTAGAGGTGTGTTCTACACAACTGTGAGGGTACCTCTTCTTATAAGGTCATAGGAGAAAAAGAAACCTCCTCAAAAGTCCGGTAGCCACTTTCTCTTACCCAAAATAAATAAATGAATGACTGAATGACTGAAGGACTGAATGAATGAATGAATAAATAAATAAATAAATAAATAAATAAATAAATAAATAAATAAATAAAATGTATTCCCTGCTGATTCCAGAACCAGTCACAAACAAATATCTGTATCAGATCCAGGGGAAATAATGGGGAAAAATGGAGGATACAGAGTCAACAATATCATTGTTCTCTTTCTATGCCACTTTTAACACTAAATCCAAGGACATCTCATGGTAGTAGGGGTCTGTTAAGTTTGAACCTTATGAACCTAAGTGCAATTATAATCACGAATTTGAAATTACTTATTATATCTTATTTTTTTAATCACAAAGTCCCTTCATTACCAGGTAATTCAGAAGTAGAATAAAAAAGTTGTATTTTAAGTATTTAACTCCTGTACTTAGAAACTATATGGCATTAGACAGGTGACTGATTTCCACTCTCAATTTCTATAATAAATTAGGGATCACTGAGTGGCTGAATATTATTGAGACCCATTACAAAATTAAAATTATCTAAGAACTTGATGAAACTTTAAAGGTTATGAAAAATTATAATTATTGAGTCTTTGAAGCATGTATGATGTGAATAACCTTAACACACATTACATTTGATCATGATAAGAATTTTATAAGCAAAGTATTATTTCTGTCTTATAGGTGAGAAATCTAGGACCCAAAGTGTCAGTTATTAGCCCCCAAAAGTGGTGGAACTGAAATTTGAATTATACTCAGGCTGAAGCCCAACCTAACTACCATGCTACAAAGGTACACAGAATTATTACTGTGTGTGAAAGTTTGCTCAGCCGGAAGCATCTTTATTATGCCTCTGTCACAACCTATTGATCCCTGGATATTCCCTGAATACTTTGTGTTATGTTTTAGGATTACACTGAGAAGGGTCTGGATAGTTCTATAACAGGTTTGAATTCCAAGGACATTATAATATAGCTGGGTAAACTAAGATAGTTTATCATTTAAAGCAGTGTGCAATAAATGCCAATGGATCAGGAAGTAAGAGTTGCTATTGGATGTATGTGTTGCAGAACAATGGGTTTGGTGAGGATAGCAAAAAGTAAAATTAACATAGAAAATGAGAATGACAAAAGCTTCCAAGCTAGTCAGTATAATTTATTTTAGGGCATTGACTGGAGAGTTAAGAACCTCTGGGTGGAATTAAAGTAAATGATCTGCCCAGGACCTGAAGGTCTTCAAGAGAAATCTGATAGCTAATGTTGATGAGAAACTGTTATAGTCAGTCTGTACTAGTAACTACTTTCTCAGGAGTTTAGCTAGAGGAACGGGGCCTGGTAATGAGCGAAACCTCTCCTTATGGTGAGATGGTAGGGTCAAATTTGGGGCATTTCACTTTTGATGAGAATATTTCTAAGCCCTTTTCATATCTATAAGTGTCTTTTCTTCCCCATGATTTTAATATTTGCTAACGGAATATTCCCAACATTTGGACCACCTTAACAAGCTAATATTAGGATTAGCAAACAAATGGATGCAAAAAATCTACAGAAGCTAGCAAGAATACAATTTTTTTGAAGGGTGTTGTGATGATATTTAGTAATCTTATATGTTTTATACTTGCCAAGAAAGTACATTTGAAATATTCTAACAAATTAAAGTGTTTGAAGTGATGGGTGTATTAGTTTGATCTAATCATCCAATAGTATATACTTATAACAATGCCATTTTGCAACTCATAAATACACAGTTATACTTCATCAATTTTTTTGCATTGAAAAATAAAAATTAAAAGAATCTTTAAAAGTTGAAAATGAAAAAAGAATTAATGTCATTCTTGCCAGATCTTTCTTTCCCTTGATATCCTCTCAATATATCTCAATATATTCACTTATAGGAATTTATCTCCACACCTTTGAACTTTCTTATAGTAAATGAGAAGCTTTCCAACTTGAGCCTCAATTAGTACTCTTCATGGTGTTTAAAATTCCCACACATCCATACTCAGAGAGGCACCAATGCTCACCCATAGGAAACATTAATTCTCTTCTCACATTTTGCGGTGATCCTGCTTTCAGCTCGCCTCTCCCCCCCAAATGGCAGCTCTCACTTGTAATTCTAGTATTCAGGAGTCTAAAGGAAGAAGATTGTGACTTCAAAGCCTATGTCACATGGTGGGACTGTTTCAAAGCAAGAAAAAAAAATCTACTTTTAAAGAAATCTATTTTAATACTCCTTCCAAGTAAGTCACTGAAAGGACTTACTGGAACTTTTGGGTAAGATGGCAGAGAGAGGCTGCCTCACTGTAACCCAATTTAGGCACAGTTGCTATGTGAAAGACTACTATAATGAAAAAGGAGGAGCTTTGGAAATCCACCAAGGGAGTGGCCCAACAACTGGAAAGTTCCAGGGTGATGGTAGCTGACTCACAGAAAGAAGGCAAGCACAGCATAGGCCCAGCTAACAGCTCCCAGACATGGGGAAAGAAAGCAGACTCTCCATCAAGATGAAACAGGGGCTCTGGTGAAAAAACTAGTAGGCTTATCTTCAGGAATGGACCACAGCCCTCAGACGTTTCCAGTCCAGGACACCAGCTCAGCGATGGCACCGCCCATAGTGACCTGGCCCCCCCACATTAATCACCAATCAAGAGGATGCACCACCCATTTGCCCACAGTTCTGCCTTCCAGGAGACTCGAACTGCTGTCAAGGGAACCTAAAACTAGCTGGCATACATGACTTTTAGTGATCCATTAAAGGAGAGTTTCAGAAAACTGGAAAAAAGTAACAATTAAATTTATGTCTGTTAAGAAAAACAAAGAGGAAGGAATGAAGGAAGAAAAGAAGGATGGGAGGGAGGGAGAGAAAGAAGGAGAGAGAAACAGAAGAATAACTGTTTGTTTTTTTTTTCAAATATCAGTACTGAGGCTTTTGCAACATTATGTTCAGTGGAACCTGGAGTAAATATTAGAGCATCTGGAAAGATACTCTTCCATAAGGCCAGGACTCAAAGTAGCTCACTCCAGTCCTTTTATACTTTGCTCTATTTCCTTTGCCCTGTGAAGGATTGAAAGTGGCCTAATAATACTTGTGAACCTTCATGCATTGTTGCTATATGCACAAATCCCTATTCTAATTATAGTGGTTCATTTAAGAACCCCATTAATAAATGAAGCTTTAGCTTGCATTCTATGGAGCCTCATTATTTATTACTTCCAAAGAAAATGTTTTAGACAAAGCTGATTATATCCAATCGGTTTCCAGGAAATGTATATTTTTAAAAAATCACTAATTGCATTTTAAATATTCAGAAGTGGTTTGCTGAACAAAAGTCATGCCAATGATGTTATTTATAATGATGCTAAATGTTCTGATAAATTCAAGAATGACTCTGCATCTTATTCTTTAATCTCCCACTTTTTCTCTTTATTCTTATTTTCCTTTCCTTTTTTTTATTATTTTTACTTTTACCAATTCTTATGACAAATAATCCAATAATAAGGCCAAAGTTGAGTCTTTGTTCTGGTACATTAGTCATACCATCTACATTTTATAATCTCAGTGGCATCTTGGATCAGAACCAACTACCAACCAGTATTTCAAAGACTTTCTACTGGCCATTCCAGTATGTTTTTTTTTATACTAGCTATTCAGTATTTTGTTGTTGTCTTCTATCCTTCTAGCACAGTTTGATACTATCAAATTCCCCTATTGACTACTTCTTACTCCAGAGGCTACCTGCATTTTATGTTGTTTTGTTAAGTTTTGCTGTGTTGGGGGTTGAAGGATCCCTACCACTCTGCCACTCCCTGAACCACCCTCCTTTCTTCCACTCTACCACTCTGCCATCCTAAGTTTCCTCTGACTGCCCATTGTGGTTAGTATTCTACCTTCCTTTGGCTTTAATAAAGAGTTGCCCAAAGTAAGTCTTCTTGAGCTGTAACAATAGCCTTTCTTCACTCACTTATTAGAGATACTATTCTGGATTGAATTCAGTCCCTCAAAATTAATATTTTGAAAGCTTAACTCAGCTGCTTAGAATATGATCTTTTAGGAGGTAGAATCTTTACATTTGCAGCTAATTAACTTAAGCTCATACTAGCGTAGGGTTAACCCTTGATTCCATATAGTTATTATTTTTACAAAATGTACTTTTGGATAGAGGTTCAATATAGGGAGATTTTGGCTATAAAGAAAGACATCTGAGTGATTCATTTTATTAAATAATTTCCCTGGTGCTGAGACAAAAACCTGATCAATGCATTGCAGGGAATGGCATAGTTTGGATCACAGTTTCAGGGTACAGTAAATGCCAGCAGGAACTTGAGGCAGCTGGGTTACTTGCGATTGCAGTCAGGAAGCAGAAGGTGATGAGCCCTCTTGATTAAATTTATTTCTCTTTTTGTAATGTAGTTGAGAAACCCAGCCAATAAAATAATGCTATTCATTCTCAGGTGGATCTTTCCATATCATTTAACTTAATCTAGAAATATCTTGAAGACGTGCCCATAGGTTCATTTCTATGACTATTTCTAGATCTTTTTCAGTTGACAATATTAATCATAAATAGTCTGTCCTGTGCAACCTGACAGCCCAATACACTGCTTTGAGGCCATAACTTCTAGCTTCTGTGCCCACAGGCTCATGCCATGGTCAACTCATAATGACAAGTGCATTCAGTCCTACTTCAAGAGTCCCCATAGTTGTTAAAAGCTCCACCACTGTTCAAAAGTGTAGGAGCAGAGCCTGCACCAAGATTCAGACAATTTCTTAACTGTGAGCCCCTGTACAATCAGAGACTAAGTTACAGACTTCCTGACCACAGTGACACAGAGTAAACATTCCAAACCAAAGACCAAAACTTAGTAGAGAAAACACTAAATTCTACAACTCCATGTCTAGCACATGGAACTTGTGGAATTATCAGGGCTCCAAAGGGCCTGAGTGGTTCTTCTCATGATCTGCTACCTGTAACACATATAGCCTCTTTTTTTGGGCCTCTTCAAGTTTATTCAAGAAGCTTTCCTCATTTCCAACATCCTGAGGGCTTTACTGCAATTTAATCTTTGCCTTTACAGCTTTACTTAATGGTCTTTCATTGACTTCTAGCATGGACTCCAACTATGTTACATGTTTCCTGGGCTCAGCAAGTCCTAAAAAAAAAATGAAACAAATTTCCATAGCTAATGTGAGAAATCCATGAGAGTCTGCTTAAGGGGTATCAGGTATTTAAGATATGAAATAAGGAAGTACGCTTATGAGAACAGAACCAAGTAAACAGCTGAAGCCTCCTGTGTTCTGTCTGGGAGAAATGCACCTGGCAGTCTGGTGTCCTATCAAGCCAAGAAGAAGAGCATGACCCTTCTCCCTTTCCTTTTAAGAGGTCATGTAAGAAGGTAAGAAGCACCACCTCTTTCAGGCCATATAGCCCAAGGTCATGGGCGGAGCAAATACCACTCCACATAACCACTTTTGTATTGAAATTTTCATGCCCACAAAACCATTACCTAGTGGATGATGCTTCAAGGTTCAGATGCTTGCTTGGGATTTGCCTGCTCATCTTGAACCAGAGTTAGTTGCATCAACTTCTATATTCCCCAGTAGATGAATCCACAAGAATACTTTTCTAGGTAACTTTTGTTGAGGATGGAAGTCATTCTGTGACATTTCAACCAATTTGTGCTTCACAAGCTGGAATCTTTCATGGATTTGGTCTTTTCTATTGTTCTAGTGCAAATCAGCAGGCTTCTCACTAATAGAACTAGTCTCTTTGACAGTTACAACTGAAGGGACACTGGCCAGCTTGAGCGTTGCAAGCATGGCTCTGGCAGGTGCTAAAAACTGTTAGATTATATCGCTTAAAGCTAGCCTCCAAAGTCTATTCCCTTATTTGACCACTTCTCCCTCCTGAGGCTCCAGATGTACCTACTCCTCAAAGTCCAGCTACCAAAGTATTGAAGTCTAGTAATCATAAGCCCCCTTTGGCTCACCTAATTAACATGCCCAACTAAAATGAAATACCTCATCCTAACACAGGGTTTCCCACTGTACCATCATGAACCACCATTTTCCTATGAGCATGTCTGTCTCCTCTTTATTCAGAGGCAGTCCTTTATCCCTCACGGACAAATATCTCTACATCCTTTCCCTTATTCTCTTCCCCTTCTCCCTCATCTTCTGTCACCTGTCTTTGTCTTTTATCCCTGCCTTCTGTCCCTCTAAGGCAAATAAATCTCCTTTGTGCTGAGAACTTGGTCTTGGGGTTCTGAGCCTTTACTTTTCCTTTCAACAACCTCTTTTTTTCTGATTTTATAATTCTTTATGTTCTTTTCTATGCAAAACTGCACATTTTAATGTATTTCTACCATACATTTTCCTCCTTTTCACTGTAGACCTAGATATGAGAAATAAGCAGTAACCACAACACAGCCTGAATTCTAACATGCTTTGAAAATTCCTTCACTGAACATATTATGCTAGTACTTTCAAATACAGCCTTATTCAAGTTCTTGGGACATGAGTAGAATATATCTAGATCATTTTTTATCACAATATAAACAATGATCTGTAGCTTCTCAATGAACTTCTTGTTTCATTCTCAAGCCTCATAACCTGTCTTCTACTGTCACTTTTTAAAACTTTGTTTGTTTCAAGACAGGGTTTCTCTGCGTAGTTTTGGTGCCTATCCTGACTCTTGCTCTGTAGACCAGGTTGGCCTCAAACTCACAGAGATCTGCCTGGCTCTGCCTCCCAAGTGCTGGGATAAAAAGGCATGTGCCACCGCCACTCCGCTCTATTGTCACTTTTTATCTTTCCCTTCTTGTTTTCCGAATTTCTTGCAGAGAGCTCAATAATCTCTGTTTACAGAAATCTAGGGGTTTATCTTGGCCCATAGGTCCAAACTTTTCCTCATTCCTCCATCAAACCAGTTGCAAAAGCCTACAAAGTGGTCAGATGAACCACAGCAAGAGTCCCACTCCTGAAACAGATTTTGGGATTGTTTTCTTTGTTGCTGTAGCAAAGCACCTGATAAAACAAAAGCAATTTAGAAAGGATTGGTTTTGGCTCAAGGTTCCAGGGTGTAGGCTCTCATGGCACAGAAGTCGTGGGATCAAGTCACTGAGCCATGTCTGGAAGGCAGAAACAAATTTAATTGTCCACATTTGACTCTCTTTTCACTTAAAAAAAAAAAAAGACGTTTACATAAGTAGTCTAAGAAACCAACTCATGGAATGGCACTGTCTACAGTCAAGGAGACTCACATCTTCTTACCTCAATCAATTTAATCTAAAACTTCCTCACAGACACACCTAAAGGTTTGTTCATGTGGTGATGCCAAATCTTATGTATTTAAAAATATTAACCATCAGACATCTACAGGCAATGAACAAGTTGGAAAAGCTAAGAGAGAAACATTGAGCAGATCATTCCTACAGGCTCCCCTCCACCCCCCAAATGCAACCCAGACTAGATCTAGAAGTTCAAACCTCTAAACTTCTTAATTGTAGGTAAATTTCTGTTGTTTATGGCATACATCTGATTGTACTTTGTTACAAGTCTGGGAAGTCAGTAGAGAAACTAAATATTTGACAGTTTTTACTATATGCTTTTGTGTTTTCTTGCCTTTTTGCTATATAGAAACTTCTGAATCAATATCTCTAGAAATAGTTATTGTAAAATCTACTACTAACTACAAAGATATAAACAAAGTTTATAAAACCCCAGATGAAGAAATAAAGGGTCATGAATAAAGTCTTATTTCCCCTTACTTCTCTCCATATAAATTTTATTTCTTTATATTGATGTTGTCATTTGTGAAATGGGTTAGCAACAAAACATGTTACTAAAGATGCGTAAGTAAGGTAAATATGTGACTTTGAAATCAAACAGAAAGGGGTACCTACTCACACCCATAAGTTGTTCTGCCCTTAAGACTACAGTGGAGACCCTTGATTGGCTAGCCTTTTTTTAAATAACAGGATTATACCTTCTGATCACAGACTTGGGCCCTGTACTCAGGTCAAACCAGTGTGAAAATATTTCTCCACAAGACTGGGTCGTAAGTGTCTTAGTTACAGTTCTATTGCTGTGAAGAGACATCATGACCAAGACAACATATATTAAACAAATAAACAAAAAAAACAAAACAACAAAAATATATTTAACTGGGGGACAGTTTCCAGTTTCAGGGTTAGTCAATGATCATCATGGTAGGGAGCATGGCAACAGGTAGACAGGCATGTCACTAGAATAATAGCTGATAGCTTACATTCTATCCCAACAAGGTCCACTTCCTAATCCTTCTCAAAGAGTTCCATCAACTTGGTACCAAGCATTCTGTTACATAAGCCTATGGCAGGGAATTCTTATTCAAACCACCATAGGAGGCAACAGTGCTCAGTCAAGACAACTGGCAACAGTTTAGACAGAACAACTTTAAAGGAGTAGCATCATTGTCATGCTTCTTTGAAAAAGACAATTACTAGTTTTAAATACTTTACATTGGATTGGATTGTTTTATATTGTAAACAAATTTGAAATTGATATTGTTAGAAAATGCTATATGTATATTTCTAATTGTATTTATACCATTCATTTAACAATGTAATGCAATTTTATTAGTTGTATTCTCATTATGCGGCCATCTCTGGACTGTCAAGTTGAATGTTGCAGAGTAAGGTCTTCCATTTCTCTCAGAGAATAGAAGAGCCAGGCTGTGACTCTAGAGATGCCAGTATCCACATAACAGGTCCTCACAGAAAAGCAGAAAGAAGGGCTCAAGGAGAAGGTTTGGAAGAACTGGACCTTCTGTTCCAAGTCCCAGGGTTGTCTTTTTTCAAAAGGGGGTTAAATACAGTTTTAAATACTGGTTAATTCTCCATGGCTGCTGGTTTCCTCTAGAGAGGCTCAATGTTGGGAGGGAGTAGCAAAATGAAAGGTTTCCTGGCCTGGCCTTACCAGTGTATTCTGCTGATAATAGTTCACTTTAGGTCCCACATTAAACTATTTTCACTGCAGAAAATTCCTACCAGTTAATTATTGTCATCCTTCTCCAGGCAAGAGAGTAGCAAGCTTAGAGGATTCAGAAGTTAGGAAATGGCTGTGCATACCTTCATACCTTGGGCCAAGCAGGACTGGGGAAAACTTAGGGATCTTTGAACGTTATTATTACCAACTATTAGGATATAAAGAAATGAAAGTTAGTAGTTAGACATTACAATAGAACTTGTAGTCATATTAGATATGTTTTAGAAATTGAGCAGATATATTTTAGATAGACAGGTCATCTTCAAACCCTTCAGAGATCTACAGAATATGGCATTTAAAATGTTTTAATAACTTAGAAAATTTTTCTTTTTTGAGACATGTCGGTTCCTGGCAGTACCAAGCTACTTCAGAGAAAATATAGGCATTGAAAAAACTGCATATGGAGTTAACTTTCATTGTGGCAAAAGTTAGCCACTGGACAACAAAGTATCCTCGAATCAACAAGACAAAATGGACAGACAGGACATGAAACAAAGGACTACTGATTCTTGCCAAAACAAGTGTGGTTATGGCTTTATCAGACGGCATCTTCTGAGGCCAGGATAATATGGCACCATCCCTGAAGTGCCCTTCGCAATCCGGAAAAGGTACAGTGCCCTTTTCCTCGAAGGCAGCTTAACAGGCAGAGGGCCAATGGCTTCTGTTGTGCAGTGGAACAGCAGCTGAAAGCTCACGCCTCTCAATAGTAGACTGGCATTTGATAGAGGGATGTGGAGAAGAAGGGGATGCTGAGATGAAGCCATATATACACAGCCAAGAAGAATGAACAGCTGAATTCAAAAACCGTCAACAATTTCCAGAATTTAAAATCCTGAATCATGACATGTCACTAGTGGAATTCAGGTGTTTCTGGTACATGGACTGCTCTCACCCAATGTGAGGTTGAACTGTTGACCTGGTGTACATCCTACTTCACAAATGAGTCAGTCAGATACGCTAAGCCTATAGGCTGAAGATGATGCCTCAACACTGTGGAGAAACCTCAGGTGACTGTCCAGGCAGCTGGCTGTTTCTGTCAACTCACAAATTTTTTTGGAAGTTGCTTGCATGCACTTCCTGTTTTTATTTTTTGTTAGCTAATATTATTTCCTCCTTGGGTCTCTGAGGGAGTTGAAAATTAGTTAGTTATAGTTGAAGATTAGTTAGTTATAGTTGAAGATTAATTAGGATAGAAAGTGAATTAGATACATTTTGGACTTACCAAAATAGGATAGATAATGGAATTATTTTCTCTGATTTGTCAAATACAAATGGATTAGACATTGTTTAGGTATTTATTACTTGTATATATTGTATATAGTTATTGTACTTTTGTATATAGTTTTTCTTTTGTTAGTTATAACCTTTTTCTTTTTTTCTTTTTATTAAAATAGAAAAGGGGAAATATGGTGGCATTTTATTTGTACTGAAATGTGATTTTAATTGTATGTTAATAAATAAAGTTGCCTGGGCGTCAGAGTTATTAGAGCCATAGCAAGAGGGTGGCGGTGGTGGCGCACGCCTTTAATCCCAGCGCTTGGTTGATAGAGCTAGGTAGATCTTCGTGTGTTCAGGGATACAGCCAGCATTGGAGACACATGCCTTTAAGACCTGGAGGGCTGTACTTACAGGCAGTGACGAGGTAGTCATGTGTTTGGGTTTACAACCAATGAGAAGGCAGAACAGAAAGACTATGTAAAGACATACACACAGGAAATAGCTCTTTTTCGGAGAGCTAGGAGCACTGCAGGAAGGGTAAGGTTTTTGCTCTGAGCTCTGACCTCTTGGCTTTCTTTTTCATTGGTTCTGTGTTTCTTATTTAATAAGATGGTTGGTTACACCTACAGGGGGTATTCTAGTAGGTGCAATAACTGTATCTTGTCTAAGCTAATATATGCAGAGAACACATCAATATTTTAAAATTTTATACATGAATAGTTTCTCTTCTTTTTCATCATCAAATAAATAAAGTGGTAATAGTGGCTACTTCCTAGGATTACCATATAGATAAGTGTGGTGGTTTGAATGAGAATGGCTCCTATAGGCTCATATATTTGAATGCTTGGTCCCTAGTTGATAGAATTGTTTTGAGAAGGATTAGGAGATGTGGATTTGTTGGAGGAGGTGGTTCACTAAGGGTGGATTTTGAAGTTTCAAAATCCAAAAAAGCCCATGCTAGGCCCAGTCTCTCTTGCTCTCCTTCTCTCTCTGTCTCTATGTCCCCTTTCTGTGGATCAGATGTAAACATTCAGCTGCTGCTCCATTGCCATGTCTGCCTGCCTGCTTTTAGGCTCCCACCATGATGCTTATGGACTCCAACTTAGAATTGTAAGGAAACTCCTGATTAAATTCTTTCCCTTATAAATTGCCCTGGTTTTGGTGTCTCTTCAGCATCAGATAAATAAGACAATAAAATAGAAGGTCCTTAGCACATAATAATAGTCAACTGCTTAACAATGCTTGATTCCATTCCAACTTAAGTTTTAAAGTATGGGCATATACACTTGCATGCAGTATGTATATATGTAGGTTTGTATAGGCATGTAGAGGCCATAGGGTGGACATTAAATATCTTTTTTTCACCATTCTTCACCTTAGTTTTCATATTGAGTCTCTCACTAAACTTAAAGGACACCGATTCAGCTAGCCAGATTGTCCAGAGAGCTCCAGGTTTCTGCCTCCCCAGTGCTGAGTTTATCACCACTGTGTCTAAGTTTTTTATGTGTATGCTATAGATCCAAACTCAGGTGTTTGTGTTTATCTATCAAACACTATTGACTGAGCCTGTTTCCAACCCCCCATATTTCATTACAGAAAAAGTGAACTGATAGAAAGCACTTTGATTAAATAAAGCCTAAAATTGTATATAAAAACTATTGTACAAATTATTTTGTTTATCATCAAAGTAGAAGGTTGTCTTACCATGACAAGTTACCCTTACCTTGTGTTCTAACAGTTATCCTAACAGATAACTTCACCTAAAGAAAGAGACCGGAGGAATGGTCACTATGTCTGGGCTGACCCTATGAACTTGGCCTTGAATGACTTAGTGACTTACTTTGTGCTAATGAAAATTTTTCCTTACCTATGTGTTAAGAAAGGGGAAATAGATTTATATTTATGCATTTAATTAGTCCCTGTCATTGACCTTTTTAATTTTTTTTTTTTTTTTTTTTTTTTTTTTTTTTTTTTTTTTTTTTTTTTTTTTTTTTTTTTTGCCGTACCTGTTTGTCAGGTGGATTTTCATAGGTAAATTTTTTTTACCTTCATTTTTCATCTAGGTTAGTATTTTATTCTGTTTTCTTTGTGTCTCTCTCTCTCTGTGGGTGTGTGTGTGTGTGTGTGATTGAATAGAAAATACAAAAATGAAGCATAAGAATCATTCTTTGAAACATTGCCCTGTTAAAATCTGATTTGTCCCAGCAATTCCTAAAAAGCAGATAAATACCCATGCTTTGTTTTCTTTCCCCTTAAAAACAAACAAAAACGAACATATACAGCATAGGACTTCAGCCCGTGGAATGATGCCATCTTCAGTTTTTGTGTAAAACTATTCCTGTGGAATTGTGAGCCAATTATCTTGTTATCTCAGGGAACAATGTCAGACAAAATTAAAGAAACTGCCACACGCTCACTTGGTGAGTTCAATGAGTCTTGTGATTGCCTACAAGAATTTGGGTGAGGGGTTATACTTATAGGCACATAAATGACTCAAGGGCAACCACATCACTAAAATCCCATCACAAACCTGAAGTGTGCTACCCAACTTGAAGGCAGCTCAAGAGCTTGGAGAATGCCCTTCCCAGGTAGCTTAGTTGGTTGGAGTCACTTCGGGTCATCTCTGTTGGTTGCTACTTTCTTCATAGAATTTCTGCTGTGGATATCGCTCTATATAAATAAAATGCTGACTGGCCAGTAGCCAGGCAGGAAGTATAGATGGGACAAGCAGAGAAGAGAATTCTGGGAAGTGGAAGGCTGAGTCAGAGAGACGCTGCCAGCCACCTCCATGAGAAGATGTTAAGATACTGATAAGCCATGAGACATGTGGCAACTTAATAGATGAATAGAAATGGGTTGATTTAAGATATAAGAACAGTTAGCAAGAAGCCTGCCACAGCCATACAGTTTATAAGAAATATAAATCTCTGTGTGTTTACTTGGTTGGGTTTGAGCAGCTGCGGGACTGTCGGGTGAGAGAGATTTGTCCTGACCTTGGGCCAAGCAGGACTGGGGAAAACTCTAGCTACAACTTTCAGATTTTCTTTGCTTCTTCCAAATGTCTTGGCTTATTTGAGCCCCTTATAGATAGCAACTCAGTAGTCCTTAAAGTTTATGTGTTTAGGGAGGGAGGAGCCTAGTGAATATGGTCAGTTTCTGGGATTTTTTAAAAATCCTCTCCTGTTTACTTTCTGATCTTCTCAAATATCACTACAGGATGGACTGTTCAGCTTGCCTTGGAACATCTGTTGTTTCCCCTCTTTTTTGGTAGGTTGTATCTTAAGTAGTTTCCTTCCAAAATGGAAGGTTTCAATCTCAGAGGAAAACAACAGTCAAGGTGAGTCTTCCAATCTCACTCAACAGAATCTACAAGCTCCTCATTGACACACCCAGAGGGGTATAAACTTTGCAGCACTTGATGTAAGTGTTAAAAGTCAAAGATAAGGTATCAGTATTAATAAGGAGAGAAAGAAACTATTTGAATCTGGGGATGGAGATGCATTTCCTGTTTCCAACTGAAATGGAATGAAAGGTGTCAATAACAAAGCTCTACCTCAATTAAGTCCAGACTCACTCCACATTTTCTTGATGGCTTTTAAATGATAATTATTTACATAGTCTGCTTAGTGCTTGTCAAAGGAAAAAGTTCTTTTGAGAATGGAAAGATCCTACCATTTCCTGAAGGAAACCCATCAGTTAGCAAAGAGTTAATGCTTTCACTTTAGTCTGGAATTTCAAAAGGTTAGTGTTAGCATGAAGTGAAAAAACATTTTTTTTCCAGGTATTTAATACATCAGCTTTCCCTTTGCAATTATCTTTTTTCTTTTGAATTTTAAAATATGTTTACCTTCTTAAAATTAGGTATAATACCAACAAGGAGAATTTAAACCAGATTATTCTCGTTTTAAAAATTTTTAATTGATAAATCTATTAAACTTTATAAATAAAAAATAATCACCAATTATTTAAAAAGCAGATGATAAAAATATGCATCTTAACTTTATTGTTACAAAAAGTACTCCACAAAGCAATGTAGGATTAATATTACTCCACGAACCCGGGATTTCTGGTGTTATTTTTGTGTAAATTGTGGTTTGTGTTTCTCCTTGGGTTGTTTCATGACATTGCAGCTATTTGTGTTAACAATATAGAAGTAGATTGTTCCCTTGTTGCACCTTCAGGTGAGATCTCAGTAGACAGGAAGTTCATCAGAAAGCTTGAGCCAGAATGCTCAGCTAAGGTATGCACATAAAAATTACAAAATGTAAAGCATATGCGTGTGTTTGGTGTGTGTGTGTGTGTGTGTGTGTGTGTGTGTGTGTGTGTGTGTGTGTGCGTGTTTTCAAATCACTATTTATTGGAATGATTTACTACATGATATATACATAGATTAATAAACCAGTGGATAGTAAAAGATGATTTTGGAGTGTGAGGACACCATTCAGAAACTCTCCAATCAAATCACTTTAGTTTCCTCCTGTAATATATTCAAAATGCTGAATGCCACACAAAATAAATATGTCATGTCATTCATTTTTAACCCACCTCTCTCAAGCTGTCATGATGACCCTACTTATGTGATTGATGCCCTTCGCTAACATTTTTAGTCACCACCTTCCAAAATTAGAAGTTAGAAATGTTAAAACTAGGACAGAAATGTACAGAGAAGTAAAATAAGGATTTGTCTGAGCCACATGTGGTGTTGAGTGATTAAATCCTCCCGGCTGTTGCCATGCATGACATTGCCTTCCTCACTTTACAGATGGGAACACTGAGGCATTAGGAAACCCAAAAATTGGCTAAGCATCTACAATTAGCATATGATGGAACTCAGAATAAAGGTCAGACTGAGTAGCTTATCATACCTAATCACCCTTTCACACAATCGTCTTTTTTAGCAACTATTAACATCCTTTCATGTTGTCACAATGCCATAGCTGGGACTCATTTCACAGTAAGGTCATTTCTCAGAAGGGAGAGGGGTGTGATATAAGCTCTCCTGGCATCAATTTATGATCCTAGCTCCATATCCTCTCGGAAAAGGAAAAGGCAGGAGACAGACAGAAAAAGCATTTATCTTGGTAACAGAGTGGACACAGACAGGAGTGGATGTCCTACAGATATGGAAGTGAGACTTTGTTGCTGTCATTCTGTTTAATTTAATGCTCAAAGCAAAGGTTATAATTTCTGCTAGAAGATAAAAGTGGGACTACTACTATTTTTTTCTACAATAGTATACATAGGGATATTTTACAGTTTGCATTTCTACTTACCTACTTACTAAAAATAGATAGCAATTAAATTCCTTCTTATGGGATGATGGTGTCCTTGGTTCCATGTGAGTGATCACCTATTCCATCTGTCTATTGAATAGCTGAGTTTTTTTTTCTGCTATTGTTTAAAAGGAGATTCATGCACATTAGATGTGGGATGAGAGAAACAGCTCTTGATATTTTGCTAATTAGTACAGACAAGTATATGGTTACATAAATGAAAAAATACAAAACAACTTAGGTAACAGTATTTCTCACTCTCCCAAAGCACACAATACTTCAAGAGCTCACAGTTAGTATGAAAACGGACTTGTTGACAGCTGGAAGTATTCGTGAATGTCATCCCTGTATTCTTTCCACTGCTTAGATAGTGTTTTTTTTCTTTTAACACTTAAATGTCAACAAGTTTGAGTCAGTGTAAATAGGTTATCTCCACATCAGTCAGTGATGGCAAAATCTCTAAACATTAGAAGAAAAAGAAAAAAATAAAAAATTTTCATATTTCTTTGTCAAAAGCTTATTTATTCATTACTTGTTGCTAATAGCTCATAACCACTATTTCACAAATGATAGAAGGCTTAGAAACACATATCAAAATTACTTCTTTCCTTAGTGATAAATGATTTGCTAATAGTTTTAGGCCTCCAATGTAACATTTACACAGTATAAATCTGTCTTATAAATAAGACATGATTATGTTTATCTCATAATGTCAGTAGCAAAATCTTACTGGAAAACATCAAACAACTGGTGTGATTCAGACTGAATGCTGGTGTTCAACGAGCATGCTGTGAGGAATGTCTCTAAATGGAAGACTGTTATCTATGTGCTTACTAGTACTGATAGCAAAGACAGCTAGATCATTATGTATTTGAATTTGTGTGGAAGAGTGGTTGTGAATGCATTTACCTCCATTATATATCCAAGAAAAACCTGAGCCAAAATTGGAGTCATAACTCTAGTATGAGTAAGGGAATTGGAAGCAGGGTTACAGACTAGAGTAAGTGTAGCCATTGGTTGACCCTTTTAAGATGTTTTCCATGTCAAAAAACTAGACATGCAAATATAAGAAAAGAACATGATTGTACATAGACACAGGAAGTGGCTAGAAAAGAAGACAAGATGCAAGGTCTTGATGTAAGTCAAAACCATTACACTCTGACAGAAGTCTAAATAGAGAGCATGCCCATAACATTCTTTGTACTACAACTTGCATGCTTTTTCATCCATTCATGCTTACTTTCTGCCACCTGTTGAATTTACCCATGCTCAAATGGTTTGATAGTTTGTACAGATTAATAAGTTATTGTCTTAAAGGTTTATTAATGTTTTCAACTTCTTTTTAAAAACCATCACATCTAGGTGCATCTAAAAGTAGCATTTTCGTCAGTATTAGGTATCAAATCTAGGGTCTTTGACATGCTAGACAAGTACTTTACTACTAAATTTGTTGACCTAGAAACACCTAACCAGTATGCACAGCTCTTCAATGTGGAATATTTATTTACAGCTGATTTTTCTTTGAGACTAACTAATGTTTTTAATATTCTCTCCCAGAATGCTTGAATAATATAGGACACCTGGGGTGAGGAAAAATGGGAGATCAGCTAGACCTTGCTCAAATTTATAACATTAAAATTATTTTATTGATCAGCATGTACTTTGTTATTGAACACTGATCTCTGTGACAGGCTGTGTTTGATAATATTATTCCTTTGTGATTTTGTAAAACCAATTCCATTTTTTTCCTTGTGTTAATCAATGGTATCAGCTGGAAGATTATGCCTTTTAACCTCTGCTGAAACTACATCTGTTCATGGAGTCATTTCTGAAAAAAATATATAAAGGAATATTAAGTTTTTCCCCCTTTCTCATCATTTATCCCATTTCATGTCTAAAAAGCAAATGTGAGTGCTATACAATTCAGTCACTATACTGGGTTTCATGCAGAATTTCTAATCCAGGGTCACAATCATAGTTCTGGGCACTTTTGTTGTTGTTATTGTTGATGTTTTAAGATAGACATCCACAGGAATCTATGGATTCCTGGCTATCTTGGAACTAACTATGTAGACCCGGTTGGCATTGAAGTAACAGAGATTCTCCAGCTTATGCCTCCCTAGTGTAGGGCTTAAAGAGATACAGCACCACACCTGGCATCTGTGCTTCTCTGCTGTGGGATGGTCTGTATGTCAAATGCTCTGACTGGTCAATAAATAAAACACTGATTGGCCAGTGACCAGGCAGGAAGTATAGGTGGGACTAACAGAGAGGAGAAAGGAGGGAACAGGAAGACAGAGGGAGACACTGCCAGCTTCCGCCAGGACAAGCAGCATGGGAAGATGCTGGTAAGCCACGTGGCAAGGTATAGATTTATGGAAATGGATTAATTTAAGATATAAGAACAGTTAGGAAGGAGCCTGCCATGGCCATACAGTTTGTAAGCAATATAAGTCTCTGTGTTTACTTGGTCGGGTCTGAGCAGCTGTGGGACTGGCGGGTGATAAAGATTTGTCTTGACTGTGGGCAAGGCAGGAAAACTCTAGCTACACTTCTCTTTACTTGTGGGTCTTTTCCACCCATTGTTGGCAACCAAACAAAATTCCTTACTGAGGGCTGATTCAGTGTTGTGTAATTTCCCTGTCATCACTGGTTTCAATTCTCAACATCAAATTACATGAGAAGGAAAGAATGGGTCCTGATTGGTTGGGGGCAAGAATGATAACTTGATTTCTTTTACCAAATTAATGATTTAGGCTTGAGTATGTGGTGGACATTTTTCAAAGAGAATATCTAATCCGTTATCTGTAGACATTATTGCTCTTAAAAAATTAGACTCTTTATATTTTTCTATTTCTAACAGAGTCAAAGAAGTGTGATTGCCATATTGGAAACACAAAGAGTTTTGGTTTAAAAGTATAGGTCAGTGTTATTGAACCAAAGTTTATCTGCTTACTACACAAATGCCAAGACTTAGGAGGAGACAGTTGGTTAAAGAAATTCAGGTGTCAAGGGAGACACCCAGGGAACATGGATCTGTTGTCCAACTCAGTTTCACAAAGGGCCTTTGGGAGGGAGAGGATGCATAAAAGGCTGAGAGCTAGAAGACTACATAGTAGGTAGGGTTTTCTTATAGGTACATTATCTCCCTTAGCCAGAAAGGCATAATCACCCCTGACCTCCTGGAACTCAAATCTGTCATGTTTAAGAAAATTATATTCAATTTCTGTAAGTTAAATATTGTAGGAATTTACATGTTTGTGTTAGTTGGTGCACAGTCACATTCTGTTTCTCTGAGGAGGTCACCAGATGTTCTATAGGTCTAAAACAAGGCTTAGAATGCCAGGCAAAGTAGAAACTTCTCAACAAAGAGGGATTCTCAAAGGAAGGGCTACTGGTACATTGTTATACTGAAGATGCAGAGAGCTATGAAAGGCATTCCATGTTCCTAAACTGGAGCTGATCATTGTACAAATTCAGGACACAATCTACCTTTGGGTATTTGTTATATAATATGATAGATGTCTTTATTGTCTATGTCATTTTTTTTTTCAGTTGGGCTTTCTGTTACTTTAAGCTAAAATAATCCTAAATAATACAGAGATATATTATCGTATGTATGAATTTACCATAGTGCTGGAGTCAGGTGAATTAATGGGGGAGACAGACAGAGGTGAGAATGATAATGATGGACCCCAGGTAAAGACAAGGTGACTTAGAACTAAAGAAGGCATTAAGTGCTAATAATAGATATGTGGGGCAATTTGAAGGACTGGTGATTGTAACGATGCCTAGTTTTACAGTTTCGCTTAAGGGTTGCCCTATTAAAATTTTTGATTATACAGTAAATTAATAGATGTTAATATTTGTCAACATCTGTTCTCTAAGAAGGTGATATTTTACTCTATTCTTGATGCTGAAAGATAGGGTGCCATCTCTATTGATAAATAATTGACAGTTTGTTACCATTAAAAACTAAAAATTTTCTGGGCATGGTGGCATATCTCTTTAATGCCAACACTTCAAAGGTATAGGCATGTAGATCTCTGTAAATTTGAAGGTAGCCTGTTTTATACAACAAGTTCCAGGCCAGCCAAGGCTTCCTTTGTGGTACCCTATCTCAAAAACCAAACCAAACCAAACCAAAGAACCAAAAAATTAAGAACTTAAGAATTAAAAAAAATAACTGACTTTCTTTATTATGATCCAGGTAATAGTGAAATGCAACCCAAATTATATGCAATTTGTAGATCTCGATTTTACAAAGTGTAAATACATTTCTTAAAGAGAAAGAAACAAATGAAAATTCTGTTTTCATTGAAAATGATCTATTTTGTGTCTTAGAACTGTACTAGAACTAACAGTTTGTAAAATCATTATGTGTATACAGTTAACACACACACATATATATATATAAAGAAACATCTATAAACAAATACATCATCTGCAACGTATTTTAGAATAAATCTAATATTAACGATTTCCTGTATGTATATCATTGCACAAAGGAAGTACTGAGAATTTATCTTTGAAAATATCAGTGAGTTAACTTTTGTGACACACAGCTCATAAAATTGGAAAAAAAATCAAGCTAATTCAAATGAATATGAAGATGAGAAGGGCACTTTTGGGGATTCAGTCATTTGACTTGCTACCAGAAAAGCACATTTATTCTTTCATTTGACTGTTCCCTTTTGCACACCATCCGTTGCACCTGTCCTTTCTTTCTTAGGAATGTTCTCTTGGACCATTGTCTTTCTCCCCCCTTTTCTACCTCCCCATTCTCTATATATTTGTGTTGCCACCTACATCTGATTTTACAGCAATCAAATTCAAACTGAAGTGTTCTGTACATATCTGATGACTGCCTGTGCAAATCAATAATATAAACAACATGTCCAGCCCATCATCATCTGTTACTATGCTTTGTGCACCATCTTCAAATTTGCCAGGTCAGCCTTCCAAATGCTGATGGGAAATATGCCTTAATGTGCATTGTGTGCAGTAGAGTCACACTTCAATTTCTGCACAGGTTTTACATTTTAGTTCCTACTCATAATCTAAATAAACATAACTTTATATGGTTCAGATTTATTCCAGGCATGCTCTCTCCAAAGGATTTAAAAATTAAAATGTCTTTATAGTGGAGGGAATGTTTATCCTTTTAAGATGCTTAGAAATACAAGGACTAATCATCCTTCTTTTCCATGCAATCCAGGTTTTGAATAACAGAGAGGATCATTTTGAGCTATATTTAACAAGTAGCTTGTTTCGGCTTCAATATTAGCTTGATTTACCATCTGCAGAATTACCAATAACATGATGCATTTATTACCCGTAAAAGCTATTAGCAGGTCATTTTGTTCAGTTCATCATATGTGTCTTGAGACACAATCTGGCGTCTAACAGATTTTCATACATTGATGTCGCGGAGAATCAGACTGTTCTGTAATTGATTGTTTCTTGCTAGACTCCTTTTGATTAAAACAGGTTATGCTATTTGCTTTTAGTTCCACATTTCTCCACTTCAAAGTCTGGCCACAAAGAGAAGAAATTATTCTCATTCCTCTCGATACTTTTAATTCAAAATGAATGTATATATTTGAAAGCCTGCCACAATCAAGGGATTTAAAATGTGACTCCAGTTCCCCAATCTATGCCTCCCTCAACAAGAACACAATCCTTTCCATGCCTTTAAAAAGTGAGATTTATCTTTTCCTGCCAAGTCATCAAATTTTGAACCTCAGAACCTCAAGTGAGTTTAGATCACAGGAACCAAAGAAAGCAGGAAGGGCTCCCTCACAGCGCTTTCCCTCACAATTTGCACAGACCCTGATGAGCAAAGCTGAATCGTGCTGATAGTGTTGCATCCTGCTCTGGAGGGAGAAGAAAAATAAGTCTTTTGCTGAACTGGCTTTAGGGAGCCTGACTTACATTGTTCATTAAGGCAAAGAGATTGGGAAGCTCCTGAGACAGCCCTTTCTCTGAAGAAAAAAGAGGAGAGAGAGAGAGAGAGAGAGAGAGAGAGAGAGAGAGAGAGAGAGAGAGAGAGAGAGAGAGAGAGAGAGAGACAGAAAGACAAACAGACAGACACATGGAGAGAGAGAGAGAGAGAGAGAGAGAGAGAGAGAGAGAGAGAGAGAGAGAGAGAGAGAGAGAGAACTACTGAAAACATGAACTCAAGAGTGGTCAGTAATCCAATCTCAAAAAAGTTCTACACAGTTAACACCATAAAGCCAAAAAAGAGAGCAAAGGGATGGTTAGGAGCTCAGTCCTCATTGGTAGGAATGAGCAGCAGCTTGCAGGCTCAAAACAAGAGCCCAATTCAGCACTCAAAAGGGTTTTGTTTGCCCAACGACAGAAACAAACATAAAACTTTCTATCATGTGACGTTAGGAGAGTGCAGTCGCCCTCCCTCAGGCTTCTGTGTGCTGCAGACAAAGGCCATCAATAGCTCCTTTGTGCTCTGTCTTCTGTCTTCATGGGTGAGTCAGCCTATCCTTCCCAATTCTTAACTGCTCCTTCCAGGTAAAATTCCAAAGCTCTCTTTCACAAGCCACCAGGTCCTGGGATGTAATGGTTCACAACATAGTACTCTGATCAAAATTCCAACCTTAGCATATCAAAAATGTTATCAAAAAGCAGTTATCATTTTGAATCTTATCTTCAAAATGCCTCATGCTTATATTGTTGTTTTCACATTTAGTGAAATATTTCATTATTTATTTTGGGGACTCAGAAATATAGAAATAAATTACAGTTATCTTTTCCTTTTAGTACCAATTAACTCCTTGGTATTTGTGTTAGATGTGGACAAAGTTTAGCCGCCTGGTGATTCTAAGGTGTTTTTGAGAGTTTAAATTTGAAAGGCCAGTGATGCACTGAAAAAAAATTATGTTAAGTTGTATATTTAGAAATTATTTTACTCTAAAATTTGTTTAAAGTCATATTGCTCTTTTAAAATAGTATAACTAAATGGTATAAACTAAATGTAATAAGCAGTCTCTCAGGGAACAGTTTGCATAAATTAAAAAGCTTAAATGGCTTAAAGTAGATTTGAAACATTGTATAGACACAGGAGACAGTTATCATGCTTAAATGATGGGAGTTTAATGGTCTTTTCATACATTAGCTGTGCTCTCCAATGGAGAGGGATGCCTTTATCTTACTATAGAAATGGGTAAAGATATACATGACGGTTTAGCAACTGTGATGACTTGTTCAGATTCTTTTTACCTGTTTGTAATAGTCATGAAATTCAATGAGGTGAACTTTCATGGCTCAGAGTTCATCAACCTTCAAATATACAATAAATAATGTACACTCAGGACAATTTACTGAAATATGATCTTGTCTCTTCTCATCATATGCCCTCATATACATGGCTACAATTTTTTTTTTTTTTTTTTTTAGAAAGCATGGATCACACTGTTCTATTGCTGGAATACTTGCAGAAATTGACACTAATAGTATTTGCTCATCAAGTCTTGCAAAATCAGAATAAATCTTCCCCATGATAGTGTAGCTATATAAACTCAGTATAAATGGCTAAATTGAACCATCATTTCCTTTAGGATATAAAATAAACCCCCTTTTCACTGAAGCCATTGCCGTTGAGAGAGTTAAAGTTACAGATACTTTTCCTTACCAGAATTCTGTGAAATGGACTCTATTAAATACACATGTAAACAACTAACCAAATGGATATAAACTGACTTTATTTTTTATAAAATGGTGTTTCCCAAGATGAAAACATGAACCTTTACCAGCATCCCTGAGGGAAAGTGGGGGGGGGGGGGAAAAAAAATCAAGGCAACGGTCTTTGAGGCATTCCTCAATGTTATCTCATCTAATCCAGGCAGCAAAAATACAAAATCTGTAGATTGCTTTCAGCAGCCCTGGACAAGCCATTCACATGGATAAAAAAAGATGAGCTAAATAGCTTCAAATACTAGTTGTACAGTAAATTATTCCATTTTATAATGTGAAGAGACATCTCTAAGCATGGACACACATGCAAACACACACAAAAGCAAACACTGTACAGAGTTTCTAAGTAGGTTCATGACTATATGACACTAAATACATTATATTAACTATGATTATCAGAAACAAAATCAAAACCAACATTATACACATTCATACATATACATACTGTCCACATATCTGTGCAAATGTAGAGGGTATAGAGTTGCATATATGCAAACACATTTGTATTTATATACATAGAGATTACCTCAAGTAACCATGGAGATTGAGAATTCTCTTGATTGTCAGTTATCCAGTGGCAGTTCTACAAGAGAAGATTCCTCATAGGCTCCAGTATGTCAAAGTCCTGAGACTCAGGGGTGGGGGATGACAATGTAGCTTCAATTAAAGTTAACTTTGCTTTATCCTCATAGTGGGACAAGTCTACTTCATTCATGAATGCTGATGGTTTGGTAGAGGTCAACTGAAACAGTCTGTTTTATTCCTTCAGTTCCATGGAAACAATTTTAGGAGAAAATTAGTAATGTAACTTTTTCTCTCAACCACCTACTATAAGACTTTTCCATTGATTTGATATTCTACCCTATGAAAGCATATATTGGCAACATGTGCTTTCTCAGACTGGCTGTCATGGAGGCATTCAGGATTAAGTCATCCTATCTGGTAATTCTGTGGCCTAGGAGGGCATGATGAGAAAGGCACTGAGCAAAACATAAAAAAAAAAAAAAAACCAAACAAACAAACAAAAACATGGAGCCTGGTTTGTTTCAACAATTTTCTGAATAAATCTAAAGGTTCATTTAATAACAAACAAATTGTTATGTAAGCACATGATTGTGCCATGTGCTACAATATTGTGGTATATACTTCTCATAGATTTAAAGAATAAGCTAACAATCTTTGATTCTTAGCTTATTCTTTAAATCTATGAGACATATATTTTTCTTCATCTTGTAAAATTAGTGAAATGAGGCTCAGGAAAGAGGTGAGAGTGAGATTTGAATTGCCGATAGGGTGCTCTGCTTCAACTCTTCAGCCCATCCCTACAAACCCTAACAATATAACAGTTTCAACCACACAGTGCTGAAGTTTTTATTTACCTCCTGCCTCCAACATTCCTCTCTGAATTTTCTTTCACTCTTTTTTTCTGGTTGCATTGATTATTTGTTGATGTGAATTCTGGTTCTAGATAGGTAATTAACACTTGATCAAGATCTGTTTTCCTTTCTGTCTTCTTCCACATATACACATACTCATGCACACCCCCACCTTCATTGTTTGAGATTGCTATAGTCTTGAAAGTCAACCACAGAACAGAATTACCAAATAGTGAATACTTGCACTTAGGGGACAAAGTTAGATCCCTGTCAGTTCCTGATCCAAACATTTTCATCAATGATTAGTAGTCTTGTTCTATGTCTGTTTTTTAAAAAGTCAATTTATTTAATTTTCAGCACCAGTTAATTAACATTAAGGCCCATAAAACACATGCTACTCCAAAGTGATAAGGTGTAGTGGGTTGCCATTCTAGCTTTGATCTGGAAGTTCCAACCCCCATTGAGGCTTCAGTAACTGTCACGCCTACAAGGCGGGGCCAGGAGAGGACCCTGAAGACCCGAGATCCAGATGGGCCATCTTTTTTGGTTCCTGGACCCTGGATGCTGGAAGTAGACCAAGTGGAGTTCTCTAGAGAACACCTTTCCCAGACCCTGTTACCTACCCCGTCACTTGTAAGTTACCCAACAAAATAAACCTCCCTTTTAACTATGTGGAGTGGCCTTAATAATTTCACCAATAATAAGACACAAATATTTTTCTGTAAGTCTTATCCCAACCTTCTTAGGAAAACACTGGAGATATCTCAGCACTATGCTGGCTTATGGACATTTCTAACAGCCATAGCATCAACAAGATGCACAAACTTACAAAGACTATTGCTCTAAACATACCACAAAGCCAACATGTGTTCATCACATGACCATTGAAACAGGAAGTCAAAGCATCACTTTGTTTGGTCTCAGCAGAGGATGCATCATAAAATTCTATTGCTCACATTATCCTGAATCTGTCTGTATTATATAAAGCCGGTCAAAGTTTCACTAGTGTTGATTTGGGGGTTACACATAGATATCAATGAGTAGACAAATTTACAAATACAGACTCCATATTCAATAATACAGAATCCATAAAAAATGAACAGCAATAGTGCATTCTACTGCCCTGACAGTCTTTGGCTTACCTCATTTTTCACTTGTCCATTTTCTTCTCTTTTTTCTTACCCCAAAATACATGTCAATTATACAAACTTTATTTTCCTCCTTAGTCATAGTGTCCATGATGATTTGATTCTACTTTGCAGAATCTGTGGTATTATTCTAAGCACATACACATGCCCAGTCATTGGCTGCAAATCCGTTCAGTACACATCTATGTTGTCGACAGTGTTGTGGCTGATTATAAAGTATAATTATTTTATATATCAGAATTTCAGCTTGACAAATGGTCTTTAAAATATTCCTCATAACTCAACAGAGAAACAAAGGTAGATCCAGGAATTCTTACTTTTTTCTTTCCTTCACTGACCTCTAGATCACCTCATGCTACATGGAGCTAAGAATGTCTATATTCTCAATTTTTTTTTTAAGTTTCAAATTACTCGCATTTAATTTACCAATCTATTCTTCATTGGAGACTAGTTGAATTTACAAAGGCAATTACAGTGGTTTCTTGTGACTTTGAGGGATATATATATATATATATATATATATATATATATATTTGTGTTAATTAAGTAGAAGAGGAGAATGTAGATTGCTGGAGATTTTTCCAGTGGAAAGAAAACGATTGTAGTCGTCTGCACAGCATTAATTGCTACATAGGGTAGGAGATTAATATTTTTAACATTTTAAGTGGTTTTGCATAAATGTTAGCAATAAGCAAGTCATTTTATGTCTTATGGGTTTGCATTTTTAATAATACTGGAATGTTAGCCTTCCCATAAAGGGAAGATTACAAGGAAACTGAAATAGTGTTTCAACCTTGCTAGTTATGTGCAAACTGACCCTGTGTACCCTCCTCTTGGGGGACTCTCAGAGACATTGGTACTGCTGAGAAAAGAGAAGGAGGTAATTTATTTTTAATTTTCCTTACATTTGTGAATTTAGTACTGAGAAAGGCTAATGGCACTAGCCAAAGACTCCAAGGAATAGATGCCACAAACATTTTGCATCTTTTATTTCATTATGTTAGTTTCTTAATTTGAGCATTCATTTAAGAATGGATCATTAAGTCAGTCAAACTATTCCAAAATATAATTTGGTGTATTTGCTATACAAAGATCAAATTCAACCAGACTCTTTACTGTTATTTAAATAGGAAAAGGGGTTTGAATGTATAGAGATTCCTTATTCATTCACAATAACTGAGTCCCGGGATGTAGCAGTCTTGGTGAAGGGCATGACAAGAAGACTTTTGCCCCCGCAAAAGCTACATTCTGTAAATAATGATTGTGCCCAAATAAACAAAATAAGTGTGGTATCTTCTGATAATGCTGAAGATTTTGTCTACTTAACAAACAGTGCACTTCCAAAGAGATTACTACAGACTGAGATCCAGCAAGGCTACCGTGAAAGTAACATTTGTGCTTCTAGCACATGGATAGAAAGAGCAAGCTATTCAAAGATAGGAGATGAGAGGTAGCATTCAGTACAGATGTCAGGGCATGTAGTGGATTTGAGATTACTGTCAGGAACAGAGACCAGCCATGCTGGTGCAGACAGTGAACTGGCAGAGATCAAGGTGGAAGGAACAAAGCCTGATCATGGAGGGTCTTTGATGTCATGGAGAAAACAGTGGACTTTATGGTACATGGAAGTTGAGGCTCTCAGAAAGTTTACAGATAAAGGGCATACCAAAACATTCAGGCATAACATACAATCTGGCCACAAGGATGGCCAGGGAGACCTTGGTGAGAGAAGAAGGGAGGCTAAAGGTCATAAGCCTGGTCAAACAAACGCAGTGATACCTATTCAGACTCTGCTCTTGGAGCTCTTTATTTGAAACCATGTACTTACAATGGTGGGAACTCAGTTTTCTCCCTCCAATGCTTGTGGGTTTATTATGGAATGAACTCCATAGGCTCTGGGAATAAACAACATAGGAACCCACTTGGTTCCTAGTGATGTTACTTGGGAAATCTGTATAATCTTCAGGAGGCGGGACCACACTGGAGGATGTGGGTAGCCAGGAAGAGATTTTATAACCAAGTTCTACTCCTGTTTTCTTTCTGGTTCCTAATTGTTGATCACAGTGTCATAGGCATCTCTTTTTTGTTTTGTTTTGTTTTTGTTTATTTCCTTGCTGGAACTCCCATTGGAATATATCCCCTTGAACTTAAGCCAGGAAAGACCTGCTTGTCCCTAAGTTGCTTTTGTCAGGGATTTTGTTGCAGCGTGAAGAAAAGGAACCAATACAGTGCAGAACCAGGAGACTATCCAACTGCTCTTGGGAACTAGCCCAGACCTCAGAGCCTATCAGATGCTCTGCTTGACTCCCTGAATTGATGGGAAGCAAATGATGAGGTAAACTTTGGTCTGAATTTATTGAATACAACAGTCTCAAATACTAAGACAAAGACCCTCCTAGTATTCTTTCTGAAAGCAACATGAAATAAGCCAAGTGCTACTCGTCTAATTTCTGATGGTGTTGCTTATGTTTTTAAATGAGCTGGCAGGTGAAATTCACCCTTTTAGCAGGAACACACACAACTAGAGATCAGCATTGGTCACCCTGTGCTGTGACCTCCCTTCTACTTTTGAGAGAAAGGTAGACTCATCCCCTCTTTTAAAATCAAATTTAATTGATAATGATGACATCTAATTCTAAACTTTCACTCTTATTTTGGGCCCAGGGAATCTTTTTTTCCCTCTGTTTTCTAACATGAATACTCTCAAACATGCTATTTGCACTGTTCCTGTAGACTGAAATTTAAAAAAAATTAAAAAATATCTGTACTTACTCTTTTTTTTGGTATTATTTGTAACAAATATGATAGAATCTCAAAAAAAAAATACTGAAAACCTCATGTTTTATCCACTGTGTCCTTCCCAGTGAAGGTTAAAATCTCTGACCAATATGTCTTTTGCCATATGCTAGAAAATACATGATACATAGGGGAAGAGAATTGGTTTATAGGTAGTTGTTTTTCATGTGGTTGCTTTTAAGAATCTTTTCAAAAACTCAGGCTCATATGACATTGGTCTACTAATGAGAAATGGTGGTGAGTTTGCAGCAACATCAGTTGCCTTTTCTATTCAAAGCTCCTTCCTCTTCTATTGAAAGATCTTGGGCACTAAAGAGCTTTATCTAAAAATTTTTATCCTTAAGCTGTTCATTGTCTGTAGTTGGCCTACATTATTTTATTATCCAGTTCTAATCAGAGTTAGAAGGTTGGGTGGGGCCCTTAAATTGTTAATTAGTTTATCATATATGAGAATGAACAATAGACTCCACAAGTAGTTCACAAGTTTTGTGCCTGGAGAAAAGGAGCTGATGTGGAGTTTCTGGGGAATTCTAACACTGATGTCCTCATGTTCTCTCATCTTTAAATACAAAATCTAAACAGAATCTCATGAAAAAAACTCATTCATTTTGTATTTAGGGAATACACATCACTAGAAGGAGAATCAGTTTAAATGGGATATTAAAGGATAATTAATTTTGTATTTATGAAATATAAAGCATTTTCAAGTTCATGATACTGTTATATGCTAATTAACACAGCCCTTATGACCAGTGGCAATATCAAGTTTCCTGTGTAGAAGGGCTCGTGAAGCCACATTAAAATTGCAAACACTGTCTTTTAGTGAGCCAAATGATGAGTTTACTATAAAAGAGGTTTATCAGGTTTGTCGAAAATAATGTGCTCTTGATAACTTCATGACTGTGGAATTTGAAAACATCTCATTTCGCTATAGTTCTATCAGCTATCAAATAGGAATAATTCAACAAACCATGTTGTGTTTCTAAAACTGGGAATCCAAGAAATCAGACATGGTATTGTAAGCATGTGTTACGATGAATTGTAGAAAATTAATAATGAGGCAGAGCAGCTCATTGGTCATAATTCCTAAGTTTGAGAGCCAATGACATTTACACAATGCAGGAATTGTAGTGCCATTGAATTTTACTGCAAAAGTACTTCTTTCATAAAGTTGTTTGGGAAAGCTTATATGATGACTTCTATAAGGCACTTAGCAGACTTGTGTGGTACATTAAAGACACAGATAGCAATCTCTCCTTTCCTATCTTCTTGTTTTCCTTTCTAACTCTGATCCTGATTATTTTTCTATAGGAAAGGTCTAGTACTACTGACTAGTTAATCATTGTACAAATACTTTATCATTTTGTTTCCCATGATGTCACACTATTATGAATCTCCTTTTACATCAATGACATTTCTCTCTGTGTTATAGAATATTATTTTAAGATGTGTTAAATTTGTTTATGCTGTGGAATATTTGTTTAATGATTCAAAGATGTGTTGCATTCCTTTCTGTTACATTTGTTTAACTTTGGAAGCTGTGTTCCTTTCCTGTCTAAAACACCTGATGGTCTAATAAAGAGCTGAATGGCCAATAGTAAAGCAGTAGAAAGGATAGTGGGTCCAGCAGGCAGAAAGAATAAGTAGAAGGAGAAACCTTGGTGATAAAAAAGAAAGAGCAAAAGAATGAGGAGAGGAGAAAGCTAGGGGCCAGCCACCGAGCCACACAGCCATCCATTGAGTAAGAGTGAAAGTAAGATATACAGATGTAAGAAAAGGAAAAAGCCCCGAGGCAAAAGGGAGATGAGATAATTTAAAGTTAAGAAAAGCTGGCAAGAAACAAGCCAAGCTAAGGCTGGACATTTATAATTAAGAATAAGTCTCTGTCTGTGATTTATTTGGGAGTTGGGTGAAAGCCATCTAAAAGAACAAAGAGCAAAGAGTGAAAACAACCAATGACATCTCTGTCTCCTTAAAGATTGCTTTCTTCAACATCATCCAACTATTGATAATAGTCAGCAAGATCTCATTGTTACAGTTGCTCTGTATCCTTTAAATCTTATAACTTAGAGAATTTTTTAAAGAAAATGTTTTATCTAATATGTATGTGTATGTAGCTGAATGTATTTACATGTACTGCATGTGTGCAGGTGTTCTCAGAAGTCATAGAAGGCATTGGATCCCCTGGAACTGGAGATAGTTGTGAGCTGCCTATGGTAGTATGCTTTACTTTGGAGAAGCAACAATATAACATTTCACACTTTATCTCTTATGCTCCTTTTACATTATCTTCTGTGATGTCCTCTGAGACTTGGAGGAGTTGAAACAATGGTCAAATATCTTGTTTTAGTCTATTTTTTTTTTTAATTTCTGGCTGAACATTGGCCTACAATGCTACAGCAATGATCATTTATTTTCAGGACTTAAATGGTTATAAATCTCTGATACATACCACCATACCATCTCAAAAAGGTTTCCCTCTACAACCAATGAAGGCTGACCGCAGCAGTAACCAATAGGTATGAATGGAGGTATTTATAAGCAATTTAGTAGGAAAAGCATCATTTGAAAAAGCAATAGTATTGCATTTCTATTGGGCCATATGACTTCCTTTGCCATGACTGTTTGCCCAAGCTCAAGTCCAAGCAGGAATCAGTTGGATAAACTCATAATAATACCCATGCTGCTATTGCACCAGTAGACATGTCTTGGCTGACATGTGAGTAGCATATCACACAGGGTCTGTACCTGAGCAACACGACTGGTGACAATTGTCCCAGGCAGCATTCACAGTGATTCCTGTTAGAAGGCCACCCAACATGGAGCAAAAATCTTCCAGATTAGTTTCAGTTTGATTTTTCCATGTCATGCAATCAAAGCATGTAATTTCTCCAGCAATAGAGACTTAGTTTAAGAATTCAATCAATAGAGACAGAGAAGAGGGAGGGAAACTGCGGTTGGTATGTAAAATAAATGAAAAAAAAATGTTTATTTAAATAAACATTATTTAACATTATTAAATAAAATAAAATAAAATAAATTCAATCAATAGAGAGAATAGAAGTGGTCACTATGGTTTGTAAGTTTCTAGAAGTTCCTTGTCCAACAACTTGTAGCTTTTATAATGCTGCTTATATCAGGGACTATGACACAATAGTAATCTCAGTGGCACCAGCTTGGGTTTCCTGGCCAGGCTTAGAGTTATATTTCCCTGTTCTACCTACTGTTAGAGCCATCTTCCAATCACACATAATTAGTTAGTTATTGTTGCAGTGTGGGGGCAGCCCATTGTAGGTGGTGTCAACCCTGGGCCAGTGGTCCTGGAATGTATATAAAAGCAGACTGGGCAAGCCTTGAATAGCAAGCCAGTAATCAGTACTCCTCCATGGTCTCTGCCTCAGCTCTTGCCTTAATCTCCTGCTCTGACTTCCTAGAGGATGGATTATAAGCTGTAATATGAAATAAATCATTTCCAAGTTGCTTTGGGTCATGGTTTTTAGCATAGCAATAGGAATCTGACAGAAACACTGTGAGTCTGGGAACCTGGAAAACATGAACTAAATTCTTTGAAACCTCTTTTTCTTGGTTATTTTGTCCCATTGATGGACAAACTGACTAAACCAGGCTGATATTACAAAAGATAGATCTAAACAAATGTACAAATATCTGTAATATAAGATATAAAAAGTTGAAAACCATAGAAGAGATTTAAGTAATATATCCTAGATAATCAAAGGATCAAAATGAATTTGTAGGACTGAAAATGAAAATACAGAAGAACTAAAATAATTCCCAAGAGAAAAGCATATCAAAGAAGATTATTTAGATTCTCATTTGGGGTCACTATGTAGACACAGATAAATTAGACCTGAGTTTTGTGTGGTGACAACAAACATTCTTACTTATTAATTCTATTTTTATATTAAACACGGTATGATTTGAGGAAGTTACTCTAAGTTTAGGTTTCAAAATTATTAAAGTAATGGAAACATTTTCTACCTTAATTTGATGAATTCAGATGAATGTGATTGGCATATCTCGTCTTCAAAGACACAAAGACTTAGCGTTAGAGGGCATAGTGGTTGCTTATGCAAGTGCACATTAGAGTTTTGATAAATAGACTTCATCCTGAAAGTCTAGCAATTTGATACACTGGGGCTTAATTTGATCGTCATTCTTACTATCATTTATATAGAAGAGAGACATCTTGCTGAGGATGCGTGACTATTTTTCAAGGATATAAATTTACTTAGTAAATATATTTCAAGAATTTTATTATTGGAAAGGAACTATAGGACTGTGACACCATGCCCACCTGGTAAACAATCATTCTCAGTGGAGTCATATTGGTGCTATGTTTATTTAAAAATGTGTATTTTATATTTTCTATACGTATATAAGCATCTTTCCGACTGCATTTGACAAAATATTTCGCTTAATTATGAAGTGTGTGTGACCACTTCTACATCATACACCAGAACTAAATATTGTCTTGTTGAGGACCAAAGGAGCCCAAGACTTCATCAGAATCTGTCACAATAAAACTTCACTTTGTTAAAGCAAAGAAGCTTTTCTTCAATGTACAGAAAAAAATTCCTTCAGATAGAATGCTAATTATCATAGGTTTTAATGCAATTTACATAGCAAGTCTTTTGTATTGCTTCAGAATAAAGTACTTGTACTCATGGGAAGGCATTACAAAGGGAGATCTTTAACTCAAAACAGAATAAATTTTCTAAACTTTAGAGAAATCTCAAAGTTTTATAAGATCACTGAACTAGAGTCTGTATGAAAATGTTTTCAACATTATCAACAGCATAAGCTTCTTGGAATTAGCAATTCTAATGAGTTTAATTATTTCCAATGCAAAAAGGTTCAATATAAAGTTTATTTATTCTCCTCTCTCATGTTTCTGACATGATTTGACTAACACAAATGAACTATCAATTATCTTTAAAGAATTGCTTATTCTTTAACTGTCTTTTAAAGCTTTAGTTATATTGAATTAAATTAACGTTGCTATTCTGAGCACAATTTCATATATTAATTAATTTATCTATTGGTTTATTTTGGGGGGCCAGAAGCATTGTGTTTTTTATTTCCTGGACTGCAGAAAGGAAAAGGCCACAAGCCCCAGTGCTGCTCCTCTATTTGCTCGAGGTGATATGGGCCCATGGCTGAAGCTGTTGGCGAGGTTTAAGAAGAGGCCATGTTTGGGACTGATCTGAGCCACATAACAGCTCTTAAGTCAGAAGAAGAAGAGGAAGGAAGGAAGGGAGGGAGGGAGAGAGGGAGGGAGGGAGGGAGGGGGAAGGGAGGGAAGGAGGGAGGGAGGAAGGGAGGGAGGGAAGAAGGGAGGGAAGGAGGGAGGGAGGAAGGGAGGGAGGGAGGGGGGAGGAAGAGAGGGGGGAGGAAGGGAGGGAGGAAGGAAGAAAAGAAGAAATAATTAAAACCGTGTTTGTTCTCTGTGGCTATCAGATTGTTGGAAACTGCTCATCATAATTGTTTTGAGTACATAAATGATTTTATTCCAATTGTTTATGAAAATAAATAGAATGTGTATCTAGCAGGTGAGATTGCTATAGTTCTATATGAAAAATATAGTATAAAAATGAGGTCAAAGGGACAGGAGTGAGAAAGAGAGAAAGGAAATATGGATAAGCAGGGATGCTGTTCAGATTATTTATGAGATTAGGATCTAATAGTTTTGACATCTTTCGATCTCTAAAACTTCTGAGAGTCATACAATTTGAATTTAATTGTCTATATAGATTATAGAATGACTGTCTGAGTGACTAAACATTTCCAAACATTTTCATTATGTTTAAAGTGAAGAAAATGCAGTAACTCTGGGTTACATGGAAGCTCACCCCCACACACAAAAATCATTGTCTAGGTACTTTATCAAGAAATATAATCATGCCTTACCTTATAATATAATAATATTCTGTTGGCAGACAGGGATTTATTTATTTATTTATTTATTTATTTATAGAAAGAAAAATTTTGGCTTTTCTACAAGTGCTTCATTTTACACTGTCACAATGGTGTGGCTATTTGTCAGAGCATCTTTGGAGACATAATATCTCATATCAGAACTGTCTTGGAGAATAATTGTTTGCTTTGGGGTCTTATGGCAGTAATTCTAAAATCTCTTGAGGCAAGGTTATTTACAGAATAAGGTGAGAAAATTTGAGACATAGTTAGAAAAGGAGAGACAGCTTCTGAAAGCAACTTTTGGTAACTATATCTAGGAGTTGCAATAAAACGTGTAGTCAGTTAAAACCAGAGGCTGCTGTTCAATTTTATGTTCACCTTGCTGAGAGGTAACTGAGCAAAAAATGTGTGGCTCTGTACAGCAAAACATACTGCATATGGTGATGGTTAAGGTGATAAAGACAAAGATCAGAATAGAAGTAAAAACTGGCAAATTTATATAGCAACTAGTAATCAGTCAATCAATCAACATTAAATGAATGAATGTCTAAGTAAAATGTTAAAAGAAAGCATTTGGAATGAGAAACAGATGATTTGAAGTTTCTTGTTTGTTGAGCAGAATGTTCATTTGTCATTAGTAGCAACCATACATTTTTAAATGAAATTTATTTAATCTATATGTTTTTCATATTATGTATCTTCATCCCATTCATTCTATGTCCCTTTGCATCCACCCTCTGCCCCTGTACCTGCCCTGCTGAATAAAGCAAAATTGAGAAAAAAATGAAGAAAATAAAATGAGAAAAATAAAAAGGGAAGGAATTAAAAACATCAGTAAGAAGCTAAATGACGGAAGGTGATTCTAGCCACAAAGAGAAATCATATTACCTTTAGATCATTACTCTGTTACGTTGTTTTCAGTTTGAGAACGTCAGAAAAATCTTTTGACATGAATAGAAATCAAATCAATGATAATGAATTATAGTTAATGCAAACCACAGACATGAACTGTGATCAGATTTTTAAAATGAGAAAACACAGCTTTCCAGTTTTGCTCCATTTCAGTCCTAGTTAGGCCCCATCCAAGAACAGACCACATCTCAGATGGCAGCAGAGCCTCTACTTAGTGAAAAGCAGTAGTAGGTACAGAATCACATGTACACATTCTTTCATTCTTGAAATTGGCCTTAGACAGATAATAAATGCATGCATTATTAGCTAAATTCAGATGACTTAATCCCCTTTGATTTTAGGACTTGGTTCCACCCCACCCCTCACTGACAAAACTACCAGGACTTTCATCATAGATGAGTTCAATGTAGCTCTCAAAGACAAAAGATACTCAAAAGCCCACACAGTCTTTCGATACAGCTTCTGTGCTTACTAATGCAGGCGCAGCCACCTATTTTACAAGATTCTTATTAATGAATGTAGAAGAGCAGGATAAAGTGATGAGAGTTTAATTTATTTTGGAAGTAATGGTTTGTACAGTAATTATCGAGAAGCAGCCACTTGTCAAATGAAATCAGTAACAAGTGCTGTTGGGAGACTCTTTCTGGTATACAGACATTCTGAAAAGCTTTACTTTGCAGAAGAATAGCCTCTGTGGCAGTAATTTATTTTGCTTTATAAACTGGCTTCAAAGCATCTTGTAAACTGATTATGTTTGAGAAGTTATATACATCAATGTATTTTAAGACAAACTCTCTATAGATTGAAGGATAAACTTTAGTTTCTGATGTCCCTTCTTTCACTTTCTAAGTACTGGAATTACAGGCTCACACCACCATAGCCTGGGCTTTGATCGTGTCACTCAAACCAATGGAGCTGTATCTCAGTTCTGATTTTTTCCCATTTTAATTTAATCACTGTCTCATTCTACCATTATAGCACCCAATGCAACTTTGGTGTGAAAGTCAAGCTCAACTTTATGGGTAGCAGAGACTGAGTTAGAGTCTATGGACTCACCCAGTGATGCAGTATACCTACAAGGACCTACCTAAACTCCAGCATCTTCTCACATATGTACAACACCTCTGTGGGATATTGTGACTCCAGAGCTCTAAGCTGAGTCAAAATAACCCACAGTCTTTGGAAGGGTTGCTGGCTAGTGAGTGTGTGGACATTTTATGTCCCTCTGTGGCCACTGCAATGACAGAGAAGAAGGCAAGGAAGACACCAACGGGAAATAAATCGCAACAAAAAATTCAGCTATTAAGAAAAAAGACTTAATACCACCTTATTATTTTACAGTCTCCACAGAAAATAGAGGAAGAAATGAATATGTTTGGAATTATTTTTGCCTGCATCGACATATCATTTTTTTTTATATTACTTCTGGTTCCATCAGACTCTACATTTTGGGCACTGGATAGAAGTAACCAGCATGTGCTTAATGAACACAGTTGTTGTTATTGGCTCAAAATGTTCAATTTTCTATTTAAAAGACCATTGCTGAAACAAGTACCCTGTCAGTTTGTTTACATATATTTACCTTTGAAATAGTATAATTTAAGGAATTCATATGAACAGAACAGAGGAAAAGAAAGAAATATGAGTTAAGTAGTTAAGTGCTTATACCCCTGTTTGTAGGCACATCTAAATTAACAGATTAAATAGCAAGTTCCAATTATTTTACAGCAGAGTAGAAAGATTAGTGGCAGTCTGTTTCCTTTTTGGAAAATTGCTTTCTTAAAATACACACACACGATATATATATATTCTATCTACTATCTATCTATCTATCTATCTATCTATCTATCTATCTATCTATCTATCTATCTATAAGGGGGGGAGAGAAAGGCCATAGAGTCTGAGAAAAACATACAAAGACAGAGACAGAGAGACAGAGATGAAGAGACCGAAACAGACGAAGAGAGTCATAAAACTAAGTCATAGATACAGAACAGTGAATAAGTTCCCACATCATGTCACAGGGAAAGAGAACACTGCTGGAGTTTAATAGACTCCTGTGAGTGAAAGCTGGCATTAAGGAAACTAGGATAACTAGAGTTTAAATGACAGATAATGGGAGGGAAAGGACTCTACAAAGGGATGATTCCTGAAGATTTCCATACCCATCCCCTTCAGATTTCAACAAAATGTTGATCAGCTTATAGAAGTGATAATAATGCCTAAGACTGGGTAATAGAGGGCAAGGAGGTGAATACTTGGCAATGTTAAGTATGGCAGTACTCATTCGACTAAGTGTATGGGACTGCTTCTTTCCAGCTGATCTGGTACACCCTGCAATTCAGTTCATATACAGTTAAGACATTCATAAAATTTTTGCCTTAGTGGTGGGAGACATTAGCCTTAGACTGAACACTAATTTGACCCATGCCTAACAGATGTTAAAAACATCTGTCAAGATGAAACACTTTCCAAGTAATTTAACTGAAGAAGAAATCTAGGAATGTATGTATTAGAAAACATCCATCATCCAAATAGGTACACATCACATGTCTAACAGCCGAATATACATTGACAGTTGTTATGGCTTTAATATGTCCCCCATAGGCTCATGTATTCTCTACTTGGTCCTCAGCTGGTGGCACTATTTGGAGAGATTGTGGAACCATTAGTAAGTTAGGTCTAGCTGAGGAAAGTGGGTTTATCGGGAATGTGTTGCCTGAGGGAACTTGTCCCAGGTCTATACCTGTCTCTTTCTACTTCCAGGTTGGCTATGACATGAACAGCTGTCCTCTGCTCCATGGTCCTGATGAAATGATGTTCTCTCCAAGTACTTGAGGATAAATAAAAATGAACTAAATCTCATTAAGCAGTGAATCAAAATCAAACGTGGCTCGTTTTCATCTGGTTATATCAAGCATTGTCATAGAAGCAAGAAATATAACTGCTAGTCATACAAGGGAAGGGGGAAAGCCCTTGATAAAAATAATCAATCAAAATGAACCAATTACTCATACTGATGACTTAATTAGAAGAGAAGGCAATTCAAATGGTGTTTAGGACACCTTACCATATGTTCAAAAAGTTAAGGGGAAATGGAGCAATATGAAGAAGATACAAAAGAATTGCATTTATATTCATACCTACAATGTTTATGTGGGAATGCAGATGCAGGAGGATTTCTATTAGTTTCAAGTCAGCATGGGCTACAGGTATCTCAAATAGTAAATTTTTAGAAATTCAAGTTAAAAGCAGTAATAGATATTGTATAAATAAAGACAGGTATTGCATAAATAGTAATAGCTTCTGTTTGAGAGAAAATATAAAATTTAAAAATTAGCATATCTCCAGTGAGCTGTGGCAAAATTTCAAGTATTCTAATATAATTTCCCTAAATACAGTAGAAAGACATACATAGAACCAAATGAAACAAATATTGAAAAAAACAGTGAATGGGAAATTTGCAGATTTGATGAATATATAAAATACAAATAAAAGAAACTCAAGGCCCAAGCACAAAATTGAAAATAATACAATATCAAGATATATAACAATTAACTTGCTAAAAATTTGTGACAAAAATATTAATAGAAGCCATAGAAAAAATATAGAAAAGGTACAAAGAAAGTTTCAAGAAATAAATTTTAAAATTTATATGTAAATCCAAGAAACTTAACCGTAAGTCCAGCAACTTTGAAAAAAAGAGACAATTTTGTAAGACCATGATGATTTCAGGATTTATTATTAAGATATATATATATATATATATATATATATATATATATATACACATGTGTGTGTGTGTGTATCAGATAGTTTAGCATCGGCACAAATAAGTTAATATTTAAATACAACAGAGTAGAATATCTAGGGATATATCAACATGTATGAAAAGATTAAATTTAATCATTAATTCAGTAGGAAAAGTAAATTTTTTCCTGCTAGAAATACTGCTAGAAAAGTTATATTCTAATATCTGTTTTATAAAAGTGAATATGAACACATAGCTTTCATAGTATACAAAAGTTAACTCTAGAGGGAAAATTAAACTAAATATGAACCCAACATAACAAAAGTTTTGAAAATCAATTAAGGAAAAAGTTAGCTAAGCATTCCTTAGATATGGTATCAATGTATAATTTATAACAGAAATGCTAATAGAGTTCAATAAAATTTTACACTTTAACAACCATTTATTTATTTTTAACTGTGATTTTGGAAAACAATGTTAACAGAACAAAGCCACAGAGAATCCACTGACTGAAAGCAAATGTTTTCAAGTTACATATCAGATGATGTAAATGTATCATGTTTCTAAAATGTAGACACAACATCCAAAGTCAATGCTACAGGTATATTATATACATTTTAAAGAAATATGCAAAAAGTATTTTTACCAAAGAAGATAAAGGAAAGTCCAATATACATTTGAAAAGTTATTTGACATTCCAAATCATTAAGGAAAGAAAAAAAAGTCAGCTCCAAGTATATGATGCTGTATGCCTATTGCAATGATTAAAATTTAAAATCCTGGCCCTACTAGGATTGTTAATATATGGAATATGTAAAGCTCTCATATACTGTTGGTACCTCCACTCAGAAAGGGGTTTTGTGGTTATTTTATAAAGACATACATGTATACACTCACTATGCTAGACAGTTCATTCTTTCTATTTCTAGTTGACCCAATACACAGAATGCAATATAAATGCATGACTCTTCTCTCAATATGTGCCTCCTCAAATTTCTAATGTTGAAATCTAATGGCCAAGGTGAAGGTGTTAGGAAATGGAGACATGAGAGGGGTGATTAGGTACAGATCTCATGACTAAAATTCATGACCTGGGGAAAACAACCTGACAGGATCATTACCCCTCCCACCACTGTATGGGTGCAGTAAGAGGCTCCATTTATGAATCAGAAGACAGACCTCTACCAGATACCAAATCTAGGACTTCCTTAAAGTTGGATTCTACAACCTCCAAATCTATGAGAAATAACATTTGTTGTGTGTAAACTACTTTTGTATAGTGACTTATTATAGCATCCCAGGGGGACTAAAAATTTAAGGAACAGAAATATTAACAGAAAATTTAGGTAATAGAGAAAAGACGATTGTTAATAGATGAATAGATAAAAAATTGTGATATATATTAATAATAAGTGTACTTAAATAATACTCAGTAACTAGAGGAAAATTATTGAAGCATGCAAGATGTTTGATTTCAAAAACTATGTTAAGTAAAATAAACCAGATTATGTAGAGTTGTCACTATATAATTTTTTTTATTGAAGACTCTAGAAACTACAAACTCAACTATAGAAAAAGATGTTAGGTCAATGACTTGATGGCTTGGAGGCAACAGAGGTGGGAAGGACACATGGGGATTATAAACCCTCAGGACAAAAGTTTTAGTGACTTTGAATGTATTCTGACTAATTGTGAGAATGATTTCATGGGCATTATACATGCATCAAAACTAACCAACTCTCATCTTAAATATATGCCAATTTTATCACAATAAAGATATTTTAGCAGAAGTAGCTCTAAATCAATCATTGATGTACCTACTGCAATTTGGAAAATCTTTATTTGGTCACTATAGATAGCCACTGTCTTCTAACCACACCCGATAGTACTTTTATGATATCAAAGTCTAACATACAGTTCCTTTAGTCTTTAATTTGTTGGACCCATTATTTTTGTTTGTCTTTGCCAAGACAATTTCTCATGCCAAGAAAGTTGTCACTGTCAGTTTCTGCACGCGTAAGTCCCTTCAGGCAACTTAGCTCTTAATAACTTTCCCTTATTTCCTCCTTATTGGATGAAGACAGGTAACATCACCCTCAAACACTCACTGACAACTCTCTGAAAGTATACATCAGTTTCAATCCATGTTAAGTCTATATACCTAGGTTCAATGAGGAAAACACATAGAAACAAAAGTTTAATAATGTCTACTAACTTGAGGTCCTAGAAAGGTCTACCACTGGTGTGTCCTAACTTAGTTATATGACATTGAATATTACTTGTTTCTCAACACACTTAAAGCACATCTCTTCATACTGCACTAGCAATCCTGGTGCATTCCCAGTGGAGAGGAAGCAATCTGTCCTCTTTTCTCTATCATAGAGATATTTCTGTATGTTCTACCAAAGAGGGAAGAAATAAAAACTCCCTTACCTTCCAGAAGCATTGATACTTTACAGTTTCCTCTAAGTATAAAGATAGATATTCTCCATTTGCTTAAGGAACTTAGACCTTTACCAGGTTAATAATCTGATGAATTGCCTGGTTTTAAGTTCCTTCTTTTTATTTCTTTTTGTGCAGTGCATTTCAAAATGGAAAATTAGCTCATTTAAATATGTACCATTAAATTAAACTGGTAATGCATGGTTAGGTAGGTAATACCTGAATTTTACTTGACACTATTCTGATTTTAACATGTCATGTTTTTGTAAAATTGCAATACTGAGAAGAGACAATTATAAATCCACAATTTTATAGGAACTTGAGGTTAGAAATAATTTAAACATTAGTTAGTTCAATTGCATATTTGCTGTTTCCTATGCTCATCACTTAACTCATCTGATTTTCAGTGTCTATCAATGATAATAACTTTATTTATTAAAACTAAACATGTAGCCAGTAATGTACTCATGTTTTTCTAATATAATTATACTTAACCTTGTAAGAATGCATTACATAGTAATATTTTACTATGAAGAACTACAGTCTGAGAAAGAAGAACCTACGGAGTCAGACAGGTCTCAGTTTTGTTACTGGGATTTAGTAGACCTGAAATCCAAGCCAAGTCCAAGTTCAAGTGATGGTACAAGCCATGTTCTTGCTCAAGATGGACCATGTTGTGTACATGCTGGGTAAAGAAAGTAGAATAATTAAATGTCATAAAGAGTAAAAGTGGATTTAGTGCCTAGGGGACAAACTCTTATGAAATCATCACTTTCTAATGTTCAACAAATGGTAAATTCACACTCCACTGGAATTTTTAGGCAATGTAATGTCAACTATTTCACAATTCTCTTCCATTTCTAGATAATTCTAACTCGTAGAAGATGCTTTCTTATATTGAGCTGAAAACTGTTCCCTATGGCTGTCACCCTTCTGACCTGTTTCTGCCCTCAAGTTGGAATATTGATTGTGATTTCATTAAATTTAGAGCTTAATTTAGAGAGAATTGGCATTCTTACAATATTGAATCTCCTTATCCAAGAATAATTTGAGGCTCTGATTAATTCAAGTTTTCTTCAACTCTGTCCTCCACAGGTGACTTTGAGTAGCATGTCTTTTAGTGATATTGTGGCATAGTGGGACAAGGTAGTCTTTATTTCAAAACAATTTGGGTATAAATCCTGGCTTTTCTGTTGCATGACAATTAGATTTCTCTGAGTTTATTCTTTAATTGAAAAATGACAATAAAACCATTTACCACACATGTTTGTATATGAAAACACATCGCATGGTGTTAGGAACATAACTGACATTCATTAACATTAGCTACTATAATTATTATTGATCATTAGTCTACTTTCTGTCACAGTAGGAAAAGATTTGACACATACTTTTAGAAATGTATATGAACATCTCATAGCCTTCATTACTAAAGTATTCTTCTCAAGATATGACAATAAGTATCTTGCATCTTTATAATTCTCTTTCACATAATAAAATTATACATAGAATTGTGTTTTTTATGGTTGATGATCTTGAAGGAGATACAGGTGTATTCAGTATTGAATTGCACAATTTTTCAACTGTCTAGGCTTTGGGCAGGCACTCTAACTTCCTTAGCTTCAGAGTCTTTGTAAATCAAAGGTGGAGAGATTACTTATTCCCAGAACTGCAGTTTTAAATGAGATCGACACATTTTATAGTGTTGTGAGTATTAACATCTATTAGGAACATAATGACTAATACATAACCACAATTGTTATCTACTGAATTGTTTCTTTGAGACAGATTTGGTTTGTAATATAGTGTATAAAACAGACTTACGGAATATATATGAAGGTGGCATGATCCAGTGACTTAGACTGGCCACTGGGAAAGTCTGCTAATTCCAATGGTTAAGTTCCTTAAAAATTACTTATTTTATTCAAACATTTTGTTGTGGTAATCCACCATTATCAACTGGAAAGAATTTAAATCACTTACAGAACTAATCTCTGGACACATATATGAGGGACTTTTGAGAGTAGTTTAGCTGGAGTAGGAAGATGCACTTTCAATATGAGTACACTATCCCATTGGCTGGTGTCCTTTATTTCATAAGAAGGAGAAAGCATGAATACCAGAATTCACTTCTCGCTGGTAACTGACTTCTGATGCAGTCTGGCCATGACCAGCCACCCCATGTATCAAGACTTCCTCACCCCAACTCTTTCTTCCCTGTGTTGCTTTTGTCTCAGGTATTTTTTCACAACAAGGAAAAAAAACAGCTAATATAGGATATTGAAACTGAGGGCTTGTGCATAGCTAAGCAATGGTTCTTAAACCACTGTATTTGTAACTATGCTTATGAATCTAAAGTTTTCCTAGCTCATAGCTCCAATTATTTTCCCTTCCCCGGTAGAGCTTAATTATACATTCTGGTGGGGGATCAGAATACCAAAAGGCTAAGAGGAGTTTGGATAGTATAGCTAGCCCTAGCTCATGAGGTCTCATGGAGGAACAGGAATGTATCAGGCATAGGAATAGAGGACATTCATGTTATAGTTCGCATTGTGCCATTATCCAGAAAAATTAAACCATTTAAAAATAATGCATTAAGTACTTTGTCAGAGGAAATTTCAAAACAACATTGTGCACATTCTTGTATGATTATCATTCACTGCTCTTACTCAGATCTATTATTGGAGAGACCAGAGAAGAGAAAGATATGGATAGGTGTAGCTTAGCCAGGGAAGAAACATGAGTGAATTTACAGTTGTGAACAAGGAGAGTACAGACAATGCACCTGTATTTGTTAAAGAGATTAGCATTGGAGTCACAGAAAAGGTGCCCTGAGAGCAAGACCCTGCCCATCAAAGGCTTCCACCAGTAAAAATGCAAATCATTTGAAAATAGAATGTAAACTGAAGATTCTCTAGGGTCATCCTGATGCCACACAGAGGCCAAGCCTACTGTGGTCTAAGAGAGGATACCTCTCAGACTTACATTATAGAATTTGGCAGCATTATCCTTCTAGTACTGGTTTTACAGGCATGAAATATGCAAGAAGGTGGGGTCATCGTAGAGTTTGCATCAAGGTTATAGACAGCTTCTGAAAAGAGGCACTCTATGGTACTATATAATTTTCTGAAAGGAGACCTTATGAAGCCATTACATGAAGCTGAGAAGGTGTAGCTTAAATTGCCATGGAGATACAATGATTATTGGAGATGCTATGACCACGAGAACTCTATAGGAAATCTATAGGCAAGAAGGAAAAGTAATTCAAGAGAAAGGTTCTACTTCAGAAGATGACAGAGATATAGGGATAAGTATCATCTGGCATCCCCCACTGTGTTCTAGAGACTTTCCTTCTTTCCTCAGTCCCCCAGATAGGTAGAACTATTGCTGTGTACCAACATGCCTTGCTGTTCTTGTCTTTCTTAATGAAAGAAGATGGTGGTATTGCATTGTCTTTGTGAGAGCTCAAGCCTTGACACATGATGTGTGAGTGCCAGATGAGAAGAAGATGAATCCAAGGAGGGACACAAAAGATGAGATGGAGATTGTATGCTCAAATGCTTCTGTTAGGATCTTCAAAGCTGTACACGGAGTTATAGTATTTTATGTTTTCCTCGCTGGGTGTCATTCTTGCTTTAATCTTACTTTAAATTTACATTTTAATGTATCCTCCCATTTCTATCTATTATAATAGGAATGTTTAATTTATGCCACTCTGTATTAGAAGTATATAGCTTATTATATCAAAGACTCAAAGTTAAGGGATTGTCTTGAGTCTCAGAACAAACTTTGGAGTGTGGAGTACTGAAGTGTCAAAAGCAGTTTTAAAAAAACTGTGGGACTGCTAAAATTAAACTGGTTTCACTTTGTATTATGAAATGTCCATGAGCAGAAGGGTGCAAATATTGGGAATTTATGGCATAAAAAGGATATGTTTTAGTATCATGTTGACAAGGCATGGATTTGGGTTGGGTAATTTTCATTGATGACCTAGTATGATTTAGATTCATCTAGAAAATCTATGGGTATTTTAGTAAGGGACTTTGCAGAGAGGGTTAGCTTATTGAGAGCCCCACCATGAATATCAACAGCACTGCTCCATGGAGCTGGGGTCCTGTACTGAATAAAAACAATACATAAAGACTAGCCTCCACCTTTCTCTGCTTTCTGACTGCAGACATTGACTATGACAATGCACTTCATGCTCCTGCCAAGCTTTTGTTGACATAATGGACTCTACCTTCAAACTATGAGCCAGGGAGTCTTTCCTTCTTAAAAGTTATTCAGTAAAGTGTTTTTGTCATAGCAATGAGAATATTAGTGCACATACTATGAAGAATAGAATAAGATTTTTTTTTGTTTTACAAATAACAGGACTTGTAGAAGGTGGGTCTTCCCAGAAACACTACAAGATTCCCATTCTAACAGACTGACAGACTGGGCAGCAAGGAAGACCCCCATCTTAGGACATTAAGTAATTAAGTAAATTAAAAGGACAAGGAGAAATGAAAGTATTTCTTATTACAGACATTTACTATCTAATGTGAACACTATAGATTTTTAAATAATGAAGGTAATTTGAAGTGAATGCTACTTTAAACACAATTCTTAAGACAGTTCTGTCCTAAATTTTGAATCAAATTCATCTGTCTTCTGATAGTTTTCCATAGGCAATTTATTCACAATGCAAAAGTAAAGATATTTCATTCCATGCAAACAAATGAATTTTATTTAATTTATGTTTTAAGCAAACAGGGACCCAGATAATGCTGCTCAGTGAACACCTTCCCTATTGCAAACAAAAAAAGGGAAAATCTCAACTCATTATTTTAGTTATTAAGTAGAAATCTTCAGAATGTAGGGGACAAATGATTATTTTATATATATATATATATATATATATGTATATATATATATATATATATATGAGAAATCTTTAAAAAACTCATTGTACCTAAACTAATTGGTTAAACACAGTCATTTAAAGTATCAAATGAGAGCAGCAATCTCTTGTTTCCCAGTTGCACGCTATTTGTTCCTTGTTACCGTTCATCTGAAGATTAGAATGAACTTGAAGTCATATTTTTCCTGGGGATAAAGGAAACATGACAGGACTCAGAACACAATGAAATATGCATTCCTGAGTAGCCAGAACATAATTAGGACCTTTTGTGTTTTTATCATAATAGTGACTAAAATCTAAATTTTTTTAATGTTGTATAACTCCCTTCAGATTTGTTGTTCACTGAAACAACTTGAGGGAGGGAAAACATAGTTATTTTCTAACTGCAGGAGAATTCATAGAAAGGTTTCCTCCTTATTTCTTCTCAAATATTTCTCTTCAAGAAGTAAACATGGGGAGTGTACAGGGATATTAAAGGAACTTACTTGCTAAAAATTTCCAGTTAGTTTGAAAAAAAACTTAGAATACAACTATTGTGCTTATTTTTTTATAATTCTTCTAGAGGTGAAATCAGTAATGGCATATTTTTATAAGCCCAGCAAATTTAGTATTCATTTTTATGTATTGGTAAAGATCTTTGGAATAGCACAAAGTGATTGTTTTTATACATATCTAAGTCAAAAGCAGGCTTTGAATTATTCTTGAATGTAACCTAATTAAAAATCCTGTCCTTGGGAATAGAGACACTGTGTTTTGTATCCAAAAATGTCATTGAAAAATAGATTATAGTATTTATTAACTATCAGCCAGCTTTCAGGAGTTTAATAGGTAAATTATGAGTACATCTCTGCCTTGTTCTAATTTTAGTAAATGTACTAGCAAAGGAGGCATGTTTCTGATACTCAGAAGTTTGCCCAATTTTTGGTAAGCATATATGTAAGTTCAAACTGAGGATCTATCCTGCCACCTTTAGTGTGTACAAGTTTTTTTTTTTTTTTTTTTTTTTTTTGCCTTGTGTTTTTCATGGACCTAGATCTCATACAGCTCAGGCTACCTTCAAACTTACTGTGTAGTAGAGGATGACCTTAAACTTCAGAGTCTCCTGCCTCCATCTCTGGAGGGCTAAAATGATCCAGATTTTATGCAAGGCTGAGGACCAAACTCGTGGCTTCTTGTATGTTTGGCAACTAATGTACATCCACAGGCCCTTGTTTTTGTTTAGAAAGAACTCCGGGCAGTCAAGAAGTAAAAGACGTTTTTTAGAGTCAGAAGAAAATCTATTATAAAGAAGAGTAAAAGAAATGATGAAAAATTAATATTAACAGCAAAATTTTACAAATTGGGTGTGAAAATATTAATGACAATAAAATGTGGGCTTCATCTATTTCAGATCAACTAAATTCATGCTGTGTGGGGTATTGTGAACACTCAAGTTCTTCATTTGGGAGCATTTTCTTCTAGCACTTTATTGACGATGTATTTTTTTCTATTTTTCTTTTTCTTTTTTCTTTTATTCTCCTTTCCTGGAATATTTATTGTAAAAGGTTGAGTTATTCACTGATGTTTTCACTAATTTCAACCTAGTTTTAGAAAATATTTCTTTGATCTTAGTAGCAGACTTTTGTCCCTTTAAAATTCATTTCAATCATAAGTTATAAAAACTTTGGAATAATATTTATATAAGTAATAATGAGGTATCATTTTATAATTATCTCAGTATTTCCTCTTATCACTTTAAGGATTTGACAATAGATTTTTATTTAATTGATTTCTATAGGGTTAATGTAAATTAATTAACAAGATTGCTTATTTTTCTACTGCAAAATTCCATAATTACACAGTATGATTCTGTTATACTATTTCGTTACCCAATATTTCTCAAAAGAAACTTTATGATGTAAAATTTAAACCTAATCCCTAACTATTAATCTTAAATCAAAAGCAGAAACAAACCTTATCAAATTTCAAAGAAATGTTTAATTTTTTTTCTCCATCCATGACCAGAAAGAAGTCTTGTTTTAAATATCTAGGGAAAAGGTACATCTCATCAATATAGAAATAACATATAATTCACAAGTCCCTGAGTTCAGTCCTCAGTACTACAAAAATATTAACTATTAATTGAAAAAACAGTTTTTGGAAGGAAAATATGAATGGTGAAGGCAAAATTCTGTGAGTCAATTTATTCTTGTCATCATAACTACCAAGAGCTAAATATTTACAATGCACCAGGCAATGAATGTAACCATGTTTTATAGTTATTATGTCATTTCTTCATAATTACAAACCAAAAGTACAAGAATTATCATTAAGAAAACCAGGGCATGAGAAGACTGAAGAAAATATCCAATATTTTCTATGCAACAAACAGCAGAATAGGAAATTAATGGAAACTCTAACTCATTTAAGATGCAGTATTTTTAATACTTTACAAATATTATACCACTTCTCTCAGCAGAGAGTGATAGAAAGCAGATTTGAAGCCATGCGAGTCCCATCTCAGCCCTGTTTCTTAAAAACACTGAGACCTTGAAGGTAGTCTGGGGGCATAGAAAATAAAAAAAGATGAAATGTTTTTCATTGCAAATAGGATGAGAGTAATAATCAGAGGGACAATATAAGAACTCATTAGATCTTAATGGGAAACTCTGATTTATTCATAATGAAGGTTAGCCTCAGTATGCCTAGTGTCTTCTAATGTGCAAATGATCTGAGGTGGCAGTTGAGCCTGGTCAAAAACTCAGTTAAAATAGAAATAAACAGAGGCCTGCATAGAAAATTGGTTAGTGCAAATGATGACTGCTCACCAGCAAATAAGAAAAGAGAATTTTGGAAAGACTTGGCAGGCTGCATAACCACAAGCATGGACCAGTGTACAGAAATTAGCTTCTATGTTATGTTTTCCAAACCTAGAGGAACTGAGATATTTTAAAGCTGTTCTTTTGGAATAGGAAATGTCATTAAAACTGAGGCCAAATAAAACCAGTACAGTGAGAAAAACAGGAAGGTGAAGAAGTCATGTCTTTACATCAGTATTTTGTTTCTACAATAAAGACTGTGCCAGTTGGAAACCAAAAAAATTTAAATTAATAACAAACATCATTATCTGTAACTCACTTTCAGAAATGGAAAAATTCCTTACAAGCCTAAAAATTATCAAAGCAAATTTAATTTAAAATTGTTTCCTATAGCATTAATATTTTGATCCCCATCCACGAGTCGTAGGGAATAACTACTTACTATTAAAAGTAATGAAACATCTTTAAGATTTATTTATTTTATTTTATGTGTATGGTTGTTTGCCTGCAAGTATATTTGTGTACTACATGCATGCCTGATGCCTGATGCCTGATGCCTGATGCCTGATGCCTGATGCCTGATGCCTGATAGCCTGTGGCAGTCAGAAGAGGGACCAGAATCCCTGTAACTGGCATTAATGGATAGCTTTGAGCTGCCATGTGGGTATTAGGAACTGAGCACAGGTTCTCTGCAAGAAATGCAAGTGCTCTTAACCACCGAGCTCTCTCTCTCTATCATTAACAGTGATGGATCTTAGTAAGCATTTGAAAACAAAAAGGATGCTGTCTGTTAAGAATCACAGAAGTCTGCTGGGGTTGCTTGGGAAATCCTGTGGAAGATGAGAAGGAAGGATCATAGGATAAAGTGGGGTCAAAGGCATCACAAGAAAACATACAGAATCAACTAACCAGGGCTCAAGAAGCGCACAGAGACTGAACCAACAACCAGGGAGTCTGCATGGGACTGACCAGGCCCTTTATATTTATGGAACAGTTGTATAACTTTGTCTTCTTATGAGTACCCTAACAGTGAGAGCAGGGGATGTCTCTGATTCTGTTGCCTGCTTTTGGGACACATTCTTCTGATCAGATTGCCTCATCCATCCTTAATAGAAGAGGAAGTGCGTAGTCTTACTACTTGATATACCATGGCTGGCTGATATACATTGGAGGCCCTCCTTATCAGAAAAGAAACACAAGAGAAGGAGAGAATTGGGGGGCGGTGGGCAGAGGAACTGGGAAGAGAGGAGAAGGGGGAAACTTGAATTAGAATGTAAAAAACAAAAATTAAATAAATAAACAAAAGCAAAACCAAGAACAACAATGGAAAAAAAATAATCTCACAGAACCTCATCTTCTAGAATTTATTTCTGATGTTAAGACTATCTGCATATATTTATAAAAACTTGATTCTGAATTTTGGTAAAATTTCTTGTTTTCTTTTCACATATGTAAAGAAGATAGGTGGATGGTAGATAGATGATAGATGACAGATAGACCGTTCATTGGTCTTTTTCCATGCATTATAACTATAGGATTTCCCAGTAATTGAAGGTAGCTAGACTATTATTGTATTGAGATTGGGTTTGTTATAAAGCAATTTTCTTATAGAATACTGGAATGGCTACTTTTAGAGTTGTAAGTAAAATGGCAAGATATTGTTGCATAGCTAAACAGAATGCTGAGGACTTAATTGTGTTATCCAGAGACAAGTATCTTTAACTGTGAATTATTGATCAAATTGCCATCTCAATGGATCCCATTTTCAAAAGTAAATAGGTAGGTAAATAAATAAATAAATAAATAAATAAATAAATAAATAAATAAATAAATAAATAAGTTATACGCTAATGTCAGGTTTGGACAGTGTTTTCCTATTTAATGCAAAAATGAGTGGCAGGTCCATTGTGACCTGAATACACAAGAGACAAAGAAGGAGTTGTATCCTGTTTAGTACTTGATGGTATAGGGTACAATCAGTATATTTTAATTGACGATATTTTCTCAAAATAGAATGGCTTCATTTTTCCCCTCTGCAGTCCTCCCTCCAGCCCTCCTATGTCTCCTCCTCTCCCTTTCTCCTTTCCTCCCCCTCAAACTGATGGCTCATTATTATTATTATTATTATTATTATTATTATTATTATTGTCACACATGTGTTACATATATATGGATAACTACACAGAAACAATCTATAGAATCTTTTTAGTGTGGCTTATGTGTATGAGATTTTAGAAATGAGCACTTTGTTCTGGAAAACAACTTAGGGGCTCATCTCTAGGAGAGACTATTTCTCCCTCTCTTAGCAATCACCAGTTACCTGTAGTTCTTTCTCTAGACATGGAGCCTGTGAGATTTCCCCATTCAGTGTCAGCATAGCTATCAATATTATCATTGTCTAAGTCTTGTTTAGGCAGGCCCTTATCAAAGAAACTTTTCTGTACAGCAAACTATTGCAGAAAACCACAACAAGTCACGATGCATTTATCACATATCCTGTGGATTCCAGCTGCAATGGATGCATTGACACAAACCCTGAACCCAACGTCCCAGGGACACTGGGCAAGAAGGGGCAGAAAGATGACAAGAGGCAGAGAACCAGGGAGTCTGCTGTGGAATATTGTCTCTTAGAAACAGCAGGAAATCTTCATTCATGGTATTGCAACCATATGGCTGTGGTCAGCATTTTTGTTTTCAGTACTAGAGATGAAACCCACAGTCTTGTCTGCATATGGTAGGCCAGTGAAATGTAGACCACCCTTTCTAATCTTTCTTTTGGGAAAGGGTCTCAGTTAGTTGTCCAGCAAGTATGGAACTCGCTCTGTAGTACTGACTGGCCCCAAGCTCTTGTTGCCATCATCTCTCTAGTAGCTGGGATTACAGGACTTGGCCACCAGGCATCGTGTGATCAAAATTTGCACAGTCACGACTGATGAGATTGTTGTAGAATATTATTTTAAGGTGTGTTACTTTTGGTTATGTTGCATTTGTTTAATTCTGTGAAGCTGTGCTCTTTTGCCTCTCTAAAACATCTGGTGGTTTAATAAAGAGCTGAATGGCCAATAGCAAGGCAAGAGAAAGGAAAGGCAGGGCTGGCAGGCAGAGAGAATATATAGAAGGAATTTGGCAGGAAAGACAGAAGTAGCCAGAGAAGGAGGAGGACACCAGGGGCCAGTCACTCAGCTACATAGCCAGACACAAGTAAGAAGGAAAGAAAAAGTATACAGGAATAGAGAAAGGAAAAAGCCCAAAGGCAAAAGGTAGAGGAGATAATTTAAAGTTAAGAAAAAAAGCTGGCAAGAAATAAGCCAAGCTAAGACTGAGTGTTTATAATTAAGAATAAGCCTCCATGTGTGATTTATTTGAGAGCTTGGTGGTAGACCCCTCAAAAGAGTAAAATGGCAAAAAAACAACCAACAACATGAGATAGCACAAATGTGGAGGACAGAGATCTTAGGTTCAAATTTGCCTTCTTTATTCCCTAGTTGCCCGGATTTGACTTTGCTTCACTTCTCAGTACTGGAGAACCTGTGCGGTGTAACAATACAGCCTTCAGGAAAGTCTGCAGTAGATGACACAAGTCTATCTGAGAAGGCTCCTCTGGTGGTATTTCATACATGAAAAGCACTGTTCAGTGTAACTGTGTTTTCTTACTGTGATGGATAGAATTTTTTTTTATATTCAAAATATTATCTGTGGTGAAAAGTTTGGGAATTTTTTTTCTTTTCTTTGTGGTAAATAGTTCTTTAAGGCTGGTTAGATGGCTCCACAGGAGAAGCAACTGTTGCATAAGGAGCATGCTGAGCCCCAGAAGCCATGTAAGTGTGGATGGAGAGAATCAACTCCATTAAGTTGTCACACACCTGCACACATGATAATAATAACAAATATGAAATTTTAAATAATTATATTACTGGAGCAGTGGTTTTCAGTATTTTTTTTTTAATTTTAGGATCTCAAAGGACTCATTAACTATAGATCACTGGGATTTAGTGTGTTTCAAATTAAGAGATAATTGAAGATTTTCATTTTCAGTTAATTGGGAAAGAACTAAGAAACCCTAAGTGAAATAGCATAAGCAAAAACAGTTTTGTGTAAAAGACATACATTTTTAAAAATGAAAATACTGAGTGATATTTTTATTTTTATAAATATGATATATGGTTCAATAGGAAAGAACTGAGGTTTCACATATACATCCTCGTGTATTTCTTTGCTAACATGTTACTGTACTTTAAATATATAAATATTTGAATGACATCATGTAGATTGTTTTTGAAAATGTCATTTCAAATGTTTTTTCACACTTCTCTAAAGCTGATAAAAGGTTAATTCTAAGCGATTACTTACAAAGTATAGTTTGAAACCATGTTCTGTCCTTTTATATTAACATGCATTGGTTTTTCTTATAATTGAAAGGAACATTTATGGACAAGATTTTGTAAAACCTTATTAGTCATTTGGAAAACATTTGTTCAACAGCTCAATGAAATATTTAATTATTTGAAACAGTAAAACAACTCTCAATGGTATTGCTAATCTCATTAGTAAAGCCCTTAGATTTGGACTTACAGTGGGGGATGGAAGCTTCCAATAATTTTAATTTTCATTTGAAATCTCAAATTTCATTACTACAAATACTAATAATTATTTTCTTTGAGATGATGAGCTTGCTTAATTTCTAAGAAAATTTCCACAAAAGCTGAATAATTATCATTTATTTCTCAATTAAATTTTTTTTGTAAAAAGTAAAAATGTATCCTATAAAAGGGCATCTCATTCAGCCCTCATTTCAGAGTATCTGAGGAGTACATTTTTACACACCATGTTACAGACAGAAAGAGTAACCTCTGGGTTTCTCGTTCACACTATGGTGATGTTAATAATAACACAGTATTGTATATTGCAAAATAGCTAGATTCTCAATACTTGTGTGTGTGTGTGTGTGTGTGTGTGTGTGTGTGTGTGTGTAGTCTCTCATGTGTATGTGTGCAGGTGCATGTGTCCTTGAATATGAGTTCAAAGGTCCCCAACAGTTTTCTTAATGGCTTGACTCATCAATTTTATCTCATCAGTTGGGCCCAAGTTGGCTGGCCAGTGAGCCCCAGGGGTACATCTATCTAGGCTCATTCTCCAGTTGTTTATAAATGTGTGCCATTGCTTCAGCTTTATAATTGAGTTCTGGGGATTCAAACTCAAGTCCTCACACTTGCACAGTATCATTTTACTAACTGTGGTGGCTAATCTTAGATATCAAGAGGATTGCCTCTATTAGACTGGCCTGTGGACATGTTTGGGGGGCATTGTGTTGATTACTAACTGGTATAGCAGGGTATGATCAGCTGTGGCCAGTACCACTCCTAGGCAAATGGACTGTGGTATATAAGATAGATAGCAAATACTGAGCCTGAGAGAAAGCCACTAGCAGGCATCTTCCATTATCTCTGCTTCATTTCCTGCTTCAGAGTCTCCATTGTCTTTCCTAGACAGACTATACATTGAAAGGCAAATATGCCCTCCCCTTCCCAACTTGCCTTTTGATCTTAGTGTTTGCCATAGCTATAGAAAACAAACTAAAACACCAACTGAGATTATTTTCCAAGTCCCTAGTTTTCAATGTTTCTGTCATAAAGAAATGATAGATGTTTGAGTAATGTCTTTTCATATGTATACATGTGAAACTATTGCATGTCAAATGAAAGTAAAACTTCTTTAAATTTAATCTACAGCACATAACATGACACTTTACTATTTGTGTTTCCTGCTAAGTAAAATGTTAAAGACGTGTACTCAGTGCTGAGACTTCATGAAGCTAAAATTTTAAAAATCAAAGCCATGCTTGAATGAAACATCTTGCTTATTTTTCCTCACTGTGAGTTGGTGATGGAGACGGCAGTGACAGCAAATAGAAAGGCTAATGCCACAGCTTTGAGTCATGCCGAGGTTTCAGCCATTATCCTGAAATAGTAAAATTCAATGTTCTTACTATATTCACAAAGGTGTACAGACACCATTGCCACCGCTACCACCACCACCACCACCACCATCACCATCTTACACACACAAAGCAAGCCAAAATGAATGGAAAATAGAGTCCTGAGGTTTAATAAGAAATCACCATTCAACTCATAAAATACCTGAAATGCCCCAAACATATTAAAATCAATGCTTATTTTGGAAATCACTGTTTTAATAGCTCAATGGATCTGAATGTTTTCTGAACATTTCATAGAAGTGGGGTTGTACAAGGTGTGGTCTTCTATGTCTGGAATCAATTTAATATTTTCAAGCTCCATCTATGTTGCATTATATATTTTTTCCTTTGTCTCTTTCTTGTGTGTGTGTGTGTGTGTGTGTGTGTGTGTGTGTGTGTGTGTGTGTATTGCTATTTGTGTCCAGGTGCCTAAAAGGGCCAGAAGAGGGTACTTGATCTTGTGGAACTGAAGTTACAGTTGGTTGTGAGCCTGCCAAATGTGGGATCTTAGATTTGCACTAGAGTAGAAAGTGCTCTTAACCCTGGTACATCTCTCGGGGCTCTTATCATGTATTCTTGACCAATGGTATCTTCACCAAGTAATTTTTCCTGCCAGATTGTATTTCACTATATGGCTACATGAGATTTTACAAACTCATTCATCAATTTATCAGACATTTTGATTGGTGCCACTTTGTACCAATATTATAGATCATGTTGGGGCAAATGTTCAGGTGCAGGTTTTCTCAATACATATTTTCCATTCTCTTGATCATATATCAATAATAGACTTTCTGATCAAGTATTACCTCGCTGTTTTGTCATTTGAAGAGCTCCCAAGATATTTGTCCATGTGTCTGAACAAATTTTTATTTCTACAAGCAGTGTGTAAAATGTCCAACATTTTTCTCACATTTATGATACATACTTTATTATAGCCATGGTAGAAGATGTCAAATAATAATTAATTATGGTTTTGAATTTTATCCTTCTAAAGACTGATGATATCACTTGGTATGATTTTTTGATGGGCTTTCCTCCTCTTTCATCTCTTCAATATTTTGAGAAAAGATCTGATTAAAAAGCACTGGTAAGCCTACAATTCCTTATAGACCAGGCTGGACTGGAACTTGTGGCTATCCTTTTACGTTTGCCTCCCAAGTGTCTTTACCACATGCCAGGCATTTTACATCTTCCTTAGAAAGTTATCTACTTGGATCGATTGCTCTATTTTCAAATGAGATCATTTTATTGTTGAGTTCTAACAGATTTTATAGATTCTATACCACAAATCCTTACCATATGCATGTGTCACAAATATCTTATAATGTTCCGTTAGTAGTATTTGTCCTTTGCATGATGACCTTGAAGCACAGTTGTTTATAGTGAGCTCCCATTGAGACTCCTTTGTTGTTTTATCTGAGAAGCTAATGCTTACTTCAAGGGCACAATGCTTTGTTTTTATATTTTCTCTTATATTTTATTTTACTATAATTTATTACTACATATTACTACTATATTCTAAATTAACTTATTTACAGTATAATAGTATAAAAATCTTTTGCATGAAGATATTCAGCTTTCTCAATACCATCTGTTGAGAGACTTTTCTTTATCCTCTTAAATTGTATTGGGGAGTCTTTACAAAACAATTGACCATAAATATAATGGCTCTCTATGGACTTTTAATTCTATTCCATTGCTCTACTTTTTTCTTCAATGCACTGGGTGATATACTATACTGTGTTGTTTTCTGTAGCTTTGGAAGTATGAAGTTCTACTTTGCTATCTGAGGTTGTCTGTGATAAAGAGAGAACCTTGTATTTCTGTGTTAATTTTCCATGATTTGTGTCTTTTATATAAAAAGTCAAGAGCTAATATTTTCAAATGTTTACATTAAATCTGTTAGGTAGTTTCTTGAATTTCTCAATAATGTTGTTTCTGGATCCATGAACATAGGGCATCTCATTTATTTAGTTCTTAATTTTTTTCTATACTGTCATATCATTCTTTTTGGTAAACTCATTGCTCAAATTTGCTTCATTCATCTTGATGCTACTGTAAATGGAATTCTCTTCATAATTGAATTGTTGTTCAACATGTGTTGTGCTGTGTTGTTTGTTACTAGAGTGTAGTAATGTGATTGAATTTTATGTATTGATATTCTATCCTGCACACTTACTTAACATGTTTGCTAACTCTAATAAGTCTTGTATGATGACTCCTTTGAATTTTTTATGTACAAAATCATATCATCTGCAAATAAAGATACTTTTATATCTTTATTTTCAGCCTGATTTTTTTTATTTATTTTTACTACTGAATTGCACTGACAAGAGCCTCCAGGACGGTGTTGAATGAAGGTGGTGACAGCATACAGATTGCCTTATTCTTGAGTTTAGGGGAAATAGATCAATATTTCACTTTTAAGTATGCAATTACCCTCCTACACACACACACACACACACACATACACACACACACACACACACACAAAACCACCACTGCCACTGCTACCACCACCACCACCATCATCACCATCTTACACAAACAAAGCAAGCCAGAATGAATGGAAACTAGAATCCTGAGATTTAATAAGAAATCACCATTCACCTCATAAAATACCCGAAATGTCCCGAGTACCCATAGGGAACATCACACCTTACTTTGGGAATGTCTGATTCAGGGTGCTGGGATGAAATTTAAAATATATTTTCACAAGCTAACTTTTCTTGCTGTATTGAATAACTTTAAGTTGCTATCCAACTAAAAACAATGACGTCTCCATCCCCCTGAAGCTATCAGTGGTCAACAGTTCCTCACCTAGGAGTGGAATTAATGAGTCCCTCCCCAATATATTTTAAATCTCATTGCATGACAATTTACAGTATGGAATTCCTTATTTTTGAAACTTTTCAACCCTTTCTGTACTCTTTGCTCCTTTCTAGCTAATGTAAGTACGTTTTCCACATGTCTCTATCTATATTTTTTTAATTTTACATTCATCCAATAAATATATTTTGTCAGAGATAAAGCAATATGAAAAACTAGCTTTATCACATAGTGAAACCCAGCAAACCTCCAGTGACCTACGGAGTATGACATTTCACAAGAGCCCATTCACATACCAAATAACAGAATAAGAATGAAATGTACACATAGTGATCGAGATCATGATAAAAAGTGGCTACTTAAATAAGTAAGACTAATAAATACATTTTCAACAAATTGAAGTAGAGAAAAGGTTACACAAGAAAAACAAAGTCAATAAATTCAACTGTTTTATATCTTTTTAATTATGGTAGTTTTTTTTAACCATTCAAAGCCAGGAAGCATGTAATAAAAGATCAATGAACTATATGAAAAATATATTTCTGGCAAAATGTGTCACAATCCCTTAGCTAGTTTTCAATTCAAAGGCTCTCATCACTAAACATTTCCTACAAATAACCAAGATTCTCTGGAGTAACCAAAAGTTAAAGAACATCAAAGATAATTCACTATATGGTAAACTAAGCACAACATGGTAAACTGTGTTGACCACGGATAAACTACAATTTTTCTTATAAATTCAGGAAATCCATACTATCTTAAATAACATTATATCATTCAGATACTGATGCCATAATTATCTGGGAATATTGTGTACCCAATAAGCAAATTTTTCTACACACTTCTTTTAATCATTTATTTTATTTGGGGGGAATTATGTTATCATTACATTATTTCTCCCTTCCCTTTCTTCCTTCTAAACCTTCTTTCTCTCTTTCAATTTCATGGCCTCTTTTTTTCATTAATTATTTGTACATATTTATAAAGATGTGTGAGGGGGACTGTGTTATGTAATATGCTGTATTGAAGAACAAAGCTATATTAATATTCATTACTGAAAATGGAATTTATATCAACAAAAAATTTTGGTCCTATAGCTCTTGCAAGATGATGTAGAGTGCTGACAATATTAAAAGGAGACTTAGTTAAAGTCTACAGTCCTAGGACGACAGAAGTGAGGACAGTCAGAGCTCAGAACTGGAGTGCATCAAAATGGCTGAGTGAAGTTACACAACAGAAGTGAGTTCTGAAGCCCGGTGGTGGTGGTGCACACCTTTAAACCTAGCACTTGGGACACAGAGGCAGGCTGATCTCAGTGAGTTCAAGGCCAGCCTGGTCTACAGACTGAGTTCCAGGACAGCTAGTGCTACACAGAGAAACCCTGACTCAAAAAAAAAAAAAAAAAAAAGTGAGTTTTGAGGGTTCCATTTCCTCCCCTGCTCTAGGTACAGTACTATGGACCTGTGATTTTTTTTTCCATGTTGAGAATATTATAATGAGAGCCAGGTGGTGGTGGCACAAGCCTTTAATCCCAGCATTCGGGAGGCAGAGGCAGGCGGATCTCTGCGAGTTCGAGGCCAGCCTGGGCTACAGAGTGAGTTCCAGGAAAGGTGCAAAGCTACACAGCAAAACCCTGTCTTGAAAAACCAAAACAAACAAACAAACAAAAAACCAAAAACAAAAAAAGAGAGAATATTATAATGAGAAAAGCGTTTGTAAATCAAGAAAATAGCCAACAGAATTGTAGAAAAATATACTCAAAATACAGCAATATACAAAATATATTCACTCTTAGAGGTACATATGAGAATAATTTAAGGAAAGATTTACACCAGAGCTGATGAAATACAATAATGTATATGATAAAAAGAGAGGGAGAGAGAGTGAATTCACTGGTGACCTTGAGTTAAAAGACAGATTATTCTCAATACTGATTGATAATCTGTTTATCCACAGTAGTGATGGATATGGGTTTCCATTCAAACCAGGTCTCTGTGGTGAGTATGTATAAGAAGAGTTTGGTATTACTGCTATAATTTGGTCATTTTCTATGGCATAGTTTATGAAAAATAGAATGAGCCTGATGGGGTGGTGTATTTTTATAAATGCAGCTACTCAGGATTCAGAAGTAGGAGAACCTTTTGAGAAAGAATTTTGTTGCCTTGGCAGCAAAACAAAATCATGTCTCAAAAAAATATAAACAAGCAAATAAATAAAAACAGAATGAGCCATGACTTGATGAAAAAACTCCTAACTTTTCCCCCGCTGGGCAACACAAAGGGTGTTTCTCTCATACACTGGGTAATGATTGGCATCAGAGTTGTATATGACCTTATATTTAAAATGTACATATTTCAAAGTGAAAATAATGTTAAAACTGCTATTCACTTGGTGCAAGAACCCAGTCTAATTTTGTCCACTGTTCAAGTTAGTTCCATTTTCTATCAGACTAATGATTGACTGAACCTAATATTTGATTGGAGTTTTCCTTTTCTGAATGTGTCTTGACAAGTGATTATTCTATTTGTCAAAATATCTTTTAATTAATTTTCTATTTTCCTTTATAACTGGTTTTCATGAAAGTTCAGTAATGTATATTTCTCTTATATCACTCAGGAACTTATAAGCATTAGTGTAATCACTCAGATCCTGAATGAAAACCCAACTGCATGCCCTATATTTCTTTGCCTTCTCACGTGAGTGCAGTCTTTTTCCCTTTGGGAAATAATCATAGCTAGACAACACTTGGATTGTTTTAAATTTTTTGGAGTACTATTTAAATAATATTGATCATTATCCATGTAAGCATAAAGTCTACAACTTGATCCAAGTTCATCAGTAAGACATACAACATGACAGAGTTGTGTGGACAGCTGTTTTCCTGATACAATGCAGTCTGAACCATCCCTTGGTTCAGGCTCCATTTGACACATGGAATATCTAGCAGAATTGAAGGCTCAACTCCCTTTCTGCTGAACATTTAATGCATGGTGGTAATGCTGGGTGCTTTAATGTCTCCTATCTGAAGTTTGTGAATTTCCTAGTAAATTGGCAAATAAATTACTTTAGCTGTTCTTATTTAATATGGCCATATGAAACAATGCAACAGAATGGCCATGCAAGAGATCTTTTTAACGTTGTGGGTGTCAATGGGTCTACAAAATAAAGATGTGTATTTCACAAGCCCCCCAAAACACTGAATGTGTGCATTGCTTTTAACAGTCTGATTGCAGAGTTAATGAGTAAATCTGATAATATTTAAACAAGGACTTATGGACATTTTTTAGTTGCCAAACAAAAGCAGTATCTTTGGTTGGTTCATTCATGATATTACTATTGTATTAGAGCTACTGAAAAACTAACTTAGTAGCAATGAAATAGATTCAACAAATATATTTTTCATACATGACTATCTTCAGTCTTATGATCTCTAAACCTCCAGACAGACAGTTAGAGAACTGATTGGCATCTCAGGTGATGTGCCAGTTGAGAATCACATTGCAGATGGCAGTGGATAGCACCACCTGGGCAATCCCATGCATTCATTCTATGCATGCAGCAGAGGGGGCTTCTATGCAGCCACCTTCACGTGTGGTGGTGTAAGTTTTAGAAAGATAGCAGAATGGCTACTTTCTGTTTGCTGGTTTTTTTTTTTAAGTGAAGTCCCAATTTATTAAAGTTAAACATTAATCCACAAGCATTTTTACTACTTAGTATAATTCTGAGAGGTCACTGTTACAGTGATGCAATTACAGGACAATAGGAGACCCTGTCTCAAAAGAACATAGTGACATTTCAGGACAGTTGGACACACAGACTCAAAACAAAACAAAACAAAAACATGCCAACATTCCAGGAGTTTGGGACACCCTGTCTCATAAACACATCGTGACACATCCAGAGCACTTGGAGAGGCAGTCACCAAAAAATAAAAAAAAAAAAATAAAGAAAGAAAACATGGAAAAAACATGTGTGCATCACAGGACAGTAGTATCACCTGTTTCAAAAAATCATGGTGACACTGCAGGACAGTTGGAGATCCTGTCTCAAAAGAAAGAAAAACATGGAATAAACATGGGGATATTCCAACACAGTGGGAGACTTTCTCGACTAAACATGATGACATTGCAGGCCAGTGGGAGTCCCAGTCTAGGAAAAATCTGGGGGATTCAAGGGTAGTGGGAGACCCTATTTCAAACAATCTTGACTACATTCCAGGAAAATCAACTATTCTAAAAAGAAAGTTAAGATGGTGGAAAAAGAAGTGTAATATTAAGATAGAGTAGAATCAGTTTAAGACAAGATTGAGTTGAATACAGCCACTAGCAGAGACACTACATTAATACAACCAATGAGGAACAATACGACCAAAGTTAATAGACAGTCTTGGAATCAAGGTGTGAGGTAAGCTTGGGCCAGAGAATTCATACAATATTGGTTTTTGTTTAGCAACATAAGTACCATAATGTTTTATGCCTAGGCTTGCTGGTTAAAAAACGGTTTAATATGAAAGATTTATATCTTTGCATGAATGCAGCAGCAAGTTTCATGCTGTCTTCTGGCATGTTTAGTGTCACCAACTACGCCTGATACTAATTTATAGTACTAACTTAATGCAGCAATTCTATAGGTGTAACTAGTAACCCCTGTGGAGTTCTCAATTGGCCAGGACAGTGGAAAACCTTGTCTTAAAAGAAACATGGGTACATTGAAGGACAGTAGGAGACTCTTTCAAAAACACATAGGAAATTGTAGGACAGTAGGTGTTCTTGTATCAAAAAACATGGGCATGGTGCAGGGCAGTGTTGAACCTGTCTTAAAAACACATCGAGACTCTGTAGGACAATGGGAGAAACTGTCTCAACTGTCTCAGAAAACATGGGGACATTGAGGAACAATGGAAAACCCTGTCTTAAAAGTCCTTTGGGACATTTTATGATAGTGGGAGATGCTGTCTCAAAAAAACAAATTGACATTCCAGAACAGTGAGAGATCATTCAAGGAAAAAAAAAAAAAAAAAAAAAAAAAAGGAAATACAACATATATTGGGAGATAGCAGCACAGTGGGATTTCTTGTCTCAATAAAAAACAGATAGACACTGCAGGGAAGTAGGAGACTCTTATAGAAAAACATGGTGTCATTCCAGGTCAGTGGGACAAACTGTCTCAAAGACATTGGGGCATTCCAGCACATTTTGAGACTTTGTCTGCAAAAAACATGGGGACATTGCAGGAAAGCAGAGGACCTGTCTCTAAAAATATGGGGACATTCCAGGACAGTGAGAGACCGTGTCTCATGAAAATATGAGCAGATTGATTCCAGGATAGTGGATTACCCTGTCCATTACCCTGCAGTGTCCCCATATGTTTTTGAGGCAGGGTCATACTACTTAGTATTATTTTGTGTGGTCACTGAAACAGGGTTCATGTATGATAAATTAACAGAAAAAAAGTGACCCTTTATACAGTTTGAGCTCTTGATTATCAAAAAAACAAAAGCTGCCCCTGCTGCTCCATTTAGGAGTATTCTAGAGGAGCACTATGTTGCTATCAGTGACCATGGACTACTGTGTTCTCACTCCTAAAGGACACATCATTCTTGGCATTCCACTTATGAAACTGAAATGATGGTTGACAATGAAATTCTAGCTTCTGATTTGTATTAGGGCTGACTATTGAAACTTGATTAGGCCTATAATTGTACACTGCTTGAGTCAAGAATGTCAAATAATGGAGCAAGAACTCGAAAGGTGGAAAAATCAACTTACAGCCCAGGTTGATCTATGAACAACAGACTCATACAGCACTCAATCAGAGGCACTCATTCTATGCATGCAGCAAAGGGGCTTCTGTACAGCAACCTTCAAGTGTGGTGGTGTAGATAATTTATGGCAAGTGTCTAAAGCTGAATTCTCTACTTCCATAACTGTCCCTGGCAACTCTGGAGAAGACAGGGTAAGGGAGGGGCAGTGGGAGAAGGGGAGGGAGAAAGAGAGAGAATGCATGTGAGAGGGATAAAAGAGAGATAGAGTCATAATGTTTTTATAATTTTGTATAATGTTTTATTACATTGTATTGTATTATATTGTGCTTTTGAATTTCATCAAAATGCGTTGTGTGCAAATATGAAAAGTAATCATTCTAGCTTGAAGGAAAAATTAGTTTAAGTGTTTTGGCATTGCTTTCTATAGAGAAATAATTTATACCATACATACTGGTGTCTTCTGTTTTTAAAGGAAACTAACTTCATTATACTACATGCACTTAAACACTTAAACATACAGACAAATATATGATGAATTTATTCCATTGCCATTAAATAAAAGCTAATTTGTGACAATGTGATTTTTTTAAATACAATGTATAAAGAAAATCTCTACAGAGGTTCTCCAATTTAAAACTCTACAGTGGTTACTAGTAACACCTGTAGAATTACTGCAGTAGGTTACTGCTATAAATTATAAGAGGCATAGTTGGTGACACTATTACATGCCAGAGGACAGCTTGAAACTTGCTGATGCATTCATGCAAAGGTATAAAGCTTTCATATTAAACTATTTTTTAACTAGTAAGCCTAGGCATAAAATATTATGGTACTGATATTGTTAAACAAAATGAGTATTATTGTATGAATTGTGTGACCCATGCTTACCTCAAATCTTAATTCCATGACGGTCCATTACTTGGATCATATTGCACCTCATTGGCCATATTAATGTAGTGTCTCTGCTAGTGGCTGTATTCAACTCAGCCTTGCCTTGAACTGACTTTCTTAATATTACACTGCAGTTTCCACCATCCTTTCTTTTCAGAATAGTTGATTTTCTCAAGTACAGAGATGTATAAAAGATGCATCCTATTCTGGGAAATCCTCTTCTTGGTTCTATTAAAAGCTGGTGCTGAAGAATTAGTAAATTGTCTGGCTTTGCTCTGTCTTAGATTATTTGTTTTAAAATGTGATATTTGCATTGTACATCTACTAAGATCATTCACAGAAATTATGAGCATAGGGCACTGTTACTAAGTCCAAGGCCATTTGTTTGCTTGTTTCAAGGGCATAAAGTATTTGAAAGTGAATAAATTCCAAGACTGTCAGAAGATGTAGTATCTACACCAGCCAGTGTTTTTAGAAAAAAAATGTTATCTTAACAGTTTTGACAACATGCAAAAGGCAACAGATGTGTATTTTCAAGACATGAGTATTTCTATGATTTCCTAGAGTGTTATTTGATCATAGAAATTTCAGGCTTTCTACTTTACAAGAGTACGATGCTTTCAGCTTGATTCAGTGACATGTTAACATCCTGCTACCTGCATTTTTTCAGCCTTTAATTCTCCAAGCATCTACTAGTAAAATGATCATTTTTGACATTATTTGACTTTCTTGATTCAGGAAGGGTGTAATTATACCTCTGGTCAAGTTACAGTGTACAAACTACATCCAAAGACATACCACATATGGAAGCTTTATGGTTAATCACAAACAGATAAAACTGGGTTTTCTTACCATGTCTTACAGTGAAGGTGGTTTCTATATTTTATAATATGTATAATGAAAGGCCAAACCAACAAATGCTAATATATATTGTTTGCGCATGGTACATCAAATTAGAAAGTCTGAATTTAAAAATATAGCAGTCAAAATTGCTGCATTTTTCATTAAGACTTTTAATTGAAATATTAAATAATATATGCATTTATTTGCCTCAAAAGCCCAACTTAATCAGTCAAGTAAATAAAAAAGATAACATCAGGAAAAAACAGAAAAGAATGAACATGTTGTCTTATACATAACTTGTATACTAATCTCTTTTAGCCTTTTTAAATTGGAGGTTTTATATTTTAAAAATATTTACCTCATAGTCTAATTTCAGATAAATAAGGCACAAATTCTCATATATGCTCTTTCTTTTTATAACTAATTTTCATATACATCTTCTGAGTTTATTATTCTATACTTAATAGAGTAGAAGTCTTTCTAAATCAAAGTAAACAATGTATTACAACATAAATCAAAGAGAACAAATGCTGTCATAGATGCTAGAAATATGTTGGAATAAATGAAAAAGACCATACCTATCCATCCTTAGATGAATGTGAAAAAAATGTTAATAATTAATTATTTGGGAGGTCATATTTAAATTTGAAATTAAGTTATAGTGACTTGAAATTCGCTATTAACTTGAAATTAAACATAAATACCTTAAAATACAAACTACTTGAAAAGGTTATCTAGAAGAAGAAATACATAGAACAGAGATTTTTCAAGAGATGGTAGAGAAGCAAAATATCTTAAAGTCCTCTAACATATTTTCCAAAGAGTCATCTAAATACACAGCAAAAGATTAAATAATGGGAACTTTGTACTGGTGTCAGTCAAAATTAGCTGAGGATTTTTTTCCCTGAAGAATATATTTTATTTTTCAACATAAGATTGTTATCTATTCTTTGGGAATTTTGCATCATATACTCTGATCACACTCCCTTCCCAGTCTTACCATGTCTGCCTACTCCAGCCCTGTGACCTGCCCCAACCCCCTGAATAAAAAAAGAAAGAAGAAAAAGTCTAATTTTTATTATCTATATACTCACTGAACCATGGTCAAATTTTCAGTGGCCTACACCTTGAATAGAACTGAGTCCTTTCTCTTCTATACCTCTAGCAGAAGCCATCATATGTGGAGAGTTACACTTCAGCATCCTTGACACACTTTTTAAGAGTTCTCTTCTGTCTTGGTTAAAGTTTCTATTACTATGAAAAGACACCATGACCACAGCAACTCTTATAAAGGAAAACACTTAATTGGGGCTGGCTTATGGTTTCAGAGGTTTAGTCCATTATCATGGCCAGAAACATGACAGTTTACAAGCAGATATGGTGCTGGAAAAGGAGCTGAGAGCTCTACATCTTTATCCTTAGGCAATAGGAAGCCACACTGAGCATAGCTTGAGCATAGGAGACCTCAAAACCCACCCCCACAGTGACACTCTTCCTCCAACAAGGTCACACCTCTTAATACTGCCACTCCCTGTTGACTGAGCAATCAAAAACATGAGTCTATGGGGGCCATACCTATTCAAACCACCACATCTTCAGTTGCTTCCTGCTTAGGATGTTACCTGGGAGGGGTTTGGGGGAGTTAGGGGTTGCCACTGAAGCCATCCTGTGCATATACAGTAATCACTATCACTGCCAAAGTAGCTTTCTTGCTCTTTATAGTCAGCAGGAGCACAGATCATGGACTTCCACATGGTTTCTGGTGACAGAACAGACCACAATTATGGTACCTGGCAGCAGTAGGACCCCAGACATAGACATGGCCTTCAGGGGCAGCACAGACCTGGATATCACCCTGGCCTGAGGTGGCAGCACAGGTCACCCACATCAGTTAGGCCCTCTACAGCAGAATATCCCACAGCCATCAACATGACCTCAGGTTGCAACACAGACCACCGATATCCACATTTCTTAATATTAAAATCCTGGAGGCGAGTGACTTGCCTGCTAGCTGGACTGCCACCACCCACTGGATTCTGTTCCCCTAAGATCCACTCCACTGTACAACTCCACAGACCTCAACATCCTCCCTGTGGCCAGTTCTTCAACATAAGCCCAGCAGACTTCATAGGTCCAGGTACAGCCCACACTAGTCAGAAGAACAGTACCACCTCCACTGGGCTCCAAATTCTGGTCTACAACTTAAGAAGACTTAGGCTTTACAGGAGGCAAAGCTGTATCTAGGCACCCAAGACCCCACAAACCTTAGTGGAGATACCCTCCTGGAACTGAAGACTTGCCAGTCACTAGAACCCTTGGCTACCTGGTCCAGAAGACAAGAGGAAACAGAAAGCAAAGGAACAAAACACCCCTCCAAAAAAGAAAAACCCAAGAATCAACACCTATCGTCATCCCAAAATCCAGATGCCTAAATGCCAGTGTAAGAACACATTCAATACCAGAAGGGGCAATATAGCACAACCAGAACCCAGTGATCCCATGATGGAAAGACCTGAACATTCCAACTCAGCTGAAGCACAAGAAGACTACCTAAAAAAATAACTTTGTGAAGATGACATAGAGGCCCTTAAAGAAGGAATGAAAAACTTCCTTAAAGAAATCAAGGAAAAGACATCAATAATCCCTTAAAGAATGCTGAGAAAGCCAAGAAAAAAAAAACTGAACAGGTGTAGGAAATGGTTTTAGATCTGAAATCTGAAATAGAAGAAATAAAGAAAATACAAACTGAGGGAATTTTGGAAATGGAAAACCTGGATAAGAAAATAGAAATTATACAGATGCAAGTATCACCAACAGAATACAAAAGATGAAAGAAAGAATCTCAGACATTGAAGATATGACAGAGAAAATAGATTTATTTGTCAAAGAAAATATTAAATCTAAAAATATTTCTAATACAAAGCATCCAGGAAATCTGGGACACCATGAAAAGACCAAAACTAATAAGAATATTAGGAATAGAAGGAGAATAATTGAAGTTCACAGGCACGGAAAATGTGTTCAACAAAATTATAGAAAAAAAAATTTGCCGGGCGGTGGTGGCAACACCTATAATCCCAGCACTTGTGAGGCAGTGGCAGGTGGATCTTTATGAGTTCGAGGCCAGCCTGGTCTACAGAGTGAGTTCCAGGAAGGGCACAAAACTACACAGAGAAACCCTGTCTCAAAAAACAAAAAACAAACAAACAAACAAAAATTTCCCAACCTAAAGAAGGACATGCATATACAGGTACAAGAAGCTTGCAAAATACCAAATAGACTGGATCAGAACAAAAATTTCCTCCCTACATAATAATTAAAACATTAAACATACAGAAGAAAGAAAGAATATTAAAAGTTGCAAAGGAAAAAGGCCAAGTATCATATAAAGGCAGACCTATCAGAATCACACCTGACTTCTAAAAGTCAGAAGGGCATGAACAGATGTCTTGCAGACACTAAGAGACCACAGATGCCAGCCCAGACTACTATACCCAACAAAAATTACCATAGATGCTGAAAACAAGATATTTCATAACAAAGCCAAATTTAAATAATATCTATGCACAAATCCAACCCTATAGAAGGAACTAGAAATAAAATTCTAACCCAAGGAAGTTAGCTGTACCCATGATAACACAGGCAATAGATAATCTCACACCAGCAAAACTCAAAGAAGGGAAACACACACAAAACAACAACAACAACAACAAATAACAGGAATTAGCAATCACTGGTCATTAATATCTCTTAACATCAATGGACTCAATTCACCAATAAAAAGACACAGGCTTACAAAGTGGATACATAAACAAAATCCATGCTTTTACTACATCCAAGAAACATACCTCAACATGAAAAACAGACATTACCTCAGGTAAAGAATTGCAAAAAGATTTTCCAGTCAAATGGACCTAAGGAGCAAGCTGGTGTAGCTACCCTAATATCTAACAAAATAGACTTCAAATTAAAATTAATAAAGAGACATAGAGAAGGACATTTTATATTCATCAAATGAAAAAATTCATCAAGATGAAGTCTCAACTCTGAGCATCTATTCCATAAATACAAGGGCACCTACATTTGTAAAAGAAACATTATCAAAGCTTAAATCACACATTGAGCCACACATTAATAGTGGGAGACTTCAACTCACCACTCTCACCAGTGGAAGGGTCTTCCAGACAGAAACTAAATGGCGAAATAAGGAAACTATCAGATGTTATGACTAAAAAGGACCTAACAAACATCTACAGAACATTTCACCCAAACACAAAAGAATATACCTTCTTCTTAGCACCTCATGGAACTTTCTCTAACATTTGACCACCTACTCAGTCACAAAGCAAATCTCAATAAATACAAAAAAAAAAAAAAAATGGAATAACTCCCTGTATCTTATCAGATCTCCTTGGGTTAAAGTTGGATTTCAACAACACAAGCTACAGAAAGCCTACAAAATCATGGAAATGGAACATCTCTCAACTGAATTACCAATACGGCTCAAGAAAGAAATAAAGAAATAATAAAATTCTGTAGTTAATAAGGTTAAAGGTGGTGTTACCCGTATTCTTATTGTAGGTTAAATCATGCTCCCCAAAAGTAATATTGATGTCCATAAATATCAGGAACATGACCTTATTTAGAAAGATCTTTGATAGTGCAAACAAGTCAAAGCAGAGTCAGTAGGGTGGGCCTTAACACCTTGTAATGATGAGAATGAATATCAGAAGAGGGAAACAGCAAGGCTAAGACAAGCAGAAGAAACCTAGTAAGTCCACCCACTTTGTGCTATTCTGGTATGACAGCTGTGGGAGATAACTTAAGATGGATTTTAAACAACATTCTTTCTATGACTTTGGTTGTAAAAGACAGTGTGCGGCATGCTGAATTAACAGGACAGGACAATGTGTTACTGGTCACCCTGCATTCATGGACAGCAGATTCCCAGTCTGGGGTATCACTGAAGATTATCTAAGCTTTCGACGTTGTCCTAGTTTGCTTCTCGGTGGCTGTGGTAAAACACTGACAGGAAGCACCTGGGGGTGTTTTGAAGAGTTTTTTATAATATAGTTACCTTAGGACTTTCACCGTAAGTGGTAGTAATACACAGTTGTTTTTAATTATACCTGAAGAAAATGGTCTGCTTTGGAAGGAAAAAGAAGTAGAGGAAAGTGTGCCATTGTACAATGTCAGTGGGGACTGAGACTGAAAGAACATTCAATCCACAAAATTAGAGCTAAATCATCGAAAGATTAATATTAATGTAGTTGCCAGTGCTATAAAGGCATTGGTATTAAAAGCTGAGTTGGTCTGCAAACAGTGAAGTTATTGACTCAGACATATGAGAGAAGGAAATATCTATCCATAAGATCACACCTAGGAAGATGGGATTCATTTCATAAGATACAGCAGTAAGCGCTCTAACAGATCTGCCCCAGCACTGAAAATAAATATAGAATTCAAGAAAATAATTTTAAAATGAACAGGACATGATATGGGAAGGTGAAACATGGAAGGATGACCAGGGAGAGGTGGAGAGGAGAGCAGCAGGTAGATATGGTCTAAATACATTGTAATTTTATGTGAAATCAACAAATAACAAACTTTAAAGGTTAAAGAAAACAAAACAAAACAATTATCTCAAGACATTCTATCTACCATTCTTGTCAATGACTTTTCTCTAATTCCAACTTCTAGATGTACAAGACACTACAGTGAGGGTTATAAATGCTGAGTACCAGCAGTCAATAATAAAATGGTAAACTAAAGGAGAAAATTCAACATTTCATTTCAATTATGCTTTCTTCAATAAATAAATAATATTCTCCTGCCTTTCTTTTCCTTCTAGGATATGCTGTTTGATTTTCTTTGTAAAACTATTATGGTGTTTTCACATGTGATAGTTCCTGTGTTAATTGTCCCCCCCTCCAGATATTGGGAGTGGAATAGACACAAAAAAAAATATTCAAGAGCTAAATCAGCTCAGATTTATTGTATATTTGATTGACTGGGGAAATGACTTTCAGTTGACATCTGAGCCAACAAGTTAGCTGAAATAAAATTTTGCTTAATACCTTTGCATCAATAATCTAGGCACAGCCTCATTGATTGAGAAAGTCTGATCAATAGAGTATTACTGGCTGCCTAACTGTAACTTTGCCAGACTTTTTTTTGTTAATTCTGCTGATGACCTTCTTACCAATGCTTTTCAGGTTCACCTTTTTTTCCACTTTGAAATTCAATTTGCTCCATTTGCTGTTATTTAAAGAATTTACACATCCAATTGATTTTATCCACCAAATGTAGTTAGTATATGGGATGCAATGATTGGACCTGATGAGAGTACAACTTTGCAACTTCCCAAGTTGTCATATATTTAGCAGGGTTTTTTTTTTATAACAAATATAATTGGGGAAATACTTGCAACAATGATGGGAAGTAAATAATAAAAACGAAATACACCATTTTGTAAGACTGACACACATATCAAAGAATGACAGATCTTAAAACAGATATTACCATTAACTATTTCATAGTATGCTCAGAAGAAGCATAGTGTCTTCTTGCAATTTTTCAGAATTCATAAAGAAAAAACAAGGGATCCTTGTGGAAAATTATTTTCCAGTAATGATCTTCTGTGTGCATCTCATCTTAGAATTATTAGAATCAGACCAGATTGTGACTTAAGGAGGACTTACCTGGTAAATTCTTAACTCCTCAGATTTTTGCTACCCTTTCTATCATGAATTTCTTTTCTTCTAATTCACATTCTTTTTTTGCATGCTTCAACATGGACCATATGTTTCCCCACCCAAACTTATTTTATCTCTAAAAACCTGGATTGTAACATCATCCTGTCACAGCCCTTAACACCCTCCTATTTTAACTTTCACCGAATGGCTGTTATTATTTTTCAAAGTTCCTATTCCCTCCACCTTGTACTTCATTCATCCTTATCTGTTGGTAGCCATTATTTTTTTCTCCACATTCCATTTTACTCTGCTGACATTTCCTCGGAAACGCCTTGGATTTGAATATCGGGACCATAGCTTCTCTGACAGAAGGCATATGATCAGCTCAACAGCACCGATGACACTCAAACACACGTGTGTCTGGTTTCAGCAGAGACTCATGGTCTCTAGTACCAACCTAACTTTCAAAGCATCACTTTCCAGTTCCATCATTCTTCTCAACTGCCTCTATTCTGACACATTATTTCAACAAAATGACAACCTTTTTTGTTGCTGCTCAGAGAAAGAAAAAATTAGTATCCACTAAATAAAAATTTGACATCTGAATATCACGTCTTCAAACACAGGCACAATACCAATCATCTTGTGCTCTTGCTCAATTATAAAGATGTCTTCCCCTACCCCTAAGGTTAATTGTGCTACTTGTACTTTTTGTTGTTGTTTTCTTGTGAAAATAATAATTTTATTCTGCTAAACCAAATGACAAGTAGCTCTATAAACGAAAATTCTTTACCAGTTAGCAAATTCTATTTAATTACTGCCTTTAGGAAAGGAGGTGTCAACCCATTTGTTAAAAACTATCTATGGTATTGATTCACAGCAATTCTTCGAAATGTTCTTGGCTCTCCAAATCTCTCTTCCTCCACTTTGTCTTCCTCCTCCTCCTTCTTCTTTGAGCTGCATATACCTGGCTATTTTATTTTAAGTTTACTTTAATTTTTTTGAGAATTTCATACTTAAGTTGTACTTACATTATTCCCATCCCATTTTCTCCCCTCTCTAACTATTCCCATGCCACCCACTTCCTCTCAAATGCACTACTCCTTATACATACACACATCAATATATAAATACAACTTGCTGAATCCATTTAGTGTTGCCCATATGTATATGTGTTTAACGTCAATCACTTGGGATAGGGCTCATAACTGTAGGAGACTGATTTTCCCTCCTAGTGGCCATTAATCACTTGTAGTTCTGCATCTGGGAGTGATATCTTATGAGATTTTCCTCAGTCACACTGGGATGTCAATTGGTTTTGTCATTGTGTATGTCTTATTTAGAGGACTAGACTGTTAAGATTTCATGGGTACAACTCGCACATATATAGAAGATTTTGTCTTACAACAGATGTCCCAGTTCTCAGGCTCCATGATCTTCCCCCAAGCTTGAGATTTAAGGGTGTGTTGTGGATGTATCAACCGGGGATGAGCAGCTAGCTTACAGTCAGATTTCCTCTATATTTTGATCAGTCATAGATTTTTGTATTGGTCTCCATGTTGTTCAAAGAGAAGCTTCTTTGATGAGAGCTACACTCACGTGTGTATATAAGGATAAAGATCAAGTCTGTCTATTCTCAAAGTATCCATTTCCTTTTCTTCTAACCTAACATAAACACTGAACTGTAGCTGAGCATGTGCTTGCCTCAAATCTAGTTTACAACTCCTACCTGCTCCATTCACTTCACTCATTGGAAAGCAATCATCACTATTAGTTTAAATCTTCCTGGCATGATGTAGGCACTCCTGGTATGCATCTTCACAGCAACTCAAATCACCTTTGTCGTCACCCTCATCCCAGTGACTAAGAATTGCTTGTTTCTTCCTGTCACTGTTAAAATGAATTGTTCAGTGAGTCTAGACATGGTGACTTCAGGGCCCATAGCTGTTTTTCTAGCATTTGACATATTGTCCAGCACATAGTGAGTGTTCCACAAATACGTATTGATTTAATTATAGTTAGCTTTAACAGAATGCTTTCCATACATCAGTAAATGGACTAGTATTGTATATAAATATTCATCTTGTTTAATTACAGAAGTTTTATAACACATATATGCTTATTAAGTATTTTATAAAAAGTAAGTTACGAGTAGGGTTAAACAATCTCATAATTTTTTCACATCATCACAATTTGACCTGGAATACACAGCCTGGTGATTTTTATCAAAAGTACAGTCTTAGCTACTACACTATATTCTGTTATAAAAAAGGAAGGGTGAAGAATAAAGTACATTTTGAGTTTGTGTTTCATTTATTTCTAAAGTTCTGTTCATAGAATCAAAATCACAGAACATGATCCAGGTTTGAACTTAAAGAAGACATTGAAAATAAACTGACAAGATTCTTGTCTTCAAAGAAGTGATGCATCTAGGTGCTACAGAAAAATGAAGTCTTTATGCTGACAGTATTTTTGTTTAATGTAGTTTCTTAATAGTTCATTATCCTAAGAAAAGCTTGAAGTAACTCAACTTTAGTTGCTTTGAGGAGGATTCTTTTTTTGCTTTTCTAACTGTGAAATTTTAGAACATTGAACTGATGCTTCCAGCCATAGAGACTAGAGTGCAGGATGGACAGCCTTATGGTTACATGACATTCCTCACATAACTGTATGTTTATTTGTAGAAACAAATGCCCTAGCATATTGTCATGAGACTTAAGATCTCCCCATTGCTTCCAGCACACACACCAGCTGTTGGTTCTTAACTTCCATTATCCAACCACAACTACAGTGATATAGGAGAGGATCTGTTATGCTTGAGGGCGAGGGATGTCTCACAACTTTACTCACTTTCTCTAGTTAACACATGTAAATAGTGTGAACGAAGAGTACTTAGAATCTGAGTACTCACAGGAGAAAAATGCATGAAGTCAGGTCCTTGTTGATTAGTATGCATAGTCACTTACTCAGATACCCTGAAAATTTTAAATCATAATTTAAATGATTATTTTAGGTTTAATAGTATTTGTAGCTGATTTTATCTTTAGAATGTTGTTTTACATCGTCTCTTTTCCTTCCTACATAAGTAAATACTCATTCACTACAGAAAAATTAGAAAAATATACACACAGAAAGTAGAAATAAAAATAACTCATGATTCCAACACTCAGAAAATCATTTTGTTTATATTGTGGTGTTTTTACAGAGTTATCTTGTTCATAAATAAGTGACTATGTGTTTCGTGGTCCCTGTATCATTTGGTAAACTGCTGGTTTTCTTCCATTTGTTTAGTGTGCAACTGGTTTGGAACATAATAATAAAATATATAGATGAACTATGATAAACAGATGACTATTGCTTTAGTAGTAGATGCCCAGAAGTTTCATAAATACCATATTTACTTCTTTCTGACTTAGAATCTTTTATAACAATATAAACTGATTCAAACTTTATAGTCATCATTTAAAGAATATTTCAATAACCATCATTCAAGAAAGCTTACAAAACAAATGAAAAGATAGCTCACTGCCTCTGAAAACTAAATGTATTACTGAAGAAATATGTAATTAAATAAATAAGTGAAGCCCAATGGCTCATAGTTTTTGAGTACTTACATTCATCAAATACACCAGAAACATCCCTATAATTTTGTATAGGCTAAAATTACTGACTATCAAAGGAAAACTGGGTCTAAGTCTTAACATATGAAGGTAAACAATCCAACTAGTCACCCTTCAGTGTCATGACTAGTATGGTAAAGACACAGACCTAACATGTCCAATCGGGGGGAAAAAGAAAGAAACAAACATTCCTTTAATATCCTAAGTAGTTACTCACACCCTGTTTCAGAGGATTTAAAAATAGTTGGTGTGTGAAGGGCATTTGAAGATTTAAGCTTTCCCTGTTGCATGGTTCACTGCTAATATATCTGGGTTATATCTATATTGGCACAAACATAATCAGTGAAATAATGTTTCAAAGATGACATTTTTAATGTGGAAGAGAAAAGTGTGACCTAATGTTAATTACAGATGTCAATTATATTTGTGTTGTTTAGGGAACATTGTGTCATTTCAGTATATTAAAAGATAGGCATCCATAATTTGAAATCATCTTGGCAAGTTACTGTTTATAATGGAAACGACCAGTAGCTGCCATCCACTAATCTCCCAGGGATAGCAGAAAGCTTAGTGGCCCTGAAAATAAATTGTATCATTAGAAAAATAAAAACCTAGAAAAAATATGAATAAGCTGTGGTGACTTGGACTAAAAGAAAAGAAAAAAAAAAGAGCATTGGAAGACTTTCTTGTTATCTTCATACTTAAGTAGGGTGAACATAAAAAAGATGGTGACCAGCTGCTCTCAGAGTGGCAACAGGAAATGGCTTAACTTGCAAGACAAATTTAAGTTGACATAATGTAAGAACTTCTTGACAGCATTGAATTTTAATCACTTAAAATAGGCTCCTAAGGACAGCTGAGGGGAATGTCTTCTCTGAAATTCTGTAACATTACGAGTATGATAAGCATTGTGATTGGCTGCTGGCATTTGAGAAGGGGCCTAACAAGGACAGCTGGTTTTAGGCAGGATTACTGATTGTGACCTCCACATATTCCTGCTCTAGCATTTAGTATTGTGTTCTATAGTCACTCTGAAGGGATTCCAACCAAATAGCTCATTAACACTTTAATTCACTCAATAGTACTAGGTACCTACAGCCTGTTCAATTATATAAGCTGTTGGCATTTATTTATTGGCCCAAAATATATATAGTAATGATATGTTTCTCAGTATAAACCTTTCTTATTAGCTCAAATTTCTTGTTCTGTCCTTTCAAAACATGATATATATGTTTTGAAATATATATGTTGAATATGTATGTATATATTCACCAAATATATAATTTTTTCTTAAACAGTTATCATGTCATTTGGCACCAAAAATTAAAACAACTGTAAGAATAGAAAAGCTGGATATATCCTAACATTGACTAGGGCTCAGATCTCACTGGGTATCCTAGGCCTCTGGATATATCAAGATATATACTATATACTATACATCTATATACTATAAATTTCAAAAGTTGTGTATATGGAAGAAAACTGCAAGGAGATGAAGGGACATTTGGATCATTAGAATCCCATCAGCAAGGAGGGTTGTGTTAGTAGGATCAGTATTTTTCTTTTACTTTAGTCAGATAAATTTCGCCTAACATAGATAAGGTATAGATATGGATGCTATAGATGCAGACAGAAGCAATATAGATAAAGATGATATAGATATAGATATGGAAATGGGGAAAAGAAAGAGAAATTAAAATTGTATATTTTCGCTTAAAGTGTTTTTGAAAGCAAATCTCTCTCAGAGCATGTTCAGGTTAAAGGAAGCCTTATTCACATAGCATAAAAGTGTCTCTAATCATAACCTTGAACTGCTAAGATGAGAAAATGACCAGAAACAGTATCAAGAGCCCCCGCATTTAGGGCAAGAAGTATATAAATATGTGAGCACTGTAGAAAGGAAACTCTGCATCACTTTCCTACCTAATAAAAGAGAATAATTAAGAGACATAGGTATTGACAGTGTCAAAAATGAAGTAATTAAATGAATGAGCTCCAACATTAAGAAATGACAGACATTAGTTGATGATTTAAAAAAAAATGGATACTCTCTTAAAAGGAGATAGAAAATTACACAAGTTCAATTAGAAAGAAGCTGAACCACTCAGTATTTTAAGATTGCCCCTGAAAGCAGTCAGGCTCTCTGATACTCTTCCTTTATATCCTGAAGTCGATTCTTCTGGGCTATTCAGCTTCATCAAACTGTGTCTCCCACTGAGAAGCATCATTAAGTTGGCAGCTCTCCCAATCTTCCACCTGAGAAATGGCCACGGAATTCACAGATTTTCATCCCCCACTGCACTCCCTCATATCCCACAGATTTCAAAGGTTGCTGTGGATATGGAAGACTAATGCAAGGAGACAGGAAGAGATGCTTGGGTCCTCAGATTCCTAACAACAAGCAGGGTTGTGTAAGTAGGATCAATATTTTTCTATGTAATTTAATCAGATGAAATGTGATGAACACAGATATGGACTTTATCAAAAAGTATGCTTTAATTTATTCAATTATACTCATTTGTTTTTAAATGTATCTATATATAGAAAAACATTATACTTTCAATACTAGTGAGGTATAGGACGTTTTCCATTAAAGGTTCTATTTGGCATCCATGGCTAATGCCCTTTAAACTGTATTAAAATGACAAAATTAACATGATAAGATTTATTTTTTTGGATAATTTTGCTTCACTTTATGTGACAGGAATGATTTTGAAAGTCTCCAGTAATTAAAAAGGAAATTTGCATTTTGAAAGTGGCTGTACAAGTTTGTATCCCACCAGCAATGGAGGAATGTTCCCCTTTCTTCACATCCTCTTCAACATACGCTGTCATTTGTATTTTTGATCTTAACCATTCTGACAGGTGAAACCTATTCATCATGCTGGACTGCCTTGCCCAAACTGAATACAGTTTGGGGGAGGTGCTTGGTCTTATAGCAGTTTGATAAGCCATGCTTTGCTGATGCCCAGGGAAGGCCTACTCCTTTCTGAGCAAATAGAGAGGATGGGTGAATTTGGGGTACAAGGGGAGAAGGGTAAGGGAGTGAGAGGAGAGGAAGAGGGAAGGGTGTGGTCAGGATGTAAGGTAAATAAATTAATTAAATTAAAAATTTTTGTTAGCTAAGGTATCTATGTTAATTTATAGGTGGTTATTAAAAGGAAATCTAGTTTAAATTGTCTATCAAATAGAAATATTTTGGGTAAATAAAGGGATATACTATGCAATATTGACATCCTAGGTACATAGTTACTGCATTTTCTTAAGTTAGTACAGACATAAGCACTTTTACACACACGTTTATGACCGTAGTCAGACATTGATTTCATAGTTATCTTCTTGACCTTACTAATTTACCATATTTCTTAGTGTCGATATTCTAGTTAGGCTATTTTGCCTGAGCTGCTTATCAATATGTTAAGGAGTGTTTTATTTTTATTTGCTTTGGTATCACTCTTAATGAACAATGCATAAAATCCTAGGTAGTACATATACTATATTATTTATCCAAAACTCATTTAGCTAAGAATTATACTTCATAAATTAATTCCCTCTCATCAAGATGAAAATTTGGAGAAAATAAAGTATATTTCATTTATTTTTAATGATTTCTAGTATTTCCAAATTGAGTACACTTTCCTTTATCTAAATTTATTGGCATTTCTTATTATATGTTTCAACATTGTAATGTGGAGCTTTTGAAAGTAACAAAAATATATTTTTATGAATTAATAAATAGAAGTAATAATGAATATATTCTAGGTTACTAAAATAAAATAGAATGTTTGGTCTTTGACATGTTGCTACCCTTCTGCTAATGTTTTCTTTTCAATTTTGTCTGAGTCCTGGCTTAAATGTCACTTGTTCTGCGATTCATTCTCTGACCAGTCCCCGTCACCATATAGAGCATTTGTTAATCTCTTACCATTGTGAGTTTAAATTCATAAAAGTCGGGTAAGAAGTGAATTTTGGGATGGTTGCAATTTTATTTATTCCTATCTTCCTTCCAAAACAAAAGCATGTGTTTTAACTAAATGGATAAATATCCAGTAGAAAAATAAAATGAAGAGATTTTTTTGTACTATATTATTGGGGTGGAAGTACATAATCTCCTATTACTTTGAAATACAGTGGCCCACATTGTATATATTTAAATATTATATCATAAATTTTATGTTTATGAAAAGCAAAATTTCTACATAATTGATAGTCCAGCAGATTTTCTACAAACTTTTTACCATCATGAGGATCTTAGTTCAATACTATCTCCAAGAATCATTTAATGTTAAAACATACAAACTAACAAATGCAAGTTCTAGAGGCCCAGATACAAAACATACAATTCCCAGCCAAGCGTAAATTCCATGTGGGACTGGTTCATAGCAACATCTTTGTCATTTAGAGTTGTAAGAGAGTCATTACTATCAACCACTTGTTGCTGGAGGGCTTCTCTCCAGGTTCCCCAAGCCCTGCAGTCCCACAATCCACTTATAAAATAATCACTCAGACGCTTATATCACTTATAAACTGTATGGCCATGGCAGGCTTCTTGCTAACTGTTCTTTTATCTTAAATTAACCCATTTTTATAAATCTATACCTTGCCATGTGACTGGTGGCTTACCAGAGTTGTTACATGCTGCTTGTCCTGGCAGTGGCTGCAGTGTCTCCCTCCTCAGCCTTCGGCTTCCCAGAATTCTCCTCTCTCCTTGTCCCACCTACTTCCTGACTGGCAACCTACTTCCTTCCTGGTCACTGGCCATCAGTGTTTTATTTATATAGAGCAATATCCACAGCAACCACTGATATCAATTTCAATCACATTTGTGATTAAAATAATTACAGTTATCTCACCCACAAATCTCTGTAAACACATGCAAGCATTTGAAAACATGAGAAGTATTCTGATGGGGATAGAAATTGTGAATGTCTAAAATGTACTACTTGCTCACTTTCTAAGACCTCATTGAATAAATTATTATGTAATAAAGATATTTCTAATAGAATTTCCCACATATTACATAGCTTTCCCACAGTGAGAGTCAGTTTTTCATTTTTAAATTTTATGATCATCATTTGAATGAGATCTAGTCAAAACACATTCAAAGCAAGGTAGCTCAAAGGATATCTGTTTTCATAAAGCCATATCCTGGAGTACAGTGTTTCTTCAGGACTTGATAATCAGCAAACTACACAACTTTCTGTGTCTAGCTAATTTTGGGAGACTTAATTTTGAAAATAAAGAAGTTGCCTTGCTTATCAAATGAAGAGTTACCTCAAATTCACTCACCTGTTATCAGGCTAGGCTTCTGAAAATCCCTTATGTACATGCAGGTTCCTGGGCTGTTTGTGGAACAGAGTTTTTGTACATCCTACAATAAGAGCAGTGCTCTGGCCAACAGAGTTTGGAGAGCACTGAAGTCAGTAGGCTCTATATTCCTTTTCCAGATCTGTTATCAGATATTTGTTTAGGTATGCTCCTTAGAGGCCAGAAAACACAATGGATCTAATCAACTCAATTTCTGAATCCATCATCCCACTTCAAGACAAGACATTTAAAATTTTATGTCTTTTAAAAATATTGGGAATCTGTCTAATATTTTATTCAAGATCAAAAAAGTTTGACAGTTTAAAATAAACAACCAATGTCTGTAAATATTGTCTTTCAAAATCATTCAGCAAGATTGTGTTTGCTGTCACAGCAGCCAGTTTACTTTTATATTATTCTGCCCACAAGGAGCATGTGTACTTTAGATATGAAGTTATCATATTAAAAATTTTATGTTCAAATACTTGCTTATAAATAGAATATTCATTCATTATTGCATTGCATATTAAGTTGATGATGGTTGTTTGATCCATTTTAACCTTTTGATAAGAATATCTTAGTATCTTAGTATTATGACAATAATGGATTGGACAAAATGTTGCATATATCATGCATTTCAATAATAGATTTATTATTAAATCATTCTTTGTGCGTTACAACTGTGAGACACTAACACACAGGAGAATTTCTCTTATATCACACATTTCAATAATAGATGTATTATTAAATCATTATTTGTGGGTTACAGTTGTAAGACACTAACACACTGGAGAATTTCTCTGCATAGGTTGCAAGTGAAAAAATGTAAACTTATCAAAGACTGTAAAATGAATAATACACCAAATAACAGTTATTTTTAATGTCAAACTGTTAATTAAAACAGAAAAACCAAATAACAGTGTTCTAACTAATAAGGAAGAATGGAAAACACAGCAACTGGACTGGACAGGGCGTATTATAATGTGCTTCTGTGTCTTGAGACCTTATCGCCATCTAGGTCTCAGAAAACTCTCATGAAAAATGACCTGGCTCATCTGATGAAAGGGGAGTCTGGGGAGTGGGAGGCAAAGGACAAATGTGCTGCTGTGGGAACTGTCTGGGAGTAAATATAAAAAGTGCAATTGTATCACCTTCATGGGTAAAAATAAGTATCCTGGAGATGACAAACACTAATGATAACTAATCATAGTGGGACTGACTAAATGAAAATCAAAAGCAGAATAAGAAGATAGTAAAGACTAAATGAGCAGACAGAAATCCATTATACATACACTTCCTTATCTCTAATATTTACTCCAAGGCATATAAGCTTGTCTTTATACTAGACATACATGCTATGCCTTATCTCTACTAATAGAACTCATCAACAACACAAATTTCAGTAGACTTGCACTCAGCCTAAGAAATGAAGTACTGCTACCAAATCACCAGCTTCATTGAACACTTCTGAATAAATCCATGTGCACACTGGAAATGCAAGCATCTCCCTTCTTCCTATAATAAAGTGATCAAAAATGCCTTTAGTGAAATCAATAGTCTTCAAATTGATGTGTGAACAATGACAAATAAAAAGCACAATGCAGTTTCTTGTCATTTCAACCAAATAAGGAAATTCAACACTGATTAAAGTGGTTGCAGGTTACAAAAATGAGTTATAAAACAGTATATAAAGCTGATTGTTTTTCTAGTTCTAATCCTGCCTTAGATTTATTTTTGGTTTCGGTTGTGCATAAAATATATTCAATAATGAAAGTGAAAATTTAAAGGAAAGCTTTACAGCTTCCATTCCAAATGACTATTCTAATTGTATAGAAATTTATTGAATTGCATACACTTTGGATCTGGTTAACTTTTATATGTGATGCTTTTATTTAAGTTTTATGATAAAGTTTATAGAACTAAAAGCATTTAAACTTGGTATTTATATGCAGAATTAACATATTTATCTCCAAGGTTTTGACAATAATTATACTCAAAGAGTCTTGCTTTAAAGAATTAACAGTTATGACTTTAAAATTAATAGCAAATTTATACTTAAGGTGTTATAAGTGGTATCTGGCCCAAGCAGTACCCTCAAATAACACAGACTAAATTTGTATTCCTCTCTTTTTTCATTTCTTTTAGATCTAGCCAATTAGAATCCTTGGCTTCTGTATCCATGAAATACTAAAGAAAGAATGAAATCCACCCTAAGAAGTGGGACTATAAGACAAGAGGCATATGCCATTGCTATAATCCAGTCTTTGTGATAATTATTTAATTAATTTATTTATAATACAGTTTATGATAATTGATTTGAATTAGGATGGTCTGCAGTTGATTGATACTACTACCAACACCAGAACAATAAACCATTAGTCAAAGTCTGCCTATCATATGAGAAGAGGCCTGTCTCTTCTACATTTAGAAAATTCTATAACTTAAAAATGACAGAAAAATATTTCCAACCAACCAGACATTATGTCTCATGTCTGTAGTCCTAGTTACCAAGAGCCTAAGGCAACATGATTATATGAGCTTATGAGTTTGAGAGCATCCTGGGGAAACAGTAATGCCACATCCCTTCATCCCTCAACAAAAACAAACAAATAAAAACAGAAAGAAAGAATTCCAGTCTAAATCTAAGTGGTTCTATACATATAATTACAAGTTTATAGCAAATTAAACAATAAAAAAGCATTTAATTTCATAATGTGATCATACAGATATAGTAAGATGAATACAGAATGTAAATCTGTAAGATATAATAAAGGCTAGAAACAAAAATGGGAAAGAATTTTTTTCAATTTGGACAAAATTAAGAGGTGTATAAACTAAGATCAATTTTTTTGCTCTAATTAAACATCCTATTGTAAAGCATACCTATGGAAAATGAAATGTTGATAGCATGTTCAATAATTTTAATAATTAAAAAGTATGTGTGGCTTAAAAAGCAGTGGCTAAAATAATGTGATATATACACGAATTAAATTCCTTAAAAAAACAAATTTAATGTATCTGGAAGTTTTTCTGTGTCCCACCCAGCCACACAGTCCCTCAGCTGCTTATAAAATAACTATTCAGAAGCTTATATTAATTATAATTGCTCAGCCATTAGCTCAGGCTTATTACTGACTAGCTCTTACTCTTAAATTAACCCATAATTCTTATTTATGTTTAGCCACATACCTTTTCTCAGTTCTGCCTTGACATTTTGCTTCCTCTATGTCTGGCTGGTGACTCCTGACTCAGTCCTTCCTCGGGAATTCCCAGAAATCTCATTTGCTTGCCCCACCTATACTTTCTACCTGGCTACTGGCCAATCAGAATGTTATTTATCGCCCAATCAAAGCAACACATATTCACAGTACACCTTCCTATGGGTCCTGCATGTCCAATCAATACAACATTTTGTCAAGCAGTCCAGGCAAGAACAGTTTCTTGCCCAAATGGCTATTTTTTGCCAAGAAGATAAACTCCATATGGAGTGTCTTGGACACCGATCTTCCTCTTTGAAGTAAATTTAAATTTAAATGAGCTACAAAAACATAATACCTTAAATGAGAGTAGAAATATATATATATATATATATATATATAATATATATACAGTATAACAAAATTAACTTTAAATTTGTAATAAACTAAAATCTATAGCAATTTAAAACATTTTACACAAGTTGTTGCTCTGCAAAGTAGGTTCAATAATCTATCCTTTCATCCTATCATATTTATACTATCCCCTTTTCTTCCTTAGAAGGAGACTGCAATTTTAATCAACCCCCTTCAAATAAAAATAAACATTCATAAACAATACTTTGGAAATTTGGGCATAGCTTCTCATACTACTTCCTTCTGATAGGGATGCCTGTAGTCTTATGGGGACACAAAGAAAATTTTAAGGTTATGGTCAAGTTCTGACTGGAGTAGTCTGTGAGCCTATATTCTCTGAGCCAGTTGCTTTGAAGCTGTTCTGGATGTTGGATCATCTGGAGACCTCTCAGTGTGTCTTGGCTGATCAAACCTGATGTATCTTAACCTGGAACAAATCCATAGCCTCTTGCTTCTTGTGGAAACAAAGCAGAGCCTCCTTTACAAAGCAACATATCCTTAGATCCAAATTTTGAAGTTGATACCTTTAAAATATACATATTGGTTTACCTGAGTAGCCTTTATAATTAAATGTCTTTCTGCAGTTAAAAATCCCAAAGACAATATAATCCAGACTCTTTGTGTGATTTTCATCTTTATGTGGCTTATTTTTCATATTACTTTTACTTTGCCTTTAAAGACTATTTTTCAAAACTTTCTATTTCTTTATATAACTGTCTATTCTCCTTTCTCTCTCTTCCAAGCCAATGTGCATTTTTACACATAATGTAAACCAGTTAGAGGTTTATTTCATCTGAATCTGTCTTTTTGTGAATCAATTGCTTTAAACTGCAGAATGACTAGAACTGAAATGGAAGCTTTGGCTGCTGGCTCCACCCACCTCATCTTTCCAACATGGCAGAACTATGTTTACAACTAGCTCTGAGGGAACCATGCTCATCACTGACTCTGTGAAGCAGTAGGTCTATGCTTCCATCCAGCAACCTGTAGCTCAGAAACCTTTATTTTTTTTGTGTGTGTGCTAGCAAAATCTAAAAAGCTAAATCCAGCATATAGTGTGCTGTGAAGCTTAGAGACACCACTGTGTACTGTGGCAGTAATCTGCCCTGTCATTTATCTCATGGGGGCTGATGGCCAGTTCCATCTCACAGGCAGCTGTCAGGAGATGAGTCTACTGGCATGAGACTGTGAAACTAAGAAGCCTAGTGTAGCTCTGTATCCATGCATTCAGAATCTTTAAGCTTTTTTAGGTATATGTGGCTCAATGTCCAATGGTGAGTGCCAAATGTAGCTGGAAGGTTTTCTGTTGATAATGCAAGTTAGGATAGAAAGTGAATTAGGTACATTTTGGACTCACCAAAATAGGATTGATAATGGAATATTTTCACTGAATTTGTCAAATGCAAATGGATAGACATTGTTGATGTATTTATTGCTTGTATATATTGTATATAGTTATTGTACTTATTGTATATAGCTTTTCTTATATTAGCTATAACTTTTTATTTTTTTATTTTTATTAGACAAAAAAGGGGGAAATGTGGTGATGTATTGTATCCACCAATATACAATACACTGTGTCTCCCAATAAAATTTATTCGAGGATCAGCGGAAAAGGTCAGACAACAGTAGTACACACCTTTAATCCTGTCACTTGACAGGCAAGGATCTGTCTGGATCTCTGTGAGTTTGAGGCCACACTGGGAACAGAGCCAGGTGTGGTAGCACATGCCTTAAATTCCAACACTAGTTACCTATGGAGGTCTGTATTGACAGACAGGAGGTGACAGAGTTGGGCATGAAGAAGAAGTGATGTAGCTGGACAAAGAGAGCAAATCAGATGGCAGAACAGCAAGGTATATAGGTGTGGGTAGACAGGAAGTACTTTGCTCTTTGGAAGCTGCAGAGTTGGTGAGGTAAGGTTAGCTGTGTCTTTCCCTATTTCCCTGGGCTCTCAGATTTCACTCCTATATCTGGCTCCATGTTTTTTATTTAATAAGACTGTTTAGAAATTTGCCTACAATTTAATCACTGTTACCAGAAAAAAATTAAGGTATGACATGCTTTACTTTAATATTTATTTTTCTGTATTATTTTGATTGAAATTAGATTCTCCTCTCATAAAATACATCCAGACCGCAGTTTCCCCTCCCCTTATTTCTCTCAGTTCCTCCCCACCTTCCATTTTTATTTAAATCTTTTAATTAAAAAAATTGTGTCTATGAGTGTTTTGTCTACATGTGTATGAACCATGTGTGTGCCGTGCCCACAGAGGTCAGAAGAGACCACTGGGTCTCCTGAAATTGGTTCTGAGAAGTTTTTGGGGAACTGAGAACATAATCCAGGTCCTATGCAATAGAAGCAAGTGCTCCTAACTGCTGGGTTATCTATCCAACTCCTATACTTAAATCATATTTTTTTTGAGACAGGGTTTCTCTGTGTAGTTTTGGTGCCTGTCCTGGGTCTCACTCTGTAGACCAGGCTGGCCTTGAACTCACAGAGATCCTCCTGGCTCTGCCTCCCGAGTGCTGGGATTAAAGACGTGTGCTACCACTGCCTGGCTAAATCATAATTTCTACGATATGTAAACTGAAGTTTATATTTCACATGTTGAAATGTTATCTATTATTTGCTTTAAAACAATTTTTTGATGTGTTTAAGATTAAATAAGACTGTGTGAGTATTTATATTAGATTATGAATAATGTGTTCATCGTATTCTTCCTCTGGTTTAATATTTTTCATAACAAAAATTTAAAGAATACATAGTGATGGTTGCAATGTGTCTGTGTGCTACTTTTTATGAATAATGAATAGATAAATTTGGAATTTCTATCCTGCAAAAGAATTAACTGCTCTCTACAAGTTTCCTTTTTAAAAATGTCATTATCCTTAACAAAGCTACATATAATTTGATTTACAGAATAGATAATAAAGACACTATTCCCGGGACTGGAGAGAAGATTTGGCAGTGCTGCTCCTGCAGGGGATCCTACTTCAGTTCTAAGCATCCTTGTTGGATGTTCATGACTGCCAGTAATTCCATATTCTGTAGTCTCTGACTCCTCTGGCCTTTGAAGGCACCTGCACTCAGGTGTGCACACTACTACACAGACACACACAGGTACAAAGACAAACACACATACACACACACACACTTAAATCATTTTTTAAACACACTAGGACTGAGGAATATTAGTTTATAGGACCTATGTGCAAATTACAGAAGATGAAATTTGTGTTACTAATAGAAATTTTAATAAGCCACACACCACAATACATCTTGATAGACTGATTAATCTTCCTCTGAGTTCAAAAGCTAAGAGAGTACTGGTTGTTACATTTCAATCCATAATTTTATTAAAGCTTAGCTCTCAAAGAAAAGGAAGAAAAAGAAAATTTAAAATCCAAGAAATCAGGAAGGAAAACTTGAGACTATTAATTTCAGTAATACATATGTTTTCATGGAAAGTCCAAATAACCTGTTATTATTAAGTAGACTTTACCAAAGACACCACATAAAAACATTGGTGTTCAAATTCAATTTTATTCATGGCTGCTGAAAGGACACAATTAGAAAATTAATTTTAAAATTATATTGTTTATAACATAAAAATCCTAGAAGTAAATTTAAGGAATAATACCCATTAATGTTACAGTGAAACAAAGAAACATTTTGAGGGCTAGCCTGTAACTTGACAGCTGATATCCTGTCAAGTAAATAATGCAGGACCAGGGTTCCATCTTCAACATCACTACATACACACACACACACACAGAGAGAGAGAGAGAGAGAGAGACAGACAGACAGACAGACAGACAAAGAGAGATACTCAGAGACAGAGATGGAAAGTGACAGAGACAGACAGACAGAGAAATAGAAAAATTTCAAAACTAATAAGAAAAACCATGTTCATGGATAAGAGTACTAGATTCAATATTATTGAGAGTCCAGTCCACCAAATGAATGTAGCCAGTATACTCACAATCAGTAATTCATAGGACATCATTTTAAAAACTAGCAGGACATGCTTGTAATCACAGAGTTTGAAGAACTGATGCAGGTGCATCCCAGGAATTTGAGACCGTCCTTTGTCACACGAGGAGACACCATTTCAAACAATACACTTTAAAAGTCATTTAAAATATACATGAAAATGCAAATACTATCCAAACCAACATTAAAAAAGAAAGTGTTAAATTTGGGGAGCAGTCATTAAGAGATGTACAGATATTACAAATAACTATAATTAAAAATAGAATAGCATGGGATTATGCACAAAAAATGCTCATAAAACATAAGAAGTCAAGAAATTAATCTGACTGTATAGTGAGCAGTTTATGATGAAAGTGGAATTGTAGGATAGTGAGTGAAGGACTTTTCTTTAGTAAATGGGGCTGGGTTAATTAGATAGGCATGATCTCTTGCCTCAGACCATACTAAAAATCTATCCTTGGGGCTCAACAAGTAAGAGTGTGCACTACTCTTGCAGAAGACCCAAGTTTGGTTCCCAGCATCCATATTGGGTAGCTTACAACCACCCACCTGTAACTGCATCTAAGGGCATCCAAAATGCTTAGCTGGCTTCCAGAGGTACCTGCCCTCCCTTGCTCATACCCATGCAAATAAGCACACACATACAAATAATTGAAATAAAATAAATCTTTTTTAAACATTGGATGTTAAATAATAAATAAATGAGTACTTTAGTAGAAAGAACCATGATCTCATAGCAAACACAACACCAATAGCATGAATCACAAATGTAAAAATTGATTAATTTGCCTACATTATATTTAATAACTGACAAGGCTGAACCCAAAGGTTACATATCCAAAAAGTAATTTCAGTGGGAGAGGAAATGTTTCAGTGGAGCTGCCTGCAGGTTATGTAAGGAACTGTAGGCTGAAGCTTTCAGAGGCAACTCTCTGTGGCTCACTCATACCTATACTTTTGCATGTAGCCACAATAAGCATATTGCTATGCCAAGCTAGTCTTTGTTGGAATAGTTCCTTTGTTCTGGAGTGAACAGACATTGGTTCGCTATTTCCAGGAAAAAGGTCATGCAACTGAAGGTATTTGGAGGTATGTTTGAATTCTGAACACATTAATACCTCAAACCCAGAAATTCCTTCCACTGGACATACACACCAAAAATAATACAAGAATATTAATACATAGCAGCACTGTTCATAGTAGAACCAAAGAGGCAATATGTATAGACACGGTAGAATAGAGAAATAAACAATGACACATTCTAACAGCAAAGAAAAATAAAAATAAAGTAATCTCAAATATAGTTAGTGGGAAAAAAAAGCATGCACTGTGTGTGTGTGTGTGTGTGTGTGTGTGTGTGTGTGTGTGTGTACACTTGAACGTATGTAAAATGGTCCGTCTTTATAAATTTTTAAATTTCAGATATAGGCATGATGAACACATGGTAGTTGGCAACATATAATCACTAGAGAAGAGTCTCAATGAGGGAAGTTTTGTATCAGGTTCGGCTGCTCAGTAATCTATGGGAGATTGTCTTGATTCCATAAATTGATGCAGGAAGATCCAGTCCACTGAGGACAGCACCATTCCCAGGGTTTGGGACCCGGACTCTATAATAGTGGAGAAGGTGTACTGAGTAATAAGCATTCATGCATTCATTTCTCTCTGTTCTTGCCTATAGATGTGATATGACTAAGGGCCTGTACCCTTGACTTCTTTACTGTGATGGATTGTGACCTGGAATTGGAATTGTGAGCTAAAATGAACCTTACCTAAGTTGTTTACAGTCAGGACATTTTGTCACAGCAGCAGAAATTAAACTAGGACAACATCAGCAGTCAGGACAGGGTGTTAACTGAAGATTGGTAGTGATCAGTGAAACATCAGCAGTCAGGATAGGGTGTTAACTGAAGATTGGTAGTGATCAGTGAAATATCAGCAGTCAGGACAGGGTTTTAACTGAAGATTGATAGTGATCAGTGACACTGAACAACTGTATTAAGCCATTTAACTTTGCTCAAAAGAAATCCACAGGGCTGAAGAGATGGTCCAGTGGTCAAGAGTAATGGCAGCTCTTTGCAAAGACCCAGGTTTGATTCCCATCACCCACATAGCATTTCACAAACTGACTGTAATTCCAAGTCCAGGAGATCTGACACTTTCTATTCACTATAGACACTAGAAACACATGTTACATACAGATACACATGCAGGCAACATAAGCCTACATGTGAAATAGTGAGGAAAATTAAAAAAACACGATCTGTATACTTATTATTTATGCATTTCTGCTATGTATTTTAAACTTGAATGCAAAGCTGATGCTTTATAATAGAAGTGATGTTTTTGCAGGATCACTGCCCATCGCTCTGTACAGTCATTATTCTACTTGTTTGAGGCACTCTAGAAGAACTATACAATTGAAAAAAAAAAAACAAGCCTCATTTGAATCACAAATATAAATCTACAGCTAGTTGTGGGAAATAGAAATAATCCTCTGTAATTCACTGGAAGGAAATATAAATACATATGTGACTATACATATGTGACTTAAGGAATCAGAGGTAGCCTATCATATGTATTTTAAATTTAGATATCCATTTCTTACATTACATCACTATCAATTAAATAGAAAATTATTTTTTACATTATTTTACTTTTATATCATTATTTACTTATTTATTCTACTAAACTTATACCTGAATACTTTGTTTTTTCTGTGACTATGTTTGTCTTCTGAGACTATGTCCATTGATCACAATACACAAAAAGCTCTGATTACCTATCCATGAAGCAAAAAGATTCCCCTGGACAAAGAATTTGGGGAGGTGAGGTAGGCCTATCCTTGTGCAGACAACTCCATAGCCATCAGTGGTTGACCTCTTTGCTGAGTATAAGGTCAAGGCCTGCATTGATACATCAGTGAATTCACTTTGCATATAGCTGCCCATCTGAAGCTGGTCCTGTCACCAATCAGTTTCATATCTGATCAGAGAGCTGGCATCTAGGTGCAGATCAGAATGAAGCACCAATTCCACGCAGTCTCAGCAGTGGAAGTTGATACATTCAACACACAGGTGTTCTGGCAATGATTACTTTCTCACTGGTCCCTGCCTTCAAAATTCTTTAGGATTGGCATTTAAATGCATGCTACTCCCACATGAATTTGTTTAATTCAGCAATAAACATAAAATTCTGCAGGTAGAGGCATTAGACAAAGACAGTACTTCACACATTCAGGTTATAATTGCAGTATCATTACCTAAGCAGTTATCTGTCCCATGTCACTTTAACAAGGAACTCAAAAGACAGCACTTAATCCTGTTTTTCACTTTTGTTGATGTTTTGTCAGTGGCTTTTGCTTAGCATTGCTTTAGGGAACATTTTAATAAATATGTATTTTTCTTAAGAGTAATAAATAAAAGGCAATGTTCCAAGCCACAAACAAAAACCAACCATTTAGTTGTCCCACTATATTTGATGTTTTGTTTTACCTATATACATTTTACAAATTAGCATATGTAACATGCAAGATGAATATTAGATACATACCCTAATTTATCTCTTAGACATTATTCATAGCTATTCCTTTTTATGAGAAAGTCTTGTGGATATAATTTTTTTCAACTTTATTTTAAGAAGTAGTCTTATTCAATAGCCAATCCAGGCTTGGAATTCAGGTGGGCCTATGTTTTTCAGGTGGGTCTCAAACTCATGACCATCCAACTGCCTGAACTTCCCAGGTGCTTGGATTATAGGCATGAGCCACCATACCCGGCTAAAAGAAAAATTTCATTCCTCTCTTTAAATTTTCCTAAAATGTGTGATACTTAAGTGATACAGAAGTGTATAAATGACATTTGTTTATTCCAGTAAGTGGGCAGTTTGATTTCCCAGGGGGCAAGCAGTAAGTGTAAGGAGGAAGTATGGCAAGGCTTTGTGGGAATAGTTTGAACCTTTAAGAAATTTAGACAGCTTGGAAGTTAAATAAGGTTCAAGTTGTTTTTTATTTCGAATGTCTAAACTGCTTTGTCTTCCTCAGAGAAGTGTCTCACAGGCAAGTGTGGATGGGCTTCCCGTGTGTGGCGTGCTTAACTAAATGGTAGCTCCACTTGAAAGTATCATGCTTTGTGAGCACAACTTGTCTGTAGACCTGGTAAAGGTGGTCAAAGCTAAATCATTCCTAAATTATATCTGAATCATTAGATAATTGTTAATTTTTGTAAGTGATATTGGGGCATTTTATAGCCTAGCTGAAAAAGATGTAAGCTATGTTTGTTTAAAAGAATGAGTTTAAAATATTTTCCATACAGAATATATATATTACATACAGTAATATATATATACATATACATATATACACACACACATATATATAAACATACAGAAAAAGAAAAGTGTAGTAATGTTAGCATAGTGAATCTTTGTAACATGAATCTTTTTCTCATTTCTTTTTTTTATTATTAAGACTTTTTTTATTCATTTTACATACCAATCACAGATCCCCCTCTTCCCTCCTCCTGCCCCTCTAGCCTCCCCCCCCCCATCGTAAAAGGTCTTATAACAACAACAAAACCCAGAGCCAGATATTGGTGTGAAAGGTGAAAGAGCAGAGAACAAGGCAGCCATGTTCTTACCTCTACAAAATCCTCAACCGAGAGAGAGAGAGAGAGAGAGAGAGAGAGAGAGAGAGAGAGAGAGAGAGAGTTCAGAGGCTGGAAATTCCTCCTGCCCAGCCATGTGATCCCATTTCTCTCTCACCTGCAGCCCTGCAACCACTCAGACCCAAGTAAACACACAGAGGCTTATATTATTTACAAACTGTATGGTCTGTATCAGACCTCTTGCCAGCTTGCTCTTATCACCTAACTCATTTCAATTAATCTGTAAGTTGCCACATGGCTGTGGCATTTTACTGTTCCTTAGGTAGCAGCTGGTATCTCTCTCATCCCTGACTTTCTTCTTCCTGTCTCTCTCTTGGATTTCCTGGCTGGCTATAACCTGACTCGCCATAGGCCAGAGAAGCTTCTTTATTAACCAATCATAGCAATACATACTTACTGCATATAGAAAGACATCCCACAGCAGAGTTCCTGTTTCCTGTTTTATATACCTTTATCTGCCCTGCCATCTTACTTCCTGGGATTAAAGGCATGAGTGCTTCCCAAGCAAAGGCATGGGATCTCAAGTTTGGGATTAAAGGTGTGTGCCACCAGGCCTCTGTTACCAGTGTGGCCTTGAACTCACAGAGATACAGAAAGATCTCTGTCTCCTGAGTGATAGGATTAAGGGTGTGTGCCATCACTGTCTGGCCTCTATGTCTAATATAGTGGCTAACTCTGTCCTCTTATCCTCAGATAAGTTTTATTGAGGTGCACAATATATCACCATAAATCGTGGTCCATTTGTCATCATTGATGGCCCATAAGAAGAGGAACTATGCAATACAAGGCTAACATTTTTTATTAAGGAAGCAAGGAAAACAGAATGAATTCTCACATCTCTGTCTTATTAAGCTAGCATATAAACATAGGGCCTTACATGTGGGAGGCAAAGGCTCTACCACTGGGCTGTACCCTCAAGCCTCACATGAAGTTTTGAAGTAAATGACCTTTATTAGGAGTTCTTTCACAAAGTGTTACTATAAAACTATAGATAAAAGCTTTGGTAAGAAATATTAGCTATTATATAACCTGTAGTTTCTGATACTTGACTTTACTATGTTAATTGTCACAACCCTGTAAGGTAGCTATGATAGTTATCCAACATTTTATAGAAAAGACAACCAAAATAGACACATTACTCTCAAACATGTGACAATTAGGTAAGAAAGTAAGGCTGACTCAATAGTATAAACTCTATGAAAAGTAGGGGGAAAAAACATAAAAGCATCAGCAATGCAACCAACCACACAAATACTGATATAGAAATATCTAGGTCTACATAAATTTATCTCTGTAAATATCATCAGGTTAATGATATTTATGTTATTTTAAAAAGATCATATTTGCTTATATATTCCTTCTATTCTCAATTATCATGACTCTACTGGGAAGTGCTATTTAGCCAAACTTTATACAATCAATATACTGTAATTCCCAACTGAAAAGTCAGCCTGTTCAAGGAGATGACATTGTTACTTTTGTACCTCAGTTTTCATTGATTTATTAATGAGAACAAGAATTGTTATCTCAAAACAAGATGGATTCTTTTTGGTGCATTGGCTCTCCTGAGTCCATGAAATGTCATTTCACCAGTTTTAATGTAGACAGTCTAGGAGCAGTATCTAACCAAGAACCATAAGGGGTGCTTTTTCCTCCTTGAATATTTCTGCTTCTCCCAGACATTGACAACATCCTCTCCAGAGTCATGGCCCTCCCAAGAATGCTGTACTCTTAATATTTAATATATATTTAAGTACTGCTTCTTGTATGTTCAGATGTAGTACATTTAGTACCACATGAACAAAGTATACTTAAAACATTTAATAACCTCTTAAGCCAGATGTTACCACACATTGCTTTATAATTTGAATCTTTCAAGTACAATGTGGTGGTAAAAAAAACAATTCACAGCCTGTTGACCTTGGCTCAAATTGTCAAACTTGCAGCTTGAAAGCAGCCATTGAAAGAAACATCCAGGACATAGGAGCAACTATGATGCTGAAAAAAAGACATGAGAAAGTTCAATTGGTATGATGTGTGTCTTGAAGGCAGATCTTTTTTATATTTTAAAATAGTTTCACTAGTATAGAATTGATGTTAGTGAAAATAATTTTATGAGATGAAGCATGCCAATATTTTACACTTAATAAACATGCATAAATGTACCTTGGCTTAACGCTTGGATTATTTGTTTGTAGGAATGTCTATGTGTTTTGTAGTAAAGCTAACGTTCATAAAATCATGTTAAGGGTAGAGACACACAAATTAAGATAAAACCTTGGAGAAGTTGATGTTGCTATTTTTAAATTTTTATTTTTAAAGATTTTTATTTATTTATTATGTATACAGCATGTATGACTGCAGGCCAGAAGAGGGTACCAGATCTCATCACAGGTGGTTGTGAGCCACCATGTGGTTTCTGGGAATTGAACGCAGGACCTCTAGAAGAGCACTCAGTGCTCTTAACCTCTGAGCCATCTCTCCAGCTTTATTTTGATTGTAGCAACATTGGATATTGAATCCAATGCTGATGATATAAAGGATTTCAACAAAGGAAGATATAGTCACTACATTTCCAATTAGACCTCCCTCGAGAAAAACTGGGGCAGAAAAATCATAGTTTGTTCAAGTATCATGGACTTCTGCCAAGTCACCAAAGTTCACTACAGAACTATGACAGTGATTATGTGAACTTACTAATCTCTTCCCCTCTTCTGGCTAGAGATCAGTTCAATGATTGCCATACTTGATCAGCCATTTGGATGTTCTCAAGAGTCTGCTGATACTTATCTGGGTCTTCCTTTCTAAATGTTTAAGATTTTATCTGAATATATAGTCACACACCCCCTATTAGCTTGGAACAGAAGCAGCTATGTCAGGGCAGATGTATGGAGGAAAACTAATAATATCCCCCATGGACCTTTGAAGTCTGACATCATTGTCCCAGAAAATACTTCAACATGAATTCAGAGGCATGTGTCCTGGTAGGTACAATCCCTCCCTGCTGAATGGGTTCAGGGCAGAAACTACATCCTATGCATTGATAGTTACATTTCTTTTCATTTTTTTTATTAAGGAATTTTTTTATTCATTTTACATACCAACCACAGATCCTTATATTTCTTGGCCAACCAAGTACTGAATGATATTTTTCTCCTTTTTATGTATCATCTCACATCTAGTCATAATCCCTTACATCAGAATTTTACCTTCTTTGCTGACTGCCATTTCTGTCAGAAATCTAGTAAAAATGCCCATGCTTAGTATCAGTCCTCTATGATCTTCCAATTGTGCATGTCCAAAAAAAACTCCATGGCATATGGATAGGAGATAGAAGCAGAGAGACTTGAAATGGACAGAAATTCCATTAAGACAGATGTTCTCACTCCAAAAACATCTGTAACAAAGAAGGAACTAGATGACAATCCCCATGTTAAAACAGATGTCTGGATAAATGTCCTCACCTTCTTCTGAGTTACCGTCTTTCTTGTTACCATTACCCATTGTTCTTCTGCACTGTCTTCATTTCTTCTGTGTTAATAAGTATCTGTTACAATTTAATCTGCCACTTGTACAGAAAACAGAAAAATAATATCAGATGCTAGGTGAGTTCAGATTGTCACTTTGATTACAAAGTACTTTGTCATTTATGTCACTGGAAATTCTTGTTAATTATTGTTTATAGTTCTTAAAAGTTATCCCAATAACTATGGAATATAAAAAAGGAACATAGCTTATTGGATGCCAGTCACTGATTTGTCCTTGTGCCTTGATCAGGCTTTACTTCCATCCTTTTTCTCTGTCTGTCTGTCTGTCTGTCTGTCTGTCTATCTGTCTCAGCTCCTCTTTTGCTGGAAAACAAGATTACAGGATGAAAAGATGAGAATGATTATATTTACCATGTAATTTTGGATATTTAGAACAACCTTTTTATGAGAAATATGATCACACAGGGATGAGGAACCTCAATGAACTACTCTCTCTATGTAATGCTCTAAAGTACCCAAATCCTAGAAATCCAAGGCACCCCATTTTTTGCAGATGAGCATCTCACTTTTTTCAGTGTGGATTCCATCCTCCTTTTCCTACAGGTGGTGAAAAATTTACAGTGAGTAATTGCCTGTCTTAAACCAGGATGTGCAGAAATCAAGTGCAGAATCAAAAATTGGACACAAATATCCTGACCCCTCACCTTTCCCTCAATCCACTGCACTAATTTCCTCCTTGGACTGTGGTAGCAGTAGTAGGCATAGCCAGATGCCAAGAACCTGTTCCTTGTGTCATCAGGAAATAAATTTCACGGGTAAGGGAGCTCAGCTAGCGACTGATTGCAAAGCACTTTGAAAATGGAAAACCAAATACAGCGTAAGCGCTAGTTTCTGCTATCATTCAGAAGGGAAGAAACCAAGTGCAGGGCTATCATTATGATTATTTGTAACTGGGATACAAAAGAATTTGGCAAGAAAAGCAGGAAAGGCCATAAGTAATAGGACTGAAGAAAATGAAGAAGTTTCACTAAGGACCTTAGCTTTATTTTGTAAGGCATCAGACCCACAGCCTATCTTGAGACCTTGATTATATTAATAGTTTTGAAACAATCTGATTCTTAAATATTATATTAGTTACTTTCCTGTTACTGTAACAAAACACCATGAGACCACTTAAGAAAGAGAGTTTATTGTGGCTCACTGTCCCAGAGAATTAGAATCTGTAATGGAGGGACAATAGAGCAGCATATATCAGGCATGGAACCAGGAAACAGGAGGCTGAGATTTCACATCTTGAACTGTAAGTACAAAGCTGGAAACAGTAGATGGATTTTAGCTCTCAAAGCTCACCTCTGGTGACATACTTCCTTCATCAATGCTACACATCCTAACCTTCCCAAACAGTGGTACCAACTAGAGACCAAATATTCATATATGGGAACCTGTAGGAAGCATTATTATTCAAACTAATATATATATAGATATAGATATAGATATAGATATAGATATAGATATAGATATAAAGAGTATATCAAAACAATGATGCCTATATATGCAGTATATATTTCTCATGCCACTCTGTAAATAAGAAACATATTTCTGACTGGAGAAGTGCAGTGATCCTCAAAATTGAAACTTTCATGAAAGAACTAATAAGGAACTATAAGGTTTAAACAGTGAGGTATTTAAATAGACCCTCCACAATTCTAGTAGAAACATAAAACCTCTTATTTGGGAAAAAAAAATTGAGACTGTTATAATGTTCCAGGTAGCCTACCAGAGATGAACACTCAGACACACACAGCATATAGCCAATTGAAAGTCTTTATTCACTGGGACCACACCAAAGCGTTCAGGAACCTAGGTGTGGCGCCGAGTGTCCAGAACACAGGGTATTTTAAAGGCAGAAATCACATCCTGGTGATGCTCAGCAACTGCAGGGGGCTTTGCAGAAACAATCAGTTTAATAAAAGCCAAGGTGAGTAGTTAGCTGGAGGGGGCTCCTTGCAAAGAGGTAGTTTAGCCAGGCAGTGGTGGCACAAACCTTTAATCCCAGCACTGAGGAGGCAGAGCCGGGTGGATATCTGTGAGTTCCAGGCAAGCCTGGTTTACAGAGTGAGATCCAGGACAGGCAACAAAACTACACAGAAAATCACTGTCTCAAAAAACAAACAAACAAACAAACAAAAACAAAAATAAAACAAAGAGGTAGTTTAACAGAAGCTAAGTTAGCTAAGACGTCTTGACCTTGGGTTCCTAGAATAGTGTTAGATGGTTTTTCATGGGATCTCCTTCTAGGAGATCAAATTCTAGTTAAACCTTAAATGGCCTCAGCAAGATATCTTGCCTTGTCACAATAACATAGTCATACATAAAGTCCCAGAAACTCAACTTGACCATCCACAGAAAGGCCTTTAGGGACAATTATAAATGAACCAGCTTGAGGATGACATTCATTTTTCCACTTACTTGTTTGGTTTTTGGTGATAATTTCCCCTTTTGGGCATGCCTTCCCACTTTTACACCATCTGTCTAATTCTGAAGGGACAGCCCCAATCTGAACTTGTCAATAAATATGTCTTGACTGATGAGTTCAGCTCACATCAATAACTCCTAATTAACTGATTAGTTTTCAACATTTTTTTTCACTTTTGCTGATAATTTAGTAAAGATTTATTTTACTATTATGTATATGTGAGTGTGTGTATGGCAGCAGCAGTACATACATATGTGTGCAGGTGCTGCTAAGCCCAGGTATTGAAGATGTTACATGCGCTGGACCTGAAGTTACAGGCAGTTGTGAGCTGCCTGGTGTTGGTGCTACGAACCAAACTCCAGTTCTCTGCAGCAGCTGCTGCTGTGTGATGTTCTGTATGTTAAATGTGTTGCTCTGATTGGTTAATAAATAAAACACTGATTGGCCAGTAGCCAGGCAGGAAGTGTAGGTGGGACAAACAGAGAGGAGAATTGAGAGAATAGGAAAGAATAGTAGGAGATGCTGTCAGATGCCGCCATGACAAGCAACATGTAAAGATACCGGTAAGCCACAAGCCATGTGGCAACTTATACATTAACAGAAATGGATTAATTTAAGATATAAGAACTAGATAGCAAGAAGCCTGCTGCGGCCATACAGTTTGTAAGCAATATAAGTCTCTGTGTGTTTACTAGGTTAGGTCTGAGTGACTGGGGGACTGGCGGGTGATGGAGATTTGTCCTGACCTTGGCCCAGGTAGGACCAGGAAAACTGTAGCTATAAGCTGCAAGTGTTCTTAACCACTGATCCATCTCTCCAACTCCTTCCTTAAAAATTCTGAAGACAAAAAATAATGAGAAAGAATGCTTCAGTTACTTTTAAAAATATTTACTACTAAAATTTAACAACTAGTGTATTTTTTAATCTTTTAGTTTTTTTGCTAAGCCACTTTAAAAATCAATAGTGGAGATAATGATACATCCTGTCTGAGTACCTCAGCATCCCTTAACTAAGGATGAAGGTAATCCCTCCCATAGTCCCAATACTGTTCATATGTTTGAAAGTTAAACACCATCCTGTAATATAAAACTAAATCTATATTAAAATTTGTACAATTGTCCCAAGTAGCATTTATGTAGCAGACTCTATTGAATCAGAGAATGCAATCAATATCAGACTTTAACAATTAGCATTTGATTGTGGAACCTATTTACCTCTTTCGGCATATTTTGTTTGGCTGGAGGGGGTTGGTGGTGGCAAGAAATGTCTACTCCTTTTCATAAGACAGTTTGAAAATGGTTAACTTGATAGCTTAACAATGTCACACAGCCTGAATTTGTCTGATTGGTTCTCATGCAATAATTTAAAAGGATTGTATATGCATTGAATTTTCTATAAAAGGGAAATCATTCAAATGGCAAGAGTAAATTACTCTTGAACATTTTTACAAAGCATATTTCACAGAGAATTCTTTAATATATATAGCATGGTAACTGGCATGATTTCAGAGTGTTTGTCTATTAGTCGTATTGATTTTGATTATACTTAAAATGGCTGAGGTAACTGCATAAGCTGGATTTTTCTCCTAATGAATAGGCATAACTTTATAATTCTGATATTTAATCTCCAATTCTTTCGATTAGACATTAGAAGCTGTGTTTTCTATTACCTGCAGTTGCCTACAAAATCCATAGCTCCATAGTAATGAAAATTTAGTAGTTTTCTAATAAATGTGTGTTATTTTAGTTGTTCATAGTAATTCAGTCCTGGCACATCTTACCTCACAATATCTCTGTATTGTACTACTGTGATCCTGTGCATTGCTGAAGGACAGTGTGCCCCTAAACTATGTTCCAGCTCTGTTATGGTAGTTTGTATCAGATATTTGGTCACACTAAGCATATTTGGTCACACTAAACACAAGAGTCAGGTATTTCAGAGTTTCAAAGAAAGAAGTGACTTGAAAGCCCAAACTATTGTAATTGCTACTAATTCAGGTGAGTCTACCATTATGTGTCCCCTTTTTCTTCTTAGAGTACACACTAATTCATGGGGAGAGTAGAGGGAGAGGCTAAGTGTCCACATGAAAATATGGCTGCTAATAAAAAAGCCAGCAAAGTTGTAAGGTCATAGGTCTAGGAAGACAAAGATTATAATTCATACAACCTAAGGTCAGGACATGGGAAGCTCAAATCTGTAAGAAGAGTGTAGTTCAAAGACAAACCCATTTTGTCAGCTTAATTTTTATGAAAAAAAAAATCAAATTCTTAAGCTTCCCATGTTGAAGTGTTTAAAAGCTGTGTTGATTGCTTTTTGTGAAGTTGGCATGGACCTAGACACATCTGGGAAAAGGAACATCAACTGAGAAAATACCTCCATCAGATTGCCTGTAAGCAAGTCAGTGGGCATTTTCTTGATTAATGTTTGATGTAGAAAGGCCAGACCACTGTGAATGATGCCTACCCTGGGAACAGGGTCCCTGGAAAGTATGAAAAAACAGGCTGAGCAGGCCAGCAAGCAGATTTTTTCCATGGCCTCTACATCACTCCCTGTCTCCAGATCTCTGCCTTGAGTTCTTGCCTTGGCTTCCCACCTTGATTTCTTTCAGCAATCGAATGAAATTGACAGTGGTCAGTTGAAATAAATCCTTTCCTCTGCAAGTTGCTTTGTGGTCTTGTTGTTTTATCACAGCAGTAGAAACACTAACAAGCCAAGCTGAGAGTGACAATTAGAATTGTGACACTAATAATATTGAAAAGAAGTTAAATGATGTTTGGAACGTATCAATGGAAGGGGAGTAAGATGATTGTAGCCAAAGTAATATCACAAAATGAAGGCCATGATTTTTTCTGATTAATGAAAGGTAAATCATGGATAAATCGTTGGAAAGGGGCACATTTCTCCAAAGGGAAGTCTTTCATTGTTTTCTGTGGTGATACTACTGAAGACAGAAAATAATTGTATACTTTCTAAGCTTTAATAATTGCCTACCTGCGATCCTCTTATTGCAACAAACTGTTCCTCTAAATTCAAAAGCCAAATGGCAAAAATGAAATATACTATTCTGAAAATGTTTAATTAATTAAAAATTAAACATGAATTATTTAGACACTTGAGCAAATACCATTGTACAAATATTGATTGAAGTAACGATTTCTTTGTTTTGTATTCTTATTTTGCCTATGGCCACTCAAATGCTGTATTAGTGGACAGTGATAATGCAGTTCCCCTCCGTTGGATTGCTTTGTGGTCATGTTAAAATCCATACTTGACTGGTAACTTCTAGGATATCATCCATGCTATTTTCTAGATATTACTGTCACCACTACACAGACTTAGAGAATAAGAAACTGGTACACAGCTATGAAATTCATTGAGTTCATCTGCTAAATATTGTATTTTCAAAATTTTAATGTTCACTGTTCTAGTCCTTTTGCCTTGTCAAATATTTACAATAATCCTTTCACCATCTATTAAAAATACTGTAAAACAAAAAACTTCTAAAAGGCAGAGAGAGAATATAAAAATCAACAAAATCAGAAACGAAAAGAGAGATATGAAACTGACAACAAGGAAATCCAGAGAATCATCAGGTCATACTTCAAAAACCTGTACTTCACAAAATTGGAAAATCTAAAAGAAATGGACAATTTTCTGGATAGGTACCATACATCCAAATTAAATCAAGACCAGATAAACAATTTAAATAGACCTATAACTTCTATGGCAATAGAAGCAGTCATTAAAATTCTACACACACCCCCAAAAAGCCCAGAACCACATGGTTTCAGTGCAGAATTCTACCAGAATTTCAAAGAAGAGCTAATACCAATACTACTCAAATTGCTCCACACGATAGAACCAGAAGGAACATTGCCAAACTCTATGAGGCTACAGTTACCCTGATACCCAAACCACACAAAGATGCAACAAAGAAAGAATTACAGACCAATCTCCTTCATGAACCTTGATGCAAAAAGTTCAATAAAGTACTGGCAATGAAAATCCAAGAACACGTCAAAAAATTATCTGCCATGACCAAGTAGGCTTCATTCCAGAGATACAAGGATGGTCCAAAATACAAAATTCTGTCAATGTAATACACCATATAAACAAACTGAAAGAAAAAACCACATGATCATCTCATTAGATGCTGAAAAAGCCTTTGACAAAATCCAACACCCCTTCATGATAAAGGTCTTGGAGAGATAAAGAATACAAGGAACACACCTAAACACAATAAGGGCAATTTACGGCAAGCCAACAACCAACATCAAATTAAATAAAGAGAAACTCAAAGTGATTCCACTAAAATCAGGAACAAGACAAGGCTGTCCACTCTGCCCATATCTACTCAATATAGTATTCGAAGTTCTAGCTAGACCAATAAGACATCAAATAGAGATGGAGGTACAAATTGGAAAGGAAGAAGTCAAACTTTCACTATTTGCAGATGATATGCTAATATACATAAGTGGCCCCAAAAACTCTGCTAGGGAACTCCTACAACTAATAAATACCTTCAGTAATGTGACAGGATACAAGATTAACTCAATAACATCAGTAGCCCTCTTATACACAAATGATAAATGGACTGAGAAAGAAATCAGAGAAACAACACCCTTTATAATAGCCACAAATAATATAAAATACTTTGGGGTAACTCTAACCAAATAAGTAAAAGACCTGTATGACAAGAACTTTAAATCCTTGAAGAAAGAAATTGAAGAAGATATTAGAAAATGGAAAGAAAGATCTCCCATGCTCATAGATAGGTAGAACCAACATAATAAAAATGGCAATCTTACCAAAATCAATCTATTCAATGCAATCCCCATCAAAACCCCAACACATTCTTTACAGACCCCAAAAGAACAATACTCAATTTCATATAGAAAAACTAGGGTATCTGAAACAATCCTTTACAATAAAGCAGCTTCTGGAGGCTTCACTCTCCCTGACTTCAAGCTCTACTATAGAGCTATAGTAATAAAAACAGCTTGGTATTGGCAAAAAAAAATGACATGTGGACCAATAGAATCAAATTGAAGATCCTGACATTAATCCACACACCTATGAGCACCTGATTTTTGACAAAGAAGCCAAAACTGTACAATAGAAAAAAATAATCTTCAACAAATGGTGCTGGCATAACTGGATGTCAACATGTAGAATATTGCAAATAGATCCATATATATCACCATGCACAAAATTCAAATCCAAGTGGATCAAAGACCTCAACATAAATCTAGTTACACTGAACCTGAGAGAAAAGAAAGTAGGAAGTAGCCTTAAATGCATTGTCACAGGAGATCACTTCCTAAATGTAACAGCAGTAATACAGACACTGAGAGCAACACTTAATAAATGGGACCTCCTGAAACTAAGAAGCTCTGTAAAGCAAAGGACACAGTAAATAAGACAAAATGACAGCCTACATAATGGGAAAAGCTCTTCACCAACCTCATATCTGACATAGGGCTGATCTCCAAAATATATAAAGAACTCAAGAAACTAGACATCAAAATACCTAACAATCCATTTAAAAATGGACCACATATCTAAACAGAGAATTCTCAACAGAAGAATCCCAAATGGCCAAAAGACATTTAAGAAATTGCTCAATATCCTTAGTCATCAGGAAAATATAAATCAAAATGATTCTGAGATACCATCTTACATATGTCAGAATGGCTAAGATAAAAAACACTGATGACAGCTTACGTTGGAGAGGAGGTGGAATAAGAGAAACACTCCTCTACTGTTGGCAGGAGTGCAAACTTGTACAGCCACTCTGGAAATTAGTATGATGACTTCTCAGAAAATTAGGTATCAATCTACTTCAAGACCCAATAATAACACTCTTGGGCATATATTCAAGGGAGACTCAATCATACCAAAAAGACACTTGCCCAGCTATGTTCATAGCAGCATTCTTCATAATAGCCAGAACATGGAAGCAACCAAGATGCCCTTTGACCAAAGAATGGATAAAAAAAAAAATGTGATACATATACACATTAGAGTATTACTCAGCTGTAAAAAACAATGACATCATGAAGTTTGCTAGCAAATGGAAGGAACTAGAAAATATCATCCTGAGTGAGGTAACCTAGACTCAGAAAGACAAACATGGTATGTACTCACACATAAGTGGATACCTAATGTAAAGCAAAGGATAATACTACAACCCAAAACCCCAGAGAAGCAAGGTAACAAGGAGGCTCCTAAGAGGGACATATGGATCACCTTGGGAAGGAAAAACAGAAGATATCTCTATGAGTAAACTGGGGATGAGGGGACAATCGAGGGGAGGGGATGAAGGATGAGAACATGAGGGAACAGGATGGTCAAGCTGTGGGAGGGACAGAGTGGGATGACCTCAGATTAGACCAGCATCTTGGAGGATCTTAATCCTGACTATATAACATCCTAGATGAAGAACAAACAACCATTAACCACTGGGGTGTATTTTCAAAGTGATATGTGAATGATCTGAATTAAGATATTTGAGAGAGCAATGGCAAGTTATTCAAAGTGTGCCTAAAATGTTTTTCACTGTCACCTCTCACCACTGCTGAGAGTCAACTGTCAACTGGTTCACTTGTGTGTGTATGTGTGTGTGTGTGTGTGTGTGTGTGTGTGTGTGTGTGTGTGTGTATGTGTGTGTTCGCACATGCTGGCATGTCTGTGTGCATGCACAGTGTGATAAGGATCTGTCTTTAGTGCATGAGCTGGCTTTCTGAATCCCATTACCTATGTTAGGACACCTTGCTCACCCTTGAGGCAGAGGTGAGGGGCTTGGTCCTCCCTCAAATGAATGTACCAGGCTTTGCTGTCCCCCCATAAGAGAACTTACCCTTTTGGAGGAGGGGATGAGGAATAGGTTGGGGAGGGGAGATTAGACTGGGGATGGGGGGAGTGGGAGGAGGGATGAGAGGAGTTGGTATGTAAATGAAGAAATTTAAATAGATAGATAGGTAGGTAGGTAGGTAGGTAGATAGATAGATAGATAGATAGATAGATAGATAGATAGATAGATAGACAGATAGATAGATAAAAGTACATTAAAAAGGGAAAAATCCTGCTAAAACTCTATTAGAAATTTCTTTAATTCTAGGTAATAATTTGACATAATGGACAAGCTAAATTTAATGTTGAAATAAATGAAATTGAAAATTGAATTGCGTCAGTCTATATGGATATAAGCACAATACATCTTTTTTCCCTTGGTATTTTGAGACAGGGTTTCTCTGTAGCTTTGTACTTTACCTGGAACTCACTTGGTAGCCCAGGCTGGCCTCAAACTCACAGAGATCTGCCTGCCTCTGCTTCCCGAGTGCTGGGATTATAGCGTGCGCTACCACTGCCTGGCCACAATACATCTTCTAGAGATCTCCACTGAATTTATAAGTATTTTTAGGCTAGTCTAAATATATATAGCCCCGTGATAGAACACTTGACCAGTATGATTAGTTTCCAACACTACAGAATAACTAAAGTAAATTTAAAATATATGCTTTTAGAAAAGAAATCCTGTGTTTTTCTGTATTTCCATCTACTTGCTTTCTTTGAAAGAATCTAGATTCTATTATATATTTTTTTATATTCATTAATGACCATATAAAATAATGGGTTTTATTTGACAGGTTTGTACACACATATCACTAGACTTTGCTCATATTTGGCTCCCCTTCCCCCCTTCAACCCTTGTCTTGCCTTGTTCCAGTTCTTCCACGTCATTGGTCCTCTTCCTCTATGTAAGTGGTGCCCTCCAGTCCCCATTTTGTTTTCATGCCATATATGTATATATGACACATATGTCATACATATTTATAAATCTGAGTTCCACATATGAAAGAAAGCATGCAATATTTGCCTTTCTTCACATCCATCTATTATAATTTTAAATAATCCCATATCCAAGGATTGACTGCAAATGTTTAAAATACAGTTAATATTTAATGTCAATCATATACTCTGCAACCTTGCTCAACTCATTTATTCTACAAAGTTTTCTTAGATTTTCCTGTACAGCTTCCTTGTAATTTTCTGCATAGAGTCCCATGTCATATTCAAATAGGGAAAGCTTCATTTCTTATTTCTAGTCTTTCACATTCTTTCCTGATTTATGATTGCATGCAGATTTTTCAGAACCATATTGAATATTAATAGTAAGATTAGACCTTGCCTTGTTCCTAATCTTGGCATGAAAATACTTTCACCACTAAATATCATGTCAGCACCTAGTTTTCTGAGAATTTGAATCATGAATGATGTTAAATCTTTGCTTGAGGTAATATGGTTATATAATTTTTTCTTATGTGCCTTATTATCATAACGATTTATATTGATCATTTTTTCCATCAACTAGTATTCAATCTAAGGAATAAAATGACACTTCATGTTTTTTAATTGTTTTTACATATTCTCTAATTCCATCTGCTGATATTTTATAAGGATTATCGGTATCTGAACACATGGAGGAGATTTCTGTGCAGTTTCCAATACCTTACAAACTTCAGCCAGTTTGTAACATTGATATTATGGAATGAATTATGATATGCTCCTTTCTCCTTTTCATTATCCAGAAAAAAATGTTTAAAATTGGTGTTAGTTTTTAGGCATTTATTATAATTTCTTAATAAATTATTTGATTCAGTGGATAACTTATTTGGAACATTTCAGTGCAATTCAGTTCTCTTAGTATTTGTAATGCTGGGTAAATTATCTCTTTCAGATTGTGTAGCATAAAACTTTAAAGGTTCTTATTAATAAAATCAAACCTGGAGCCAGGTATTGGGGTGAACGCTGGAAGATCAGCGAAGCAGAACAAGCCACAGCCACCTCACCTTGCCAATTCCTCAGTTGATCCTGTTTCCTCAGACTGGAAGCCTCTGAGTCCTCATCCAGAATGAATCTCAGCTGAACTGTTGCTCAAAAGCCTAAAAGTTCAACCAGGCCTAATTCCTGGTCCTCACACCTTATATACCTTTCTGCTTCCAACCATCCTTCCTGGGATTAAAGGTGTGAGTCACCATGCCTGGCTGTTTCCAGTGTGACCTTGAACTCACAGAGATCCAGAGGATCTCTGCCTTTGGAATGCTAGGATTAAAAGTGTGTGCTACCCCTGCCTAACATCTATGTTTAATATTGTGGCTGTTCTGTTCTCTGACCCCATATGTTTTTAAGAGTGCACAATATTTTGGGGAACATAATATCACCACAAGATTAAGTGAAATGTTTTCATTTACTATGATTTCCTCATTCCAAGGATAAAATACATTCTAGCTAAGGCAGAACTTTTGTCTTGTAAAGTTGTTTGCAGTATTTCCTCCTAATTCTTTTGGTGCTTTATGGTTTGCATTGATTGGTAATTTGTGTCTTCTCTATGTTTCTCATTTTTGTCATGCCACAGATTTCCCAATTTTATTGATCTCTTCAAGGAAGCCTCTTCCAGTTTCCTTTGTCTACTAGTCCCTTTTTGACATACTGGCGGCTTATGTTGCTGGCTTGATATGCTTGTCTGGGATTTTTGAGATGGTAGCACATGTTACTAGCCACATGCCTTTCTTCTTTATGATGTAAGCATTAGAAAGTAACTTTTCTCTTAGGATAGCTTAGGTAATATGTAAATGCTATGTTTTGGTTATCATTGAGTTCGTTACATCCTTAAAATGTTTTCTGAGAAATCCTCTTTGATGCACGGATTTTTCAGAAGCACGTCTTTATTTTTCAAGTGTTCTACTTTTTAGTAATTTCCACTTTGATTCTATAGCACAGAGCTCTGTAGGTTTCAAAGATTTTACAGTTTTTGAGGTTTGTTTTATGACTAAGGATAGCAGCTGTCTTGCTTTAGGTTCTGTGAAAAATAATATGAAAAGAATATGTATTCTATTATGGTAGGGGGATATTCAATAATGTTTTGTTATTTCCTATTGATTTAAAATATTATTTAATTCTTTCATTTCATTGCTAGCTTCCTGACTCATTCTATCATGAATTCTTGAAAAAATGACATTGACATTTTCAGCTGTAATTATTGATTTTCGTATGTATTATCTGAATCCTACCACATTTGGTGTCATGCTTTTTGAAGTTGCTGATGATATGTGCACACGTGTTTAAGGTTATAATTATTCTTGAATTGGGAATTTTGTTGGTATGTAATGTTCTTTCTGACTCTAGAAACAGTGTTTGCCATGAAGTCTGTTTTCCGGCTTTCAACTCAATTATTGTTGACCATAATTTAGCTTGCAACTTACTTATGAATAAAAAATATATTTGAATGAATAATTTGAGTTGATTGTAGGAGCACATAGTTGTGGTATGTTATCTTACTAAATAACAACTCACCTATATCTTTCATTAAGTTGATAAATCTAGGCCATGTACAATTAATGGTATTACTAATAGGCAGAAATTCTTCTTGAGAAATAATGTTGTGCTTTCTTTTGGGCTCCCTGGGTTCTCAATCAAATAATATTGTGATTGAAATCTTTTCTGATAAAAGCCCATGTGTGATTTCTTTCTAGTTACTTCAAATGGTTTCTTTTTGTCTTCAATTCTAAGAATTTTAACTATAACGTAAAAATTGTAAGTTCCCTTTGTCTGGAATTCTTTCAACCTTTTAAATTTGTGATATGAGTCTTTGTTACCAAGTTTGGAGGATTTTCTACCTTTATTTCTTTACTTTTATTTATTTATTTATTTATTTATTTATTTAGCTACAGCTTATTTCAAGTTTCATCTTTGCCTTTTCTCTTCCCTCTGACTAGGAAAATAGCCCAGAGATCTTATCTATGATACAAGAGAACACAGGACAAGTAAAGACAAACCACAGAGTTTCAGCCCCAAATCTTGGAGCTTCCAGATGATGTCCATGGTGGTTTTCCAGTGTAAGAGAGAGAGAAGATTTAGTAGGGATTATATCACAGTATAAAACACCTGGGCAAGTAAACAAAGCAAAACAAAACAAGCAGCAGCAACAGCGAAAGGGGATAATCAACTCCTTCTCCCTTCCCTCTCTTCATAGAGTTTTCTGGTTAGAAATGTATTATGTTGTGCTAATCTTCCCATTTGAAAGTCTTTCCCCTTCCTATGATGAAAGCTTGTGTCTCTGCCTTAGGTCTAAAGATTTTCTTATGATGCAGAAGTATTGGCCATTAATTAAGCACTCCATTCTCTTTATCCTCAGTCTTTTGTTGCTATACTTTGTACTAGATTTTATTTTAATCTCAATTCAAAGAGAAAATTATACCCTTTGTCAATGTAAGCCAGGCATTGGTCATAGGTCTGAACTCTTTGGTTGATCCATTACCTAATGTATATGCCCAGTATGCCCTGCAGACTCCACAGGTACCTCTCACAGATTAAAATTTCCTGAAGAATTTGTTTGCCTACTCCACGTAATGATATCATTCTCATTCAAGTCACCAGGTAATATTCATACTAATCTAATGTATCTCAAATACATCTGGTTGACATCATCAGCCACTTCTTCAATTCACAGCTCTTTACCATGGAAAGTAATTTAGTAAGTTAAAAATAAACTCATTTACACCCTGCTTACTGGTACAAAATGAGAGATAAATATTAAAGTGAAAACAATGAAGATAAAAGTATTTGAAAATTTAGCAGAAACAGAGAAATCAGATTCTATATTATATCTATAATTGTTATGTATTACACTAGCAATATTCATTCTATAACCTGTTGTATATTTATAAAAGTAAATTAAATATGAAATGAAATTTAAAAATCCAAAATCACTGTCAAAAATGTAAAATTGTTTCTTATTGTACTATATAATATAGAAAAGAAGTGAATCTTAAGCAATACAAATGAACAAATCTCATTTAAATAAATCTTCAGTCTGTGTCAAAATTATTTATTAAAGAAGATATTTAATTTTTTAAGAAAACAAAACTACACATCAGAACTCAAGAACATCAAAAAATAAAAAAAAAAAGCAAATCTCAACACCAAATGTTTTCTTTTTTTTTTTTTTTTTTGGTTTTTCGAGACAGGGTTTCTCTGTGTAGCTTTGCGCCTTTCCTGGAGCTCACTTGGTAGCCCAGGCTGGCCTCGAACTCACAGAGATCCTCCTGGCTCTGCCTCCCGAGTGCTGGGATTAAAGGCGTGCGCCACCACCGCCCGGCCCAAATGTTTTCAATGCTTAGTGAGGAAAAAGGTTTTGAGGGAGTGCTCAACTCAGGAATAAACATAATATAAACCTGAACCAAGTCAAGGTAAAGCAGGAATTAATAAGTACAAACAGGAATTTTAAGAAAAGAAAAAAACACAAATAGGAATCTATCAATTGAAAGAAAGTAAATGATCTAACAAAAGTAGCAATTAATGACTTTCCTGTGTGTCTGAAACAACCACTTAGAATGTAGTCACCTATCTTGCTAGTAGTTGCATCTGTAAAGTCTAAGTTACTAAAAACCAATGTCATAACACAAAACCTTTCACACTAAAATCCAAAACAGATTATATGTTCTTAAAGAAAACTTTATATCATAACTGTGTCAGCTTTCTAGCCTTTTCTTCCTGTTCCTTCCACATTACCAGGAATCGTGGGGAAAATTAAAGGTCAAAATTTCGAAAGTCAAAAGTCTAAAATATATCTTACTGTGCTACAATCGAGAACGGGTATCTTTTCCTTTTGAGCATGTAGCCTTTACTCCCCATTCCCAGCTTCTAAGACCACCCGCATTTCTCACAATGGAGTCTCAGGATATTCCACTCTCTCTACTTTCTGCTTCTGTCTCCTCTGATGTTGACTTGCCTTGCTTTGTCCCTTACCACAGTCCTTACTATTGTACTGGGTCCATCCAATGCAGCTAACTTGGGACAGTATCTCAAACTATTGTAATTATATATCCAAAATCTCATTTGACATGTGTTTTTAAGAATTGTGTCACAGACATATTTGAATAATGATTATTCTGCCTAATATAACCTCCTAACTGGTTTAGAATTGAAAACAACTTGCTTTTTAAAAACTTGGCTGTAATTGTAAAATATAAATGGAAACTCAACCACAGAAAAATTTATTCATTAATTCATCTATCTATCTATCTATCTATCATCTATCTATCTATCTATCTATCTATCTATCTATCTATCTATCTATCTGTGTGTCTGTCTGTCTGTCTATCTTTCTTTCTTTCATCTATCTATCGTGTGTGTGTGTGTGTGTGTGTGTGTGTGTGTGTGTGTGTGTGTGTATGTGTTAAGAAGGACTGAACTCAGGCCTCTCTGACACTGAATCTCCACCTAACTTTCTCTTCTTTCTCATTCTGTTTCTTTCTTTCCATCTTTCATTTTAAAATGTGATTTTTTTTGTTCGTATGTTTCAAATTTTGAGATAATACCTCATTAAATTATTCAGACTGCCCTTGAACCCAGCCTGTACCCCAGGCTGGCCAAGAATTCATGAGCCAACTGCTCCAACCTCCATCATAGATTAGAGATTAGGGATTAGGCCTGGCTCAGAAAAAAAAAATTAGGCATTTTAACAAGAAAGGATTTTTGTTATCATATATGAATATATGACACCATAATTTTTTAAACAATACAATAGCACCATGAGATTTTCTAATATGTACATGTTGTGTGTGTAGTTAATAATACAGTAATGACAAAAAATCATTTCAGAAAAGAGTAAGCTGAATATTCAGTAAATTATGCCACAAGAGGAGATTAATTCTTTGAAAAAAAATGGATTAGGACTAAAGTTGGATCAGTGGCAACATGTGAAAATAAATCAATGATGGATAATGACATTAAATATATAAAACCATTCCATTTTAAAGTAAAGTATACATGCATAGGCTTTTCCACAACTTTATGATGCATTTAATGGACTAAAAATCCTAAGTATGAAAAAGAGGAAGAAATAAATAAAATTAATAATCTTGAATACATTAACATAAATACATATCTGCAAACATTAAAATATCACACAGAAAAATAAAAGAAGCATAAAGATTGTGATAAGATATATTTTCAATCATATGACAAGAAGCTTAGATGGATAAATAATGCATAAATAAACTCCATTGGATATTTAGACAAAGAAATGTGAACTTGCAAAGGGAAAATGCAAATGATTAAATATATTTTAAAATATTCAAACTCTTCTGTTAATTGAAAAAATGCAAATTAGTGTGACTATACACCATACTCCATTACAGATGATGTAGCCTAATTCAATGTTTGCATAAGATAGGCGATCATGTACACCTTCCTAGTATAGTAAGTTAACCATGTTTCTTAATTAGTTTACTTTTATTAAAGACATTAAACACTATACAGTTTAAACTCATAGTCAAACCTAACACATGCCCAAATATTTTCATCCAAGAATGTTACTAATAATATATTTACTGCACAAATAATAGGTAATGAACTAAAACATCTATCATTGATGTATTAGCCAAGTCAATTATTATGTTCAAAAGAGTAATACATATATTAATTTGGCAAATATTCATAATGTATTAAGTAACATATGTTATAAAAATTAACCAAATAATTTTAAAGCACAGTAATTAAAAATGTTGAGAAAGACTGAATAAAATTTTCTGGCAGTATTTTTCTTTAGTATTGACGTTTCAAATTTGGGGGATGGAGGTTAGGTTTTTTCTTTCTTACTTTTCTATGTTGTCATTATAACGTCATTTCAGCCAGGCGGTGGTGGAGCACGCTTTAATCCCAGCACTCGGAATGAAGAGCAAGGAGAATCTCTGTGAGTTCAAGGCCACTTTGGTCTACCAAGTGAGTTCCAGGAAAGGTGCAAAGTTACACAGAGAAACCCTGTCTCGAAAAAAAAAAAAGAAAAAGAAAAAGAAAGTCATTTCATACCCACTACTCCATCTAAAATCACAGAACCAAACCCTATATTTAAAATGCTTTTCTACATACACATCTATTATAAAGATGAATTTATATATTAGTAACAGTAAGAAATTAACAATAACCAATCATAAATTTGAACACATACCAATAGACTTCAACAGAGATTCTTTCTCTCTATTCTGTCTCTATCTCTATATCTCCTCTCTTCTCCTTGCCTCTCATCTCCTCTTCTCTGAAAGATATCTAACTGTGCTACATTGTCCCTTATAAATTCAATGGTGAAGAGAGTATTACAGGAAGTTGCTAGAACATCAGCAGCTTGATAGGGTGATTACCCCCAAAGCACTGAAGTCCGATCATGAAGATAGCTACAAGGTACCTAATAGTGGGTGGTGATTTAAACATGTAGAGATATTGAGCCAAGGCATGATTCACACCCCAAGAAGAACAAATCTGGGTCTTGTCAAATTTCAGCATGCTTTTCAAAGTGTATGAATTTACTACACATGAACTGCTTTTTCTGGAAATTTCCAGTTAATATTATTAGAATATGGTTGGGTTGACCTTAGGTAACTGGAACTACAGAAAATAAGAGAAAGAGTGATTGTCACACATTGGTCATTTTCTTTTATAATTACAATGAAAAGAGCAGATATTATTGTTTTTTAGACCATCTTAACAATAGAAGAATTAAGAGGAAAGTTAGATTTTTCTCTAACTTGGCTTCCTTCTACTCCAACTTAAGTAATTTTTTACCAGAATATCTAAATTACTTAGGTCACTGTGTCCCAAGGATACCTTGCTCATGCAGTCTATCTAGTCAGATCCATACAGATATAACCTGTAGGTTCATAGCAGTGAAAAAAACTCAGTACACCTTGGGCAGGATTAAAGTTACACAGACACATCCAGCGCTGTGACTTCCAGATCGTGGCACATAATCTTGTTTCACTGCTTTCATGGGACTTAGTGGGCCATGGGACACTACTATACCATATTGAAGATGACAGTATCCACTGCGTTTAGCTCCATGGGGAATGTCTTCAAAGCAAATAAGAACTGAGTACACAAAGTCAGAGTAGATGAGCCCAGGTGGAATTAATTGTGTTTAAGTATCTAGCCTAGGCGTATCCAAGCTTCTGCAGCTACTGAAGATGTCATTCTTCTGTGTGTGGTGGCTCACAGACTACCACGATTATTCTCAGTCTCCACAATGTTTACCTCCTCCATGTTTGCAGTTCCATATCATTTTTTCTTTCAAGTGTTTGTCTTTTGAAATTCTTTCAATAATCACTTACATCTTTGCTAGGATCCAGTTGAAATTAAACTTCAATTTTATCTCCTTTTCCTTTGTGTCATTAGCTCTACAAATACCTATCATTGAAACTCTAGAGATGTGTGCCTGCTTATATAAGGCTAATCATTCTTAGTGATCACAATGAAAAAGAAAATATGGCACCACAACACTTAGAAAATTAATCAAATGGCCACTACAACTTTCTCCTTGCCCTTCTACCATAAAACTTTGTGTCCCTTTCTACATAGGAAAGGGACACAAGCTAAGAGTAATCTAATAATAACATTTGACCATATCCCATTGATTGTTACATTCCACATATAATAAGATTCTCCTGTGTCTATGAATTTCCTATGGCACATACTGTGTATAATAATTTTTTATCTTTTCTTCTCATTTCTTTTTCATTATGGGATCTCAAACATGAACCTTGTAATAAGCAAGAAAAGAAAATTTTATCTTGTCTATGTGGAAAAAAATTGAGGTGACAGGTTCCAACCTAAGATTTTGTTTTCTTTTCTTTCCTCCTCCTCCTCCTCCTCCTCCTCCTCCCCCTCCTCCCCCCTCCTCCTCCTCCTTATATTGGTATATCCTTTCAATTCTATTAATATATATTTAAATGATCTGGTTACTTCCAATGATCAGTCAATTCATTGTTCATCTATTCAATCTGATTTGGGTCAGAATTGAATATACAGAAGAGAATATACAAAATATACAAAAATATATTAAAAAGTACTCAAAAGTAAACGTTATCCTATTCTTTTTATTTGATCTGGAAATGTGGTAAACTACTGTGATTGGTGTGGAGATTTCAACTTTTGTTTTGGTCTCAGTAAGATAATTGCCAAGTCCTAAAGGTTGGTTATTGTGTTGCTCTGCTGTATGTACCCAAGGGGTTACACTTGGCTTATTCATTCTTTCTCTCTCCACTTCTAGAACACTATAATCTAAATTGCATCCAACCTTTTGCACATTTGTCCTGAGTTCATTTTGTTGTAACTACGGTATAACACATTTGATGTCAAATCTGTACATTCTAATTACACAGAACCAAAAGCAGACAAGCCCCTGTGCTCTTGTGAGCCAAATGCAACCAAATGTTTCCACTTCTGAACCTAAGATTACTGGGGAATTTCAAATATTTCTGTAATTCCCAATGACAAAAAGGCATGCATTTAGAATCAAGACATTTACAAATTTATAAAGCCGTGAAGACAAGGCTTTTACAATGTACATTCATGTTTGATTTTAAGCATTTCTTAGAATGTTTTCAGAGAAACCCTGTTGTTTGGTCTTGTTCCAAGAAACTGACTAGCAATAAAATTAAACTGACTGGTTCAATTTTATTTGCTCAAACTAAGAAATTTCATGATGTGGAAAACTCCAAAATAAGTCTCTCCCCACCCCCAACACTCTCTCTCTTTCTCCCTCCTCCCTCCCTCCCTCTCATTTTAAAGTCTGTTTTAATCCTCTAAATCCTTATTCTGAAAATAAGACAAAAATTTATGTGGCATAAGTATATATTTGCTCAGATATTGAGGAATAAAAACAAACCTGGCACTGATTTATGGAATTCTTTGTGTTTTGACATGACTAAGGGTGAAAAGGTTTCTTTTGCTAAAAATAATGACACTCATACCTAAGAGACCATCTGGACCCCATTCTCAGAACTGTAAGACTTTGCGAAAACTCAGGCCTGTGACCCTGGCGACCAGTCAGTCAACCCATAATAGATTTACTTCTTTTTATCACAGATCCTTTTAAATAACCTACTTACTTATTTTTCTTTTGAGTGCTGAATATTGGTATCTGAAGATGTTGTTTTATAAGTCATGTACTTCATTATATAACTACAGAGAGTTTTACATAACTAAGTCTACATAAAATATTTTCCTGTTGTTAAACGAGTAGCTGAGTGTGTATGGGGGGACGGGCACAGAGGCTGTGATTTCCAATGACAAAAGGGTTCTCTTTCCTGTGTCTAAGTCCTTCACTTACATAGTATCCAAGATGTTTCCCATATGACACTAGTGTGTTGGTATGTAAAGTTAGTGGTGGTGTATAGAAATGAAATATCATGTTCTCATGTATACTCTTTGTAATACTTAACATGTATATTAAAGTGGAGGAAGGTAATACTTTAGTTATAATATATTTTGGGCATAAAATCAATAGAATTCTATCAATAGGCTCCAAACTGCAGAATTCCAAGTCTATAGAGTCTATAGAGGAGTGATTCTAGGTTGTGGTGACTCCAACCACAAAACTATTTCATTTCTACTTCATAATTGTAGTTTCACTACTGTTATGAATTATCATGTAAATATATGTATCACATCTGATATGTGACCCCTGTAAAAGGATCATTAGACCCCCATAGGGGCTGTGACCCACATGTTGAGAACCCTTGCTGTAGAGTATTACATACCTCTTTTCTGGTGAGATTTTATTGTGTAGGTAGAGTATTCTAAATTTCATTCTGGAAATATGAGAAAATTATCACTCAAAACACATTTTACACCTTAAATTTATGGTCTAATTACATAACTAAATGGTGAGTGAGCTTAAGATTATACACAGAGAAAAATAGTTGTTCTACTAATTCCATGTAATAGTCACACAGAAAGACCTGGGTAGTTTTCCTGATTTACAAAGACCCTGAGTGAATAGGCAATCTGGAGAATGCTTTTTGGATGTGAATTTAAGCAGCTAAATTAGGGCCTTCGGCATTTTTAGCAAACACTTATGGGAGGAAACAGATTAAATTATTGGTGATAGGCTCTGAACTTCCTTCTTGTTTTGCTGCTTTTTTAATTTTTCATATTCAAATAATTATGCATTTTTATCATATACATACAATTGGACTGGTGAGATGGCACAATGGATAAAAGTACTTAACACCAAGCCTGATGACCTGAATTCAACCCTCAGGACTCATATGGTAGAAGGAGAGTATTGAAGAATTGTCCTCTGACCTACATATGCATGTCATGTACACACACACACACACACACACACACACACACAGTGTGATATAAAACCATTGCTTGTAAATAAATAATAGAATGCAACTTAATATAGGTCAAGTACAATAGCTAATGATTATTTTAGTAACAAATTTACAGCTAAGTTTTAGTACCAGAATTTAAATGTAGGATCTTATTTGCACATATCTCTAATATATTTATATGCTTCAAAATAAAGGGCACGGCCAATTGGAAGTAAAAATACCCTCCGTTTCTGAAAAGACTTATTCTAGTAAAATGGAAAAACAAATAGAGAAGGAAGACTAGAATGCTTTCATGACAAGATAAGCCAAATCAATAGTGATTGCAAATGGCTTTCTCACTCATGTATATATTATGTGTGTATTATCAGTAGTACATACAATATTGCATTAAGAAATAGTTGGGTATGGTACTAGGTATCCAGAATCCTACCATGCCTATAATAAGATGGGAGAAGACAACATTAAAATCCTCAGAAGATTGCAGGACATCTAGCCTAGCATGTAGATGTGCAAACAAAAGATCAGGTCTCAAGTAAGATCAAAGACAAGAACCCACATCCAAGGTAGTCTTTTGGTTTTCACACAAATACAATAACCTGCATGTATAGACACATGCATGTACACAGAATATATACTCCAGAGAAAGAAAAAAAAACAGTTTAAATAAAAAGAAAAGTCCTAAACACAGTAGGGGAATTTTTACCCTTAAAGAACTTACATCATACTTAAGAGAAAATAAATTACAGTTACGGAATACATTTAAATGATCTGAGCAACTCAGTTATTGTCTAGCATTCATAGGCCCTAAATGCAATCATTTCTTAGTACTTATTATACTTCACCCTTGTTTCAGACTGAAGGTCCTGGAATGACACAACAGGAAAGTCATACCTTCTATGGTGAGTTGAACTTTATGCTCCAAACCAAAAGGTTACCCTGAATAAGTATGTAGAATTATTTACTATAGGGTTCTTTACTGACATAATTAGGGAAAGGATATCAAAATGAGGTAAACCTAGATCAGAGTGACATTTAAATCCAGTAATTTATGGCTCCTAAGAATTCCCAGTTATGGAAGAGGAAAGGGAGATATGGGAGAAATGATAAAAGATTATGTGAAAATAAATGTAGAAACTAGGATTTTAACTATCACACTAAAGGAAGCCAAGAGTTGTAGCAGTCAGCAGAAGCGGTAAGAGGAAACAGAACTGATTGTTTTTCTTCATTTTTACCAGGAAACCGTCCTACTGACATCTCAATTTTAACTCTGACAATGTGTTTCTCTTGTTTTAAGACATCTAATTTTTGATAATTTGTATAGAAGGGCCAGGAAACAAATGTCTCTTTCTTTTTGGAGCTCAATTCTAGTGTAGGGGATAGACAAGAAACACTATAAATAAGTAAAATACATATTATGTGCAATGGTAACATAGACTTTAGTGATAAACTGAGCAGAAAAGACATATATGCAAAGGAAGATCCTGTGGTTGGAATGGTATCCAATTAGAGATACAGATCAAGAGCTGTGAGATTAGGCTTCAGTAATAAGGGATGCCTCATAAAAGACAGGCACTTAAGAGTTTGGTTTCCAAAGGGACAAAACATAGGTAGGAAGAAAACCATACAAGAGATTTCAAAAGAATAATACTGCAGCTTGAATAATTTTAGGCATGAGAGTTATGTGTAAAGCCCACTATGGGAAAATTTTGCTGGAAGAGATAATTTGTTTCAAATATTGTCAGATAATATCTGGGTTAGGAAATATCTTGTTTATTGGAAATAACTTTTCATTTCTTGAGCTACTGTGATGGTCAACTTGGTAGAATCTAGAATCATCCAGGAGACAAGGCTCTGGTGTATCTAGAGTAGGCTAACCTCTGAGGATGCTTATGAGAGAACATTTTCATTATGACCGTTAAAGTGGGGAGACATACCTTAGATGCTGGCCACACTAAAAGGCTGGGTGCTGAAACATACAAAAGATGGTGGAGTATGAACATTCATTTTTCTCTGCTTCTTGACCATGAATACGATGTAAACAATTCCTCAGGACTCTAAAACCATCAGGACTTCTCCAGCATCATGGACTTTGCCTTCAAACTGTGATAAAACAAAACAAACAAAAACTCACCTCTATATCCCATAAATTGCTTTTGTTGTGGTATCTTATCATAGGAAGAAGAAAAGTAAAACTGAAAATTGGTGCCAGAAATGGAGGTACCATTTCTGTGATAAACCTGACTCTATGTTTCTTAAGCCTTTCGAACTTGTTTTGTGGGAGGAATGTAGGGTGCATGGAATTTTAGGTTAGAAAATCTCTGTAAAACTGTCAGCAGAGCTTAATGGACCATTCTGTTGCGAGCTTAAAAGACAAAAATGCTGAAAGAAACACGGTGAATGGAGATCTGGCTTATGAGATTTCGGAGGGGAACAAAGACTCTATTAGAAACTGTGATGGGGGCCATTCATGTGACATTTTGACCAAGAGTCTGGCTTCATTCTGCCTAGAGAATTTGAGTGGGGCTGAATTGAAAAGAAATGGTATAATGCGTTCAGTGGAAGAAATTGCCAGGCAGCATGGTATTCATATGTAGTATGGCTATGTTTTACTACATCCATTCATAGTTATACAGTGTGAGACAGCAAAAACACAAGAAAGTTATGAGGTTTAGCAACGACTGTCCTATAGGTTTACAATTGCATACAAGGGTAGTACAGAGGACAATGTGTCTGGAATTGTTACGAGAAACCTCACACTCTTAATTCAGTTAGTAAGAATATTGACTTGAAGGCAAGACACCACTCATCAAAGTTTACAATCTATAACAAATGAAATTTCATGTGAAAGGAGAAATCCTGAAGTACTAAGCCAAAGGGTGGGTTATATACTATAAAACTATTGCTTAGCAAGGTGATTCTGCAGATTTGGTCACCAAGGCATACAAACCCCTCTATAACTATAGTTCAAGTGGACCAGGATTCCTTGCAAGATGGCAGAAGAATTTGATCATGCACTTCTTATGCTACTAGAGTTTAGGCATGAAAGATCCAAGACTTGGTGAGCCATAGGGCCTCACTCCACAGTGGCAGGAAGTAAGTGAGACCAGGACATTTGTGACAAGAACAAAGTCCCCGCAAGGAAATCCTCAGAGACTACTACATGGAGATGTGCAAATGATACAGAAGTTGCAAAGGAGAATTCAGGATATTAGTGACGCCAATGCCATTGGACACCCTCAGGAAAACTGCAGGCATTGAATGGAACCGACCCAAGAGACAAGCTGTATATGACAGAGCTGGAGAGGTGGATCTACACAAGCTTTTTGAAGCCCAGATGATTCTCTCAGAAGCCTCAGATGGTGGACAAGGAACTATGGATTTGGTATTTTATGTGATGGGTTTAAGATCTTTTTTGTACAATTATTCTTTACAACACCTCATTACTTTCTATTGGAATAGAAAGGTTTACTCTATACTATTGTATGTTGGGAGTATGTAATTTATTTTTTTTTTTACTTTGTGAAGCCTGTGTTTAAAAGATTGTCTTGAGTCTTGGATAAGACTTGGGCTTCAGACTTTTTAAACAGTGTTAGAATGAGGACTTCTGTAGTTTGAATAGATGTACTTTTACATTATAAGTTAGCCATGAACTTATGGAGATACGGAGTGGAAAGCTTAGATTTAAGCATAATGGGTTTGGAGCTGGATTTCCCTGCCATATTAGACCTTTCCTTCTAACTGTGAGCAAAAATAAATCTTTTCTTCCTTAAGGTACACACATTGTCTTAATTCCTTAAGCCAGAGTGTTTTTTATCACAGAAAAAGTAAGTAACTGAAACAGCTGTCTTCAGCAGCAGATGACATGCAAAGGTATTCAATCCTTTGTTACAAGGATAAACAAGAGAATAAACTAGCTGTCTATATCACAATGTGGAGGGAAAAAAATTTGATCTCAGAATTGGGTGTCTAACTTTTTTTAATATTAATTACTAGTTCTCTTCCCTTGACTTACAAAGAGTACCGATATTTCATAAAAGTCTTTCAGAGTACCATATGTTTTCTATAGGTAGGTATCCTCTCATCAGATTTACAATGATCATTTCTTTTTCCTTTCTTCTCTCTTTTCTTCCCCCCTTTTGCTAGTTGTTATTATATGTTTAGTTCTTTAAGTTCCTGCCTTCTTTCTCTTGTCCATGACCATTGCCTCTTCAATCATTCCTCGACAGAAATCTACCACATCTGATGCCTTCATAAGGCTCCTGAGCTGTCAACTAAACTGTTTTTATTGCTATATGACTATCAAAGCAGTAATCACCTATGTATAATGACTAGTTAAGGGATTTTATCTAGGAGTGAATTAATTAGTCATCTAAAACATCACTAGTTAGTGCGTGTTACATATTATCAAAAATCACGTATCATAGGTCAGGGAATGGTAAAGGGGAGTAGGGGTGGCAGATCAACAACAACAAAGTATGCCTGAAAATTCCATAATTAAACTCATTACTTTGTATGCTAACTTAAGAACGTATATTATACAGGGCTCTTCTTGGCTTCATTCCAAGAATGAAAAGATGGTTCCATATACATAAATCAATAAATATAAAAAAATTATATATAAAATCAAGGACAAAAATAATATAATTATCTCAGTAGATATAGATAAAAAGTTTTTGCAAAAGACAACATTATTTCATGATAAAATCCCTAGAGAACATAAGCATAGAATAATCATAACTCAACATAGTAGTAGTCATTTACAACAAATGTGTAGACAACATTATAATGAATTAGAGGAAAACAGAAAATGCTTCTAAAACCAGAAATGAGAAGAAGAAATTAATTCCCCAAACTTGTATTCAATACAAAAGTTGAATTTGTAGCTAAAGCAATAATTCTTTTAAAAAAGTAAAAGTAATACAAGCATGAAAGGGGAAACTTCAAATTGATATTGTTTTCAGATTATATGATTAAACAATATTAAATTATGTATTAGGAAATACCTACATATTTTAAATAGTTTAAGCAGTGTTTTTGTGTACCAGTAATGGACATTCCAAGAACAAAATAATGAAAATAGTCACATTCACAAAAGCATCAAAATATAAGCAGGAATATATAAAATCACAAAGGTGAAAGTGTCTATCATAATAAGTTTTCAACACTACAGAATGATTCTCAAACTCTCTAAGGATGAAAAGATCTCTAATGTTCACAAACAGGCATATTTACATAGTAATATTGTGAGAATGGCTACATTACAAAAGGAAATCTTCAATTCGATGCAACCCTTATGAACATTCCAATAATATTCTTCAGATAATTGTAAAAAAATCTTAAAATGAATGTGAAAACATCAAAATTCCCAAAAAGTCAAAACAATACTGAGGGGGAAAAAGTAATTCTGGATAAATTGGGAATATCTGATTCCACGGTTCACTACAGTGTGGTATTAGCAAAAAAGTACAGTACTAGTATAAAAGCCTAAATAAACTAAAGGAATAGAATAGAGGATCCATAAATGAATTCATACAGCTACATCCAACTCCCCCCCCCCAAAAAAAAACCCTAAAAGAATAGAATAGAGAATTTGGAAATAAATTAATACAGCTACAGCCATGAGTTTCAACATAGGTGTCTAAAACATAAGTTGGAGAAAAGACACAATCTTTAATAGATGTATTTTTAAATCTCAACATCTACATGTAGAAGACTACAGCTAGATCACTATCTCTCACTCTGTACAAGAATTAATTCAAAATCTATCAAATAGTTTAATGCAACTCCTGAAAATTCGAAACTATAGAGAAAGCAAGAAAAGAATAACTTTCTGAATAGGAATTCAGTTAGTCAGGATAAATATCAAGAACTGACAAATGGGATGACATAAAATTTAAAAAGCTTCAATACAGTCAAGTAAACAATAATCAGAATAAAAGAGAGACTATAAAATGGAGAAAATATTTGTCAACTATTAATGTGGCTATAAAATACATACAGGACTAAGATAATTAAATACTAAAATAGAAAATCCAATCAATATGTGGGAAATGTAATGTATATATGCCTACTTTTAAAAAGATATAAAATAGTCAATAAATTTATTTTTTTTAAAGCTCAAGATCTTTAGTCCAGAGAGAAATGCAAATCAAAGATTAAAACAGAGTTCCAACTCACACAATTCAAAATTATTATTGTCGAGAAAATACACAGTAAATAGTGGATAGGATACAATGGTGAGAGGAGATAGGGAGGACCCCTTATACACTCTCAGTGGGTAGGATGCAAGGGTGACTGACGGGAGATGGGGAGGACCCCTTATACACTCTCAATGGGTAGAATGCAAGGGTGAGGGGAGATGGGGAGGACCCCTTATATACTCTCAGTGAATAGGATGCAAGGGTGACGGGAGATGGGGAGGACCCCTTATACACTCTCAGTGGGTAGGATGCAAGGGTGAGGGGAGATGGGGAGGACCCCTTATACACTCTCAGTGGGTAGGATGCAAGGGTGACGGGAGATGGGGAGGACCCCTTATACACTCTCAGTGGGTAGGATGCAAGGGTGACGGGAGATGGGGAGGACCCCTTATACACTCTCAATGGGTAGGATGCAAGGGTGACGGGAGATGGGGAGGACCCCTTATACACTCTCAGTGGGTAGGATGCAAGGGTGAGGGGAGATGGGGAGGACCCTTATACACTCTCAGTGGGTAGGATGCAAGGGTGAGGGGAGATGGGGAGGACCCCTTATACACTCTCAGTGGGTAGGATGCAAGGGTGAGGGGAGATGGGGAGGACCCCTTATACACTCTCAGTGGGTAGGATGCAAGGGTGACGGGAGATGGGGAGGACCCCTTATACACTCTCAGTGGGTAGGATGCAAGGGTGACGGGAGATGGGGAGGACCCCTTATATACTTAGTGGCATTGCTAGTGGAAGCCAGTATGGCAGATCCTCAAGCAACTAAAAATAGAAATCCCATAAGCTCTAACAGCACTAGTAACTTCCAGAGTGTGTAGCCTAAGGAAGACACTGTTCCATAGCACTGCTTCCCAGTTTCTGAGTCTTGCATTTTTTTTTCCTGCCCTCTTTGATTTTCAAAGCATTGGGGTAGGATAATTATACAGAATTCAGGCTTATGGCCCAAAACCCCACAATCATCGTCTGCAGTTCAATCAGTTCTTAGTCCCTCTATTAAATGATGATCACTGAAAACAAGGTTTTCTGGTGGAGGCTGAGGGTTGTACTAACATGTGTGTATAAAATAAATATTTGAAAGACAGTTTGACATATAGCAAAACAACAATAGTAGATACTCCCTGAGGGCAGATGATTTCCCCATTTGTGGGTCCTTGACAGGTTTACAATCCCAGGCAGAAGTCAAAATCTGTACCAGACTGAAATCAACACCATTTTATTACTCGTAAGAGAGGGGCTCATGAAGCCCTACCCCTAACACAGAGTCTATGGACAGTTAGAGAATACTGAGTGAGAGGCTGTCATTTTCTTTAGTAGAAACTACACTGATAAATTGCCCATGCTTCAATAAATATTACTTATAAATAGTGTAAGTCACTTTAGTCAAAGTAATTGAGTCCAGGAGAAAAAAAAAAGTATCAAAATAAGAGACCAATGAGGGGGACTGGGAAAGTAGGGAATGAAAGTGGTGGAAAGTGAAATGCTCAAAACTCAGCTTATGCAAGTATGAAACTGTCAAGGGATATAAAAGGACAGTTATCAACGTGTTCAAAAAATTCAGAGAAGACACGAATAAACTCATAAGTGAATTCATAGATGACACAAAATTCAGCCAAATAAAATACGAAAGACAAGTCAGGATTTGAAATTGGGATTCAAGTAAGAGGAATGCTAGCCAGGCAGTCAGTGGTGGCTCATGACTTTAATCTCAGCACTTGGGAGCAGAGGCAGGCAGATGTCCAAATGTGAAGCTACCCTGGTATACAAGAGAGAGTTCCAGGACAGCCAGGACTACAGAGAAAAAGCCTGTCAGGAAAAGGAGAGAGAGACAGAGACAGAGAGACAGTGAGAGAGACAGAGACAGAGAGAGACAGAGAGAGACAGAGACAGAGAGACAGAGAGAGACAGAGAGAGAGGGAGGGGGAGAGAGAGACCCAAACTGAATTGGAGCTAGAAATGCAAATTTAAATAAGTCAAATAAAAAGGCAGTAAGCAGCCTCACACATAGAATGTATGAAGTGAGAGGCAGAATGTCAAGACATGAATGCAGGGAGAGGGAATGTGTCATTCGGTCAAAGAAAATGATAAAGTACAAAGAAAAGAGGCACATGAACAGAAAATATTTGATCTTTGAGAGACCATTTAAAAAAACTATGAGTCTATAGAAGAATTCCATGCCAAAGGTATAGAAAATACTTTCATAAAAATTATAGAAGAAAAATGTCCCAACTCAAGGAAAAGAGATGCCCATTAGGGACAGATAACAACACAGACAGAATCAGAAAAAAAAAAACATAATATATTATAGTTATAATATTAAATATAGAAAGGAAGTTTATTGAAAGCTACAAGTGAGGAGAACCAAGTCATATAATGGCAGGCCCATAAAAATAGCAGCTGACTTTTCAATGGAAATTTAAGCAGTGGTTCTCAACCTGTGGATTGTGATCCCTTTGGGGGCTGCATATCGGATATCCCTCATATCAGATATTTACATTACAATTCATAAGAGCAGCAAAATTAGAGTTATGAAGTAGCAATGGAAGAGTTTTATGGCTGGGGGTCACCACAATGTAAGGAATTGTATTAAAGAGTCACAGCATAAGGAAGGTTGAGAACCACTGGCTTAGAGTGATATATTCCACATCCTAAAAACAACATATGTCAACCCTGGCAGGGAATTATCTCTGTAAAACTGTTAAAACTGAAAGACAAACAAAATCTTTCCATGATAATAGGAGGTTAAAGGAATTTATGACCACCAAGATAGACCTTCATAGGACAGTAGAAGTAATTCTTCAGACTTAAAAGTAGTATAAACATACCCAAAATGTTACAAGGGAAAAATAAACAAATCTAAGACAGTTGACAGGCAGGAGGACTAAGAAAACATAAAAGACTACAAAATCAACCAAAGTATATGAATTAATAGACAACTTTCAGTAATAATTCTGAATATTCATGTCCTTAATTATCCAATCAAAAGCCACAGGCTATCAGATTGGATTAGAAAATAGGATACATCTGTGCATATATGTGTAGTAGGAATCTTACCAGTTCCTATTAATAAAATCAAACCTGAGGCCAGTTATTGGGGTGAATACTGGAAGATCAAAGAGACAGAACAAGCCACAGCTAACCTCACCTGGCCAACTTCTCAACTGATCTTGTTTCCTCAGACTGGAAGCCTCTGTGTCCTCATATCTGAATGGCTCTCTGTGCTGCTCAAAACCTAAAAGCTTAAGCAATCAAATGCTTCTGGTTTCTGGTCCTCGTGCCTTATATACCTTTCTGCTTTCTACCACCACTCCCTGGGATTAAAGGCTTACTTTCTGGGATTAAAGGCGTGAGTCACCATGCTTGGCGATATCCTTGAACACATGGATTTCTGCCTCTGGAATGCTAGGATTAAAGGCATGTGCTACCACTGCCTAACCTCATGTTTAATATTGTGACTGTTCTGTCTCTGACCCCAGATAAGTTTATTAGGGTGCACAATATTTTGGGGAACACAATACCACCACATATATGTGTATGCATGTGTATGTATGTGTGAGAGACAGAGACAGAGAGAGAGAGAGACAGACAGACAGACAGACAGACACAGAAACAGAGAGACATTAGTCTGAATGTCATTTGTTTGGATATGAGCATGTACATGCCACAGTGTGTCTGTGGAAGACATAGAACAGCCTTCCATCCAAAATCATCCCTTCTTTTTCCATCTTGTTTAAGACAGGGTCTCTTTGCTTCTATTTAAGCCAGGCTAGTTGGCTCACAAACTACTTGAGGTTTTACTGACTCCCCTTCATTTCCCATAGGTGCACTGACATTACGGACACTTAAACTGCTGTATCAATGGTTTTTCTGGGTTCTGGAAGTCCATACTCAAGTTGCCAGGTTTTTACAGGAGGCACTTTTACCCACTGAGATAATTAGTTTGGGGTGCTGGAGACATTGTAGGTGTCGTTTCTGACCTGGAGAATGGATTGTGTTATTCTGTGCTGATCTGGAGATGCTAGAGGTTAGAGTACCACAGGGCAATGAGTTGTGGTCTCTGACCTGGATAGCATGTAGGAGTTCACCTGGATCCCTAGAGTCTGGAGCTTGATTCGCTAGAGGATAGTTTAGGTCTGCCACTTTGGTTTCAATTTCATTCGAGTCACTTGTGTTGTCCTGATGCTCATCAGTTAGGACCCAGTAATGGTCTAGTCTCCACCTCCCCAGAACTAAGATTATCAAGTATGTGTTGTCACGCTTGGCTGTTGTACATGGGGGTTAAGAATCACACTCATGTCCTTGTGCTTGCATAAGCATTTGACCATCTGAACTATCTCCCCAGCCCAATAAGCTATGGTTACCATGGCGACCTTCATAAGCTCCTTCTCTTGAATTGTCCAGATATAATCAGTACTTTAGCTGGATTGGACTGATGAGTATGTTGCTAGGAAGATCCACAAACTCTTATGTCTCCAAGTTTTTATGTAAGCAACTTCCTCAGTCTGAAATTTTCTTACTATGTGTTCAGCCTGGCCAACTCTTTGCTTAGATGCTCAGAGCCTGTCGTCTCTCTGAAGACTGCTTGGAAGCCCTTGTTCTGATGATGGGCCTCCATCTCCACATGACTGTGGTGCTGATTTCAAAAAATTGGCATTTGTGTTCTGTGTCCAAATTCACTGCTAACCTGTGTTTCTATTCCTCCAGATGGAGGCCAGAGTTGGTGGAAAGCATATTTTGCCCTTGTCACTGACAAATGTAATGCTAGTCTTGGGGTGGTTGCAGAGCAAACATTTGTGGAGTCAATTCACATGTGACTACTCAAAGGCAAAGTGCTGAGACTAGACTGTCCTGCTTGTCCCATGACCCCCAAAATAAATGTTATAATCATTTTCAGTATTCATTACTATTATCACAAACATTATTTTAGGTTCTCTTTTGGAAGTATCTGAGTCATATATTCACAAATCTGCCCTAGATGTTCTATAAAAGGGACTTCAATTATTTAGTTACACTGTCTTCTGCCAATGTATATATGTTCCAAAATGTGAATAGTGGTACACTTCCAAACAACCCTATGATAAAACGAAGTCAGAGGGCCAGGGAATTCAGGTTTGAAGCTGCATTTTACATGTAAGCTTCTACGTTGTTATTTTAAACAACAGCAACAGGGAAAAATTATTTTAAAAAAAATGAAAACTGCTTCTCTGCTGTCCTTCTAATGGATGTACTTTAAAGAAAGCCAGGGGGAATTTTAAACTTCATATACATTTTGTGAACATTCAAATGAATATCTGTGACTAATCTCAAGTGTGTTTGAATTTTAAAAAAATAGAACAATTTTGATATTCCAAGTTGAATTATTAAGTAAAAATATTCAGTTATCAGATAGTTAATTAAGTGGAACTGACTGTATTCATTAAAATATTTGTTCCAAACAAATGTATTTAACATTCAGATATTATGCAGAATAGGTGACAATTGCATATCTCCATGGAGATCAATAATGGGATTCAGATCATTGTGTAAAGAGTCTGCAAGTTTAATGCAGAGAGAATGTCATTATTATTTCTCTCTTAATGATGGTCATTATGCGCAAACACTGATTGAATTCCATTTGTTACCTGCGTTTGAGCTGAGAGGAATAATTACAATTTAAGTGTCTCCATTAAAATTCATAAAAGAATATGAATGCAAAAATTATACTTGAAACTGACAAAATATACTTTGAGGATATAAATTGTGTTTTCTGATAGGCCTCTTAAAAGTATTAAAAATAGCTTCATTTTAATAAGATGGCATATAAAGATCATATTTTGTGCTCACCTTTATGTTAATTTTAATGCTACAATACATGACCAATAATAAAAAGTAAAGAAATTAACTTTCAAAAAGTAAAATCAATTATATATTGTTACAGAGATTGTTAGTGCTTATGGGTCATAATCATTTTTAAAAGGTTTTAAAATTTCTGTATGGTTAATATTATATTCTTTCTTATATTGATGGTATCTTCTGATCACCTATCTCTGTGGGTAGCAAACAGATCAATGGTTTAGACATACTTGACTATGCTGTATTCTATGTCTTTTGATTTAATTTGTTTTTACCTGTGGTAGTTGACATGTTGCATACATTTCTGATCGGTGATGCATATCATTATCACTCCTTAAGCACTCCAACCACAGTCTTCAACTCACGAACCTGCATTTTTTTTCCCCAGAATTAAGTGAGCAATCTTAGGGTGCCATTTGGGTGTCAAAGGCCCTGGAAGTCTTGCCTTCATAGGCTATGGGAGTTCTGCAAGTCTGAGAAGAGAAGGTTGAAGGGTGAATGCTGCAGAAGTCACTGAGGCAGAAGCACAGCAGTTGTGAGGCAAGGATGCTGCTTAGGTGTGGGGAGAAGCACCTGGAGGGAAACGACACTTTCTGAAGTGAGCCGTCTTCTCTAGCCCTTGAGCAGGTATCAAAATTGAAGAGCTTTGAATTTTAAAGTGCTTGTATTACAAAATCCTATGTGGATCTAAGATCTTTGTCTGGAACAAGAATGCCTTGGAATTTTATTATATATTGACCGTTTTATATGTCAGAAACCCCAGGTCTAGATATGTCTAAGATGGAACATTTTGAAATGTTTGTCAGTGTTAAAACTGATTATCAGGACTCAGTTCCCTCACCTTTGTCTAGAACATTCTTTAAAAAAAAATAATATTACATGGCATTGGTTTTTGTCAATATATTTTTGCTTTATTTTGTCTTTGAACTATGCTTCTGACTATTTTACAATGGTTAAGATGTTTGTAAATGCAAAGAAAGTACCTCCAATCATGAAATATAAATTGCATTACTATAAATACATGACTGCTTAATTCCTCAATAATTTCGCCAATCTCTTTTTTGAATATTGCTAGATGATCACTCTTTGTAAAATACAGAGATGGAATTACAGTGAACAGTGTCTGTCCACTGGCCACAGCACTAGGCAATTGTCAATGAGAGTGTGATTTTCCTGAAGGAAAGACAGGGAAGAGTATAACATTGTTGGGGAGGACTGGCAAGAATCCCTGTCTGAAATCTGTCTTTCCCGAGACACTTAAAATATCCCCCCCTTTTTTTTAAAGAAAGAAAAGGGAGGCGAAAGGAAAAAGTAATAGAAGAATGGACAAAGTTTAGAAATAAAGAAAAGGGGGGGAAAGTCAATGACTTTTTGCTTAAATAGAAGACAGGATAAATGTGCACTCACTGACTCTCTCTATTTGTGCATTATCTTTAAAGGTGAAAACCCTGAACCAGACCAGCGCCCCCCCCTTCACATACTGAGCGAAGCACAGATGGTTCATCACCAAGCAACTAAACATAAAGATTAGTAAAGACTCAAGTTTCATCTGACATAAATAAGCAATGATTATAGCACTATCTTTGCAAATGAGAAAAGGCAGAAACGGGGAGACAAGGAGATCTGGACCTTTACACCTTTCAAAGAAAAGAGTACACTTACCTCAAAAAAGTAGACTAACGTTTAACAGGCTAATATGTGAATGTGACCCCAGCTTCTGATTCCATCAGTACCTACTAATGGAAGTTCAGATCAACTGGGATTAAATCATACGTATAAAAAAATAGTGGTGAGAAAATAACTTCCAATTGAATATCTTAACTAGTCATTCCTGATTGACCTCACATTCTGCTGTTTGAACTGCAGTTCCTCAGGTATGCAAATCTTTCCTGGACACAGAAGGGTAGCACTTTCTAAATCTGTGGTGAAACTTACACCAATCATTTTCCCTGCATGTTCGAGCTAATCCAATGCCATCCTCTGTCACGCTTTATTTCTCACTCCTCTGACATGGCAAGAGAAGTTCATAGCAACCATAATTTGTTCTTATAATTCTTCTGGAACTATTCAGGGCATGCAACAGGAAGTGAACAGTGTCTGGAATGAAGAATCAGGCTTAATTGGTTAAAGAGACTGAAATGGCTAAATTAAAATCAAGTCATATACTGTAGCCAAGAGGAGGAAGGGGGGAAAATGTCCCTGTCTGATCCTCTATCTTCCTAGCCCATGCGCTGCTGAACATGAGTTCTAAACATGAGAAATTTCCTTATGTTGATTATCACTGGTGAAGTAAGAAGCCATAAGTAACATAAAGGAAGGGCCATGAACTTCCCCACAAAACCAAATCCCATCCTCATGCA